>NC_051057.1:13604604-13936479 GCF_904848185.1 Acanthopagrus latus
ACACATAGCACACAAGCCCTGTTATATGCCCCCAACGTTTGCCCCTGTGGTATAGAACACGATATCCAACGTCTATTTTTTTCAAGGTGTTGGCTCAAAGTTAGAAATTCCAGTATTGAGATGACACTATTACAAACATGAATGAGAGGGGGAAAATACAGGAAACACATTCCAGTATAATGCAATTGATTTAAAACATTACTAAGAATTCCGACCTCAATGATAAACATAGTCGTTATTGCATTAATGCCTGTCTGACTGCTTTAACAGAAACTTGTCACCGGAACATGATAAAAAAATGTATATGTTCAGATCTTCACAGCATGAATTGGCTCTAGTCAATGAATGATTTTGTTGACTAATTATCACACGAAAGAGGCTCGTACTCTTTCTTTGTGTGTAATTGTCACATTTTGGTACTAAATTTTAAAAATGACTGGCTAATGTATTGGCATCACTGATCAATCACCTTGATTTAGTTGGTTACACCTTTCAAAATCAAAAAAGCTTACTTTCTATCATGAAGAATATGTAGAGATCTCGATATGTATGCCTCCATCAAACATGTTATAAAACTGACACACAGGACATGGCATTCCAGTGATAGAGCTCCACATTTGTGGTCCAAAACAGGCCCTGGACTCTCACTGTATTTGGCTATGAACTCCTGAAATTTGGACAATAGCAGCATGATGCCATCCTGGGTGGTTTTAGCCCCCCCTGCAGCCAACAGCACCATGTATTCTGCTGCCAGAAGAGCTCAGCTCACCAATTGAAAAGTAAATTTCCCTGTGTCCTCTGCTGGGTGATGTGTGCTCTGTACTCAGATTCAAGTTGAATTTGTTGTATTTATGTGGTGTTTAGTACAGTCTGATACAGGATGTCACGTACAGGTTGTAGCGGCTGAGTTTGACAGGAGGAAATGTTGTCTCAGCAGCAGCAGCAGCAGCCCCTTGTTGTCTCTACATTCCTCCCTCGCCAGACTGGTTGGCTCCAGCTCAGTCCTGGAGAGTCTGCTGTTGTGACACCCAAGACACAGGCAATGACACACACCTATGATCACCTCCCTCAAGTGCATCTGGTGCTTTCAAAGTCAATTGATCCTCCCCTGCCCAACTTTAACTTGTGACTTCATCATCATGTGTTCTTTTTTCTTCTTTGCTCACAGTTCACAATAGATATTACATATTTTGCATATCTCAGCTTTTTTTAATTACTTCCTTAAAGGAAGTAATTAAATCAAATTTGTGTGCATCAGTCTTCAGTATTGTGTTGCTGAGGCAGAACTTGTGGTTGTTTACAGTCGTTTAATAACCTAACCCTTCATTTAGCCTGCTGAGTCAGTCCCACAAATAGAAGATGAAAACCTGTAATGAAGTGAGAAGTGTTGAGTTCACACTGGCAGGGCTGACCTGTCACCACACAAATATACAATTATGGTTACTGTCTTATAAGCCTGTGTTTGTGTTAGAGAGAGAGAGCGATGGGAAGAGGTGGGGAGAGAGTGGCTGGAGGTGTTTACTACACTTATGTAAGAGCAGACTTGAGCTCATCGCAACTTCAGAGGTGCAAAACAACTACATGCAGAGGCTATCTACCCCAATAGACCTCACAAAGTGTAAAATGCATCCACCCTATTAGAGTTTCTTTTTATGGAAGAATTCAGTGTCCAGGACAAATAGGAGAAATTCCAATCAATTACTCGTTTTTATATAGCTTTAAAACACTTCACGGAGACCACTGATGCCGTGCATCGCCAAACCAAAACATCAGTATCGACCTGACAACCTTGGCATGAGATTCAAAAATCAACGGTGGTTGAAAACACTTCCAAAACAAAAATAAGCCTGTATCATAAATGCAGACATATGATGCTCATGTTAGGTTCCTAACTTTATTTTGGGTTAGTGCTAGAATAGGTTTTACATGCTTCAATTCCCAAAAAACACATCAGTTATCTCACACTGTCCGGTACTGCAGCACAGTGTTCCCGCTCTGTCTTAAATGCTCTATTTTAGCTCCTGTCAATTCAATACCCAATCTCCTCTGATTAGTCAGCTAACACATGCCTGAGCCAGCACCGCTAACAACAACAGAGCAGCTTTGCTAAATTAGAATTCGAATAGATTATGCAAATGTGTGACATGGAGACGTAGTGTGATGTCACAAAGTCAGGGAAGTAAAGGTGGGACTACTGATGAGACGCTTCAGGAGCAGTGTTTTGTGTCAAGAGACAAGCTTCTTTGACCTTTTTTAAGCCTTTTTATGTGCATAAGAATCAGAGTACAGAGAATCAGAATACTTTATTAATCCCCGGGGGAAAATTGTTTTGTTCCAGATGCTCCATACAAGTAGAAATAGAAATACAGCATCAATGGAAACAAGAGATAAAGATAAAGATATAAATAAAAAAGTAAAGTAGACAATAAAATAAGATAATGAAGTAGACAATAAAATAAGATAATAAAGTATACAATCTCAAGTCTTCAATGACCACTCCAATTATTTACAGACATACAGTTTATAGAGAGAGAGAATAAAATATATAATATAAAAAAAACTCTGATCACCAGAGGGAAGAGATGTAAAGTTGAAGAACATATAAAACACTGAAGGAGAGGATTAAAAAAAAAAAAACAACAAAAAGCATAAAAAGACTCCCTTAAGAAAACTGTCCATCTGTGCATTTTACCTTTACCCTTCTCTCCTCTCTTGGAAGCTGAAGAACTTCCCTTCAGTACCCTAGCTCAGTTTATTTCACACCGCCTTTGACTAACATACGGTAGCTTGCAGTGACTGATGGACCATATGTCTCTTCTTACAATACTAATGAACTTAATGAGCTGACAGCTTGATGAACGGAATATTTAGTAGATGCCTTTCAGAATATGCCAATCAGTGTTAAACATAATGAGGCTACTCACCCAGCCCCCACTTAGCCTACATTGCTCAGAGTCACTGATATCAGCACGCAGCACAGGTGTATGAATGGATGGCAGCCTCATAAGCAAGGATCTATGCTTGGCACTATTAGTTATGTCACAGTTTATTTTTACATGTGTTGAGGGTAATAATCATTTTGTATTTTTAAAGGCTTCTCAGTCGGTTAGTGTCTTTCCTCCCTTTAATTGTCCCTCCTTTTATATTAATGTGTGTGCAGTAAATAAAATGAGGTAGACTGTGTTGTAGTATTGTATAAGTGTTGGTGAGAGTGCACTGCTTAGTGTTGAGGAAGAAATTTAAATTAGATGAGAAGGATCTTCCCTGACTGATGTTTATGCCTAAACAAACTAAATAAACAAATGTATTTATTTTCTCTGAGAACACCTTGTTTATTCCATTCTGGGCAAAAAATAATAGTATGTGATTTAACATCACTAATATTATAAATATTAACACACTGAGATTACTTTTTTTCTCCAAACTACATAGTGCCCATTTTAAAAAAAAAAGTCTCTTCCCTTTTTAGGATGCTTAAAGAGCCGCCATGCACTCATGATTGAGCTGTGTCGTCCTCTTATCTTTACAGCCTCTTAGTTGTATCAGACAAGACTTGCCCTCAACTTCTTTTTAAATTGCCATGTCTGACGAGCTGCAGTTGGTTGTTGTGTTTGTCTTTTTTAATTACAAAGTGACAGGAGCTGTAAGTGAATATTGCAGATCTATGTGTTGTGGTTGATGTAGATTGGTAGGCGTCATTGTGTACTAAGCTAAGAGCTGTACTGCTTTCAGAGCCATACACATGATCGTTTGTGTCATCATCGAAAGCTCCATTATCATCCTGAACGTCACTGCCTTGATGTCTCGATGACTCAGTGTGTGTTGTGTGCGGCCGAGTGTGTAACAGGCAGCTGTATAGATCTGCAGTTTTATAGGGCATACTCCTTTACATAATTAATTTTGATTAGGCCAACAAAGGATTTTATATAGAGGAAACGGATGAGAGAAGACACACAAACATTGAAGCGACATGCTACTTTCCACTTTATTCCAGACTTGCTGTCGCCTGTGAGAGCCCTGGCAAGAAAGAGGTACTCTCCCCTAGTGGCCGATGTTGACAATTAACTCGGTGACACAGCTCTGTAGAGTGAGTGCTAACACCAGCGCCCAGCTGTTTATAGCTGCCCTGAGATCCGGGGCATTCTCTAGGATTAGAAATCCCTCGCTAGTCTGCCCGTGTGAAGATCGGACCCCCCAGCAACAAAAAAAGAATGGCCTGCTGCTGGCCGGGCTGTCTGGCTGTCTGTGCTGGTGTCATTGAGACGTGCCTGCTTTCTCCAGTCCCTCTTATTCGTCTCACTCTGACCCATCATTACTGCCATGTCAAGGAGACGAAGGCAACCAATCATATCCGGCCCGGCGGGACGAGCGCAACCAATCAGGTCTAGAATCCCCATGGTAACTTGGAAAGCCTGGGCACAACCAATAGGAACGGGCAGGGACACTTAGCTATGAGAGTTTAATGGCCTGTTTCTGTTGTCATTAATAAAAGAGCATAACCTCTGCTATAGAGACTTATCATTTCAGTGGACAGCACAGTGCCACAGCATACAGAGTGATGGAATTCAAAATGGAAGGAATAATGCAAGGACATATGAACAGCAACGTTTGTGTTCATTACCTGTGCATACACCATACAGGCCAATCGTGTCCTTCAGAGTCTCCTCTGCCTCTCTCTGGCCAATCACAATTGCTTTGACTCCATCCATTTGAGCACAGACCCTACCATTAGCTTAAAGTAGGTCACTCCAGGCCAGGAGGGAGCCACACTCAAGTTTGCATGGTCACTAGCTCCCTTTTTAGTTTAGCCGGCTACTGCTAGGCTACGCTATTCCTCCCCTGCTCTACATTGTGCTGTGCTGTACTCTGTGTTATGCCTTATGTAATGGCTGAGCAGCGAGTGGTGTGTGTCACAGCCGTTTCCATGGTTAGAGTGGCTGAGAGTGTATCACAACACAGCATGCCCCAGCCTTTTGCAATGTGCAGGGAGACAAAATGTATCTTTTTTTTTTTAATGTAGGCATCTTATTGTGTCTTTTTCTTACCCTTCCTTCATAACCGTCTGAGAGCAAAGGGCTGCATGACCCAAGAAGAGATTAAATTGATGCGTATATTTTATAAATATCACCATTCGCTTCACAAGACAACATGTGTTCACATCTGCTATGCAGCAGATATCATCCTGTTGAAATCTGAGTCCATTAGCCAACACCAAATTTTGGTGCAGATGATGGTGGTATTCAATAAGACATTACTTTGATCAATAATTGATTGACTTTCATTTAAAAACCTGAAGTTCAGCCTGAAGCTTCCGCTAACTTGCAGGGTGAGAGGAGAAGCAAGAGGATGGGTGCTCAACATCTGCAGAGTGACAAACTTCCCCAAGTCTCTGATCGCTCTGGAGTTGTTCTGAATGATTTAGATTAAGAACACAACTTGAACTCGTGCTGTAACCTAATGGCATTTCATCTTGCGTCGCAGAGAAACCCCAAGATAGTACTGTGTGGGGTGTTGGTAATTGAAACAGCCCCCAGCCAGCTTGTCACTTTAGATAGCATAAAGCCGTCTCATTGTGAATCCTTACTTCATAAGATCTCAAAGCAGACAGGAGATTATCCTTACGTTTGATTTTTGAGTGACACTCGCAAACCTCTGCAGGTAAAGCATCCTCTGAGGCACTCGGCAAACACACACAAACACATGTTGTGATTATGAACCCACCCGGCTCTCGCTGCGAGCTGGCTTTCACTTGGTATCGTGTAACGAATGGGTTTTTCTTGGTACATGGTTGAGCGCGCAGTCTGGTGCTGTGGGCAAAGCGCCGTGTTCTCATTTCAGTCTCTCTGGGGAGAGCTGCACCATCAGAGAGAAATGATTGAATCTCTTTCTCCGCTCCATTTTCACTCATTTCTCCTGGAGTGGATCAACCTGTGCCCCCAGCGCTGGAATGTGTGTGTGAGAATGTGTGTGTTGTATGCAGATATTCTCGTGGGCATGCTGCTACACCTACAGTATATAAGCAGTGAGTTTGCAGTTGATCCATAAAACGTCACGTTTTTTTGTCTCTGTGTGCTCATTTTCCAGACGCTGATATGCATTGAGGATGAGTGGAGTCGGTGAAAACTCGTCTGACCCTGCTAGGGCAGAGTCGCGAAAACGTAAAGAATGTTCTGCCGAACTTCTGGGACCCAGGTAAGACTTGTACTACTGTCAACAGTTGATCATGCCTTCCTAAGGGCGATGACCCTTTGATGTCAACTCATCTGACTTCCCAATGTTTTAATTCATGGATTGATCTCTGAATCTACAGAAATATTGAATTCCCACAGGTCCACTGACATACCTACTTGATTAATTCTAACTCTCAGCCATGTGGTTACCATCATTGGCTACACTTTGCCAGAGTGTCCATTTCCAAACCCTCATGTATCATCTATTACTGATTATAAGACTTTGAAATAAAGATGATGTCAAATATTTTAAGACCCATAATGTAAAATCAGCTTCCAGCTACTTACATCCTGAAATACTGTGCTTAGTAGCATACCAGTAGTTTCAGGAATGGCTGTATGTTACTGTGGCAGCTCACCCTGAAGCACTGGTGACGTCTGTACAATAAATCTGCATAATTTATCTGTAGATAAGCACTCAAGAATGAGGCGTTTCGTTATTGATGCAGTGCTCCGTGCATATGGAGAATAATTGACCCTCGCTTTACCCTCTTTCCCAGGCTTAGGTTTGTGAAACATGTTGTGCACTTTGTTGTAATTTTTAAGTGAAGAAATTTTGAGGGATCCTTGCTCTTACAATGCATACACGTACCCACACCTGCTCCTCTATTTGTGTTTTGGGTTTTTGTTTAATCCCTCCTGCTGTTACCGTCTTCATCACTGATTTCATTTTCTCACCCACGTGTTCGCTTTGTCTCCACAGTCCAAAGCGGAGCAACGAGAAGCGCAACCGGGAGCACGAGAACAAATACATCGAAGAGCTTGCCGAGCTGATCTTTGCCAACTTCAACGACATCGACAACTTCAATGTCAAGCCTGACAAATGTGCAATCCTGAAGGAAACTGTGAAACAGATCAGACAAATAAAGGAGCAAGGTACAACCATTAATGTTTTTTCAACAAGTTTTAGGTCAACAGTGAAAAGAGTCCTATGTGACCTTTCGGCAGGCTGTGTTCATATCACAAAATCTCTTCCTCTGCAGTCTTTACCTTCTGTATTGTGCAACATACAGCCTAGCTGAAGTGAAAACATGCACACTTCTGGTTTGTAGCACCTTATTCTGTGAATATGGTGCTACAATATCAAGAAAATGCTCAGGATGTTGTTGTGGTTTTAAGGCTCCCAATATTAACCACAAGTGCCACAGGTGGCTCTCTGTTGGCAGGAGCTTCCTGTTGGACTGCATAAATATTATGGTTTGGGATCTGCTCCATGCACTGTAATTGATGTCGTTATTAAAGGGCAGCACAATTGATTTAATGTTCCCTCCCATCACCTCATCATATAATGTGGATGAACCAGAGCCGTTTGTGTGTTGGCTGCCGATCCTTCCCGCGTCCATCCTGAGCCAGAACATCAGGCAAATGGATCAGCCTGCTCAGCTGTACTTGCCAACTTCTCCCTTTTAGTAGTTGTTAGCAATTAGTCGAGGTCTGTTTTTCTTACTTCTTCATGTCGGATTTAACAGACCAAGATGAATAGAACCCCAGTGTTTTTAACTTAAACTGCTCCAAACATAGCTAAACATAGCTGTAACGCCGCTCATGTTAATATCAAGACAAATACTAAATTGTGAATAAGCTTGGATAAAAAGCAGCTGACTGACTGGTAGACAAAGAGCGGCCCGTTCGAGGCATACATGAATCAGACCGGCTGATGATGTCATCTTGTTTCATATGACTCACAGGGCTAAGCATTATGTAATGGATGCAAAAATCACTCACAAACTCTGGCTACTGTCTGTCCGTCCCTCCTCCCTCCCTCCCTTCAACCCTTCCTTTCCTTGCTCCCATTTTTTTTTCTTTTTTTTTTTTAACGCGAGGTTAGAGTGACGTCCCCAGTCTGCCTCTGAAGGCGTAATTGTGTTTGTACAGCAACCACTGAGGGAAGGGCTAAACAGTGAGCAATTCTTGCTGCTTTGCTTTGTTATTCAGACCCCAGTAGCCACCTTTTTCTAGGCTTTTCAGCAGCTCCTCCTCTTGGGTCTCAAATTCAGTTGCCCTTCATTCTTCAAGCTACACTTGTTGTTCAAGCAGGGACACACTTGAAGCTCATTTAGATGTCTTTTATTGTCCTCATCATTTTACCACTGCCAGTTGTTCTTTTCATTGCACCTCATCTGTCATCCAGTTAGTGGTGCGTTCCAGCGTTTGTGTATGGTACACAATTTCTCTTTCCCTGGCACTGTTATTGTTTTCCCTCTGAGAGCATCATTACCATGTAAAATACATTTTCATTTTATTGTGACATAAGTGAATGTATTAAATTACACTTACGACTTAATCAGTCTCACTGATTGGTGTCACAGCCCTGCAGGGAGGTGCAATGCAGTAATGTTGGCCTTTGAAAAAGTGGCCTCCTACTGAAAGCTTTTAATTCATCCCTGTTTGTTCCTTTCATGCTGTCTGCATACATTTTGCTAATTGAACTCAGTGCGGACTTGTTAGTATAGCACAGGCTTTTTTCTGTTTCCAGCTTGTTGCATCTTAATAGACAATATGTTGAGTAATGATATCTTTATAGCACCTATAAAATAATGGCATAGCCAAGAGTTTTACAGCTTTCTTTACACTCTTAACTGCCTGCTCTTGCCAGCTTAGCAAAGGCCAGCTCTCATTGGATGGAGGCTGAAATATACAGTAGCTGCTGAGCGGCAGCAAGTATGTTTTTATTCAATATTCATGTGTGAAAAATGTCCACATACACCGCACGTGAAATTTTAAATAAGAAAGAGAAGAATAGGGTGTATGGCAAACGTCCTCCCAGTTACTGATGAAGTCGCAGTTATCACCAGTCACATAACCCTTTTAATTAATCAGCTCCTCCCTCTATCAGTGGCACAGCTCTGCAGACGGACAGAGAGCCAGTGAGGGATGCACTGACATTGAGTGATGGGCCTGTACCCAGGGCAGCTGTGCTGGTATACCGGGCCCCGCTGGGCCTGGAGAGGTCCTGCTGATGCACACATCATTAATGCTGAAAGAGATGAATGTGGGTCTGTGCACTGTTGCACGAGCCCACAGAGCAGGGGGGAAACCTGCATTAGTGCATCAGCTTTCACACGTCTACACCCAAAAAAAAAAAAGAAAACAAAAAAAGGAAGGACATGATTTTGTTTGCTTTTCACCACAACATTCTCTCACCATATGGTCAGTCCTCTTCTTGGCATGGTGCGACAGTTAAATGTGTCCCCCCAACAGCCCACTCATATTCCGCCTCTCATCATCATCTCCAAAAGTAGGGCAGCCTACGCTCTGAACATAAGGCTTCTCTGCATGGTTATTAACCCAATCACTCACATGGACAAATGCACAGCACCATGGCGCAGGTACAGGAGTGCACAGGATACTCCGATTTTCATTCCTAACTAAATGGGTCACATGATCATTACATCAAAGGGTTTGGGGCAGTTAATTAAGCCGTTTATTCAAAGATGAGCTGTTTATCATTTGGAAACTTCAGCGTGGAGCTAATCAAGTTATTGTAATTGTGTTTTGCAAGGGTCCGTTTTAGTGTTAATTAAGACCAAAAATACCCATATGTGCATTAAGCCATACTCGCTACATTCCATACTTGGAAATCCAACAGGAGTATAAGCTCACATGGAGATACTGCCAAATGAAGTTATTTGAGAAAGGGAGTCCATATGTTAAGGAAGGCTTCTCATAGCCTGGCAGTGCTGGAGATCTTTTCAAAGTAAGATGCTGCTCTGTTTTTCAAAATAAGACTCTCAAAAGAATGCACATGGTTTATGATCTCCTGATATCAGCATATATTAATGTGACATGATAAATAAGAACCTTCCTGTCTCTCTTGGTAGCCTATACATCTTGTGGGCGATGTGGATGTGAGGTTTTTAATTGAGAATATTCAATTTCCTTTTCTTGTGGTGTAAACACTCCCCGAGTTCCCAGTCAGAACCATGAGCTGCTAGGTTAAATTAAGCTAACGTGCTATGGGCAGCTACAGTTAACAGCAGTTTGCAGTTAATTAGTGATGGCCAGTCCTTACATATCGCACCTTTTATTAACCTCTGGAGTAGGTCCTCTTTCACCAAGTCCCTGTGTTGCACCGCCAGGATTCTCTGGTAGCCCAGAGTGGAAAAAACCAAAACACTGGCTTTTTATTCTTTGGGACATTTCTCTCAGTGAAATGAGATGTCTTCAATTGGTTGCACTAAATCCTACACACAGAACCTTTTTATGGGGAACTTTTTCTGTAAACGAGTTCTGCCTTTGCAGCTTGACCACAGAGTAACAAGTTGCTGCTCTACTGGGAGCAGGAGTTGTTTACACTCTGTCAGTGTTTCCATAATACTTTTTTTTTTAAACATGACAGTGCAATCCATCCAATGGCTGCAACCAGCGTGCCAGCTGCGTGCTCTGACACACTCATTTACAGCAACCTTTCACTCTGCTCAGTGCTCAGTGCTTGTGTTTGCGCCATGGCAATGTGCTCTGACAAAGGGACGAAATGTGTTTGCTTTGTAGCCACAAAGATACTTGTTAAAAGTCTTGTCTACAGATGACCTCTTTTAAAATATGTGGGTCCACTTCAGCAAGGAAAGCAAAATGTTTTTTTCTCTTTGAGATGCATTTAATGGTGTTTTCATGTTTTCTTTATTTTGCCTCTCAACTTTTTATGACTGACTCTCTTGTTAACAGAAAAGGCTGCAGCAGCAAATGAAGAGGAGGTACAGAAGGCTGATGTCTCATCAACAGGCCAAAGTGTGATTGACAAAGATGCCTTGGGACCAATGATGCTGGAGGTGGGTAGAGGGCCTTCTCATGATTTTTCACAGTTTTGTATCAATATGACACAGACTGAACACTCATACAAACACTCACATAGGAGAGAGATACATTTCACTTTCAGTCCTGATCGGTATGTAATGAATAGTCCAACCCACAGAGAACAATCACAAATGGGCAAGGAGTGGTTGTGTCTGAGCGTAGCTATGTGATGTAAAAGCCGCCAGCATCTTGTATCTGCCCTGGATTGGCTGTAAATCACCGAGCAGAGCAATGGCCTCGTTGTCCTGTGGAGGGCCACTGAAGTGCTTACGTATAATGAGAAAGAAAGCAACAGCCTGGCGAATGAATCAGTCCATTGAGCCCATCCTCTCACTCACTTCCTCCCTCCCTTTCTCTCCCTCTTACTTGTTCGCTTCTCTTTTCTCTCTCCCTCCCCATCTCCTCTCCCTTCGCCTCTAGATCTGTCCTGTCATGGAATATTTATAGCTCTCCTGGTCCAGCGTCACTGAATCGACATACTAACTCGCAGCTAAATATAGCCCGGTGCAGCCTGCATGCTTTCCCATCTGTCAGCAGCCCCCAAAAACACAGTGATCGGCCATTCACACCCGCTCCGCTTTAGCCCCGGCCTCTTGTCCGCCAGCCCGGGCTCATTACAGGATGCTCCGAGGAGAATGGTCGTCGGCAGGAAGTGCACCCACGCGCCCCATGACCCTCCTCTAAGGGCTCTCTGCCTCCCACTCTCTTGTGAGAGCGCGCAACATTAGTGCGGTGTTGTTTTAACTTCCTGGGAGCAAGTCTGGTTCTGTCACAAGACCTTTGTGGCATATATTTTTCACTCCTGATAGACTGCGCGGTATGGTTGCTGTACAATATGATGGCACTAGAAACTAAGGCCTGAGTATGTTTTCAAATGTCTTGAAACTGGAACCAACCGGGTTATTATCCTATCTGAAACTCAATAAAAACAATACCCTTTCAGAACAACTAAAACACAACAAGCTGTTATCTGTTTCAATTTCATCTGTCTCTAAGTTATATCTGTCTCTGAAGTTATAGAAATTGGTGAGAATGTAAATGGTTTAAAAAAAGGGGGACTATCATTAATTGACCTGCAGAAGTTTGGGGAGAAACTAGTTGAAAGTTAAGCTGCAACAACGAACTTCAATTTAGTGCTCTGCTTAAAAGTCAGACAGAAACTAGAAATTATAATGTCATGATTTGCAGAAGTTAAGCAGAAAACCAGCTGGTTGTTTTCTGGAATGCATTAAAAGAAATGACCAGCAATTTATTAACTGCTTGTGGAAAATAGCAGAATGTTATTGAATTCTGTTGCTGTAATTGTCAATAGATTTTGAGCTCATTATCATGACATCTCAAATATGTTGGCCGGTAATTGCCACCAATTTACCATCAAGTTGTGCATTACCCAAAACTGTTATAATCTTGATACAGATAGAACAATATTTATTTGGATATGTTACTTTAAGAAAAATTTATATTTAATTTAACAAAAGAAGCCAAATCTCTCAAATGTTACACATCGACAAGAAGCTGTATAATAATGGTGCCCTAAAAATACAGTTAACTTAAAAAAAGGAGACATTTGATGCCGTCGTTGCTAGACAGCCAGCCAAATTCCACCAGAGTTTTCAGGACCATCACTTAGATTGATGGCTGTTGATAAACAGTAGGCAATATAAGGGAGGATGGCATCTCCCCACTCCTTTCCTGGACGCAAGAGTGCAGAGGGGTGGTTTAGCTAAACGTGTTTCAGCTGGCCTGCCGGACTCATTGATCTGACTGAGGTTTGTGTGAGTAAGAATCTATGGCCCTGGTTTAGTTATTGCTTTCTAACTGTTGACTACCACTTCTATGCAAGGTTAATCTCTGAAGTTCATTCTGTCCTTGCTGATGTCCTTTTGGACAGTTGGTGGGTCCTTTGATGTTGACTCATAAGTATGTTTGGACTTAAAAGTATTAGATTTGTCTATAAAAGACAGACTCTCGTAACAAAGTCTTGGACTTTTTCTGACTCCACTCATCTTTTTGGAACTTTCAAAAACCATATCCTTGTGTTTTTCTGTTTGTTTCTCTCTATAATCAGATGCAACAGATCAACATTATCCATTCTCTTCAGATACATGCTGATACAGCTGGAAGGTGCAGCACATGCTCAGCACCATTGTTGTAAAAAGTTACTGTCCATCAGTGTGTACGTTCACACTGTTATCGTACTCTCCAGATACATTTCTCTTTGTAACGAAAAAGTGTTGAGGTTCAGCACTGATCCCTACTAGAGACCTGTTTGAAATGTTAGCAATGCAACAGTCATGCATTGTCATGTAGCACTTCAGTAAGAACTTATGTTAAGAGAGCCGCTGTTTGCAAAACACCAGTATCATGTCATGAATAAGTGTACCACCATGCAAATAGGAGAGATGAGTCAACCTGACCCTACTCCCTAAATATAACAATTCCCAACCCACTGTACATTGCTGTTGGAGCTATATAGTGTCGTGTATGAAGGCAGTAGGTACCAAGCAGAACAAAGAGAGGATAGTGGCTCAGAGCTACGGTGTATATTTAAGCAGGCCATTATAAATTAAGCTATTGGCTAATGATATTATGCAAGACTGTCTGCAAGAAGGCAATACTTGGCACTAAAGAGTGTTTGCTCTGCTGTTACTATTTGCCCTGCTTGTCCAGGACATGGCCTTTCTTCACACTGGGTGGACTTGCACAATCACGTTGCGTTTTGGAAACGCTCTGCTTGATGCCGTGGTAGATGAGTTCTCCTTAAGCCTATTTTCAGCTTGTGGTGCTTTAATGCAGGCGAGGGAAAACTTCTGTCTCAATCTGATCATGTCTTTTGTACATGTGTAGCCCTGGATGTATGAGTTTAGCCCGCTGGTTGATTGCAGGTATGTTACTCAGGGTCATTACAAAGACAGAGACTAGAAGTCAGCATACAATATGTTTTAGATGTTTGTAATGTGCAGTTAATTATTATGTGTGCAGTTAATCATTATAAGCAGAGGTGAGGAGCAGACACTTTGACAGTAGTCTCTTTTATCTTTACAGTAGATTTTATAGCTTTACAACCTCCAGAATTTCCTTTTTTTAAGAGCTTGGCGTGATTTGATGGCCTAATTGACACCATCCTGTGTGTAATGGCTGACCTGGGGCTGTATTCTTTCAATTAGGTGCTCCTCCTCCTGCACATCCTCCAGCCTCTGCAGGCATCTCCTTTTATCTTGCTTTCTATCAGACACACTGATGCTGAGCGTCTGCAAAAGTGATGGAAGTACCCAGCACAAAGTGTACTAATCACCTGTTTTTAGATATAAATGGAGATGTGCTGCATATTACGCAGCTTGATAAGACACGTGCCAAGATTTCAGTACTGTATGTGCATGCTAGGGATGGACAGTAACCACAAATGGGGTACAAATGGCACATGATTAAAGATAATAAGTTAACAGTAAGGATCTGTAAACAGGAAACTGTATTTTTCTTCTGCTACTTTGCCCTCCATTTCATTGTCAAATATTTTTGTACGTACCAGTGTAAAAATTCAAGACACAACCTCTAACTACTTTTCTCAATCCCACCTCTCCAGGCCTTGGACGGCTTCTTCTTCGTTGTGAACATGGAGGGCAACATCGTGTTCGTGTCGGAGAACGTGACCCAGTACCTGCGCTACAACCAGGAGGAGCTGATGAACACCAGCGTGTACAGCGTGCTGCATGTTGGAGATCATGCTGAGTTCATCAAGAACCTGCTGCCCAAATCCCTCGGTTAGCCTCCGACTCATTTTTTTTCCTGGCAGCATTTGGCTTTTTTTTCTACCTGTCACTTTTCTGTCTCGCTGTGTCACTTGTGCTCCACATCTTTCTCTGTTCTCCTAATCCCGCATGTGTATTCTCCATGTTGCATCATTGCCCACCTCTGCTCATAATTCAGCAGGCTCTCCCTCACGCGCTTGCTTCGTCTCTCGCTCTTTACATCACAACACTCTCCTCTTCTCCTCTGCTCAGACAGGTATGCTGTAGGTGGCTGTTTATTAGTGATGTCAGTTTAATTAAACTGCTAAATTGTTTATGGTTGAACTGCCACAGAGAGGATTTGAGAAAGCTGGCTAATACAAGCTGTTACGTAAGCTTTATATACAGGGTTGGCACGGTGCATAAAACCTATAGGTTCTTCATTTTCCCTTTTGCTGATGCTCAGCCACCCAGACATTCACTCTCGCTCCTCTCTTCTTCCTCCCTCCCTTTTCAGCTAATTAACTTCCTTTTTCGGCGTCTCTCCCCTGTCAGCAGCATCGCTCCCTTCCTATATTCTCATCTCATGCCCTTCCTTCCCCTTCTTTTCACTTTGTGTGTTATTCTCACCCTCACCCAACTTCCCATTTTCATGTTTCTCGCTTCCAAGCATCCCTGAAAAGCATTCTCCTTCTCCCAGCATTGCTCATCTCACGAAAACAGACCGACAGACATTTGCCTTTTTCTTCCTCGCCTCCAGTTTTGCCCCCTTCTTTTCCCTCTGTTTCCTTCCTCCTCTTTCATACCTCCGTTCCTCTGCCACATCTTACCTCTCAATCTTTTCTGCGCAAGAGGTGATTGTAATGTATGTCAGTGCACCCCATCAGGAGCTCTTTCTCGGTCCCATCCCCTCCACTTCTCTCCTGGTGCTCCGGATTGAGGTCTGAGTGCCCAGCCATCTGGGTGGGGGAGCAGCACAGAGCGAAGTACCCTGGAAACGATCAGTGGGCTGTGTCCCAGATACTGAGAGATTATCAATGCACCGAATGAGATCACAAACCAGATGGAGTGTGATGGGAGTTTGAGTTAAATGAGTTGTGTGTGTGTGTGTGACTGTACATGTCTCTCTTTCTTTTCTTTGTGTGTGTGTGCATACACATGCATGTACATGTGTGTTTGCTCACGCCTGTGTAAGTGCTGGAGAGAAGAAGAAAGATTGGCAATGATGTTTTAGAGGACATGCATATGGAGGGCTGGCTGTGATGCATGGCTGTGGATAGATGGCACAGGGCGGCGGGTTCCAACTGCTCATTATGACTGATCTCTACCCAGCAACTGCTCTCTCCTTTTTTACACTTTTTCCGGCTTCATTCTCTCTGTGTTGCACTCATTATGTCTTTCACTCGCAGTGAGGTAGCCTCTCTTGGCTCGCTCATTGCAGCTCTCCCTGTTTTTGTTGTTAAGTTTTTGGCTGCAGTAAAATTCATCAAATAAAATCCACAGGAAGCCACATTGTAAATCTCCCTCCTCTCCTTCCTGTCTCTCCCGTAGTGAACGGTGTCCCGTGGTCCAGCGAGGGTCCGAGGAGGAACAGTCACACGTTCAACTGCCGAATGCTGGTCAACCCCCACAGCGAGAGCCAGGATGAGGCACACGAGCACGAGCCTCAGCAGCAGAAATACGAAACCATGCAGTGTTTCGCAGTCTCCGAGCCAAAGTCCATCAAGGAGGAAGGAGACGGTATGCAAGAGGGGAAAGTTGGACCCTACAAAACAACCTTGGACAAGATTATTTTCACAATTAATTGCTTAGTTTGTTAAACGTAGGGGGAAAAAAATCTTAACCAACAAACAGCCCTAAACGCAAAAATGGGTCATTTATTATCATACACGACAAAGAAAAGAAGTCATGTGACATTAAAGATGCACCAGTCGACCAGCTGGTTTTCAGCTAAGGTCAGCGACTGGCCGATCATTGTCAGATATACCCCATTCCGTGCCAGTCGCATCTACAAACACATCGTCATTTGGGGAAATAAAAACATTGTAGCAGAGGGTTATGAATCACACATTTACTTTGAGGACAAGGACCCATTGTCTGAACCAGAGCAGCACACTTTATTAAGTTCACTTTATTATTGCAGCAAAATACAGACAGTCCCAGATATACCAGTATGCATTGTGTAAATGCCTAAAAGAGTTGGATAAAATGTACTCAGACATTTTAGTAACAGGCCATTAAAATGGCTTACAAATGTTATTTTCCTTTTAAATTTAGTAATCAGTGTTTTATTCTGAACATATAATTGAATATTCCATTAGACAAACGTTTTAAAAAAATGTTTGTGTATGCTGCTAATTATTTTTCCTCAAAGACAGAAAATCTAAATCGGTCAAGAAAATTGCAATGAGTGTATAAGTGACATGTATAGAACCGTCATGATTTTGACCATCTCATATTTATATGTAAACATCTAGAGCAATTATAACTTACCTACAGTAGTCACTCAAGAAATGTTTAGGAAGAAACTTTTCGATCTCAGAAATCGCAAATAAAAATTGGAAATGAAAGCATGTGGGACAATTTCGAAAACGCTCTGTTAACAGCAGCTCAAGTCTGCTCACAACAGACTTAAGGTTATTTATTGTGACTGAAGAATGAGACATTGCTAGAGAGAGAAGGTGGCCCATATTAATCCTTGAAAGCTGATGCTCATAATAAAATGGAATTTAGAAAATAGGCTAAAACTCAAAGTTGTCTGGCAGACCAAGAACAGAAAACACATAACATCAGACTGATTGTTGTCGTCTTGAATGGATGAATGAAAGTCAACAGAATTAGAATCCCCGATGTCTGCAAGCAGAGCTGATTGCTCACATTGAAGCTCAGAAACCTTGATTAAGGCAACAGCGAGTCATGCTGCAGAAAGGAAACTTGTTTTAAAAATGTTTTAAAGCTACTGCCATTTAGATTTATTATGAATAGATCATTGAGATTTAGCTGTGTTAGTCTCATAGCTGGCCTTGTGTGTGAAAAGGGGTCTGAGCAGCTGATGCAGAGTTGTGCTGGTGCCACTCAACTTCCATCCATGAAAAGTTAAGTGACACGAGGGAGACGAGAGGCTGGGCAGCTGTCATTAAAGCACATCTATAATTCATGTACATCCCTCACAAACCTGAGCTTATGACTCCAAAGGAAGGATGTGGCTGTTTTTTAATCACATGTATTGCATCAATAAAGCGACCTTTTGATAACCTTCGGGTTATATTTGACATTTGAAACATGTTTTCTGAGCATATTTTAGCAGAGAAAGAGAAAAGCCACCAGCCTTAACATCTGCCTTTCATGGGAAGTTATTTAAATTGTATGTTGCTGTCCGTACTGTGTTCAAACACTGAGAGGTCACTGGGCTTTTCCCAGTGGTTTCATGGCTTTAGTCAGAAACTTGAGATCCTTTAGTTTGAGTAAATTTCCATCACAAGTGACCGTCCCTTATCCAGAACTTTTCAGTACTTTGTAAAGCACTGATACTTGCATTCTAGATCTTAACTACTACAATACGATTTGCTCAGTGGCTTTAATGAGCAGCCATGATTCCCCACTGCCAGACTATAACTCAGTGGTTAATTAAAACAATAAGTGGAAATGTTTCACTCCTAGTTGAGTCTCAACCTGTCTTTTCCCCTCTCTGGCTTCCTTTGTGCACCAGCTGCTTGCCAACCATACTTTGGCGAATAGACTGACTAGGACCCAGGCCAGAGGTGTGTGTGTGTGTGTGTGTGTGTGTGTGTGTGTGTGTGTGTGTGTGTGTGTGTGTGTGTGTGTGTGTGTGTGTGTGTGTGTGTGTGTGTGTGTGTGTGTGTGTGTGTGTGTGTGTGTGTGTGTGTGTGTGTGTGTGTTACAGTTGCAGATATTTGTCCATTTGTAGATGGAGACAGAAGCAGGAAGGAGAGAGAGAGAGAGAGAAAGCAAGAGAATGTAGAGAGATTCACAGATCTTAAGGGCCGGACCACCCAAGAGGCTCCGTTTACAAGTCAAAATGAGGAATGTGTGTGTGTTTGTGTGTGTTAGCCCTGGCATGCATTTCTTTGCTAGAAACATGTGTGGGATTGTGGGTATTACTGGCATAGGAAAGTCAGATGGCAGATTTTTTGGGGTCACCCCAGCCCTGGACTTGGCAGTTGTGTGTGTGTGCGCGTGTGCGTGTGTGGAGAGAGGCAACTGTCATGATTGAGTGATGGCAATCTTTAATGTCGGGCCAGGGGAGGTGTCATCGGTGTGAGATGGCACTGTAGGTGAGACCATCCAGAGACACAGGCGGCTCACAAGTGCTCACACACACATACACGCTCACACACACCTTCAAAGGTCACACTTTGTCATTTCCCTCGCCAGCGATAGCTGCTCCTCCTCATGAAAGGAGCGGAGCCCTGATCCCCATGCTCATTAATAACTGTATTAATTATGCTGCCTGGGAATAACATGCATTTCATTTTCTTTCCCTCCCTCTGTCTCTATCATTCATGCCCCCATCTCCTCCCTTCTCTCCTCTCCCACCCCCCCTTCTTCCTCCTCTCCTCTCTGCCCTGTCCTCTTTGTTGCATCCTCTACATGATCTCTTCTCTTCCTCCACCCGTTCCCTCTGTTTCCCTCTGCTCGTCCTCTCCTCCTCTCTCTTTTAGACTTTCAGTCATGCCTGATCTGTGTGGCTCGCAGGGTGCCCATGAAGGAAAGACCCATGCTTCCCACACATGAGAGCTTCACCACACGCCAGGACCTGCAAGGTACACTACCCAAAGCTACAGTTTACTGTTGCAGAGTAACAGCTAACAACCCACAGAAAAAAGTATATATATATAAAGGCTTATATCATGTCAATTATAGTGACCATTCTGGATGCCCTTCTGGAGCATTTACACACAAACTGCTGTAGCACTACCTTATTCCATGTCGCCAGCCTAAAAGTCACCTGCTGCCACAGTTTAGGTATTTAAACATTATTATATCCTTGGTAAAGACCCTTAGGATGGAATGCATTTGTTGAACAACTGCCCACCCCTGTCTGCACCCTGGGAGGTAAAGTATCTGTCTGAACACTGGCGCATCGATGCAGACAGCTGTCTGCATTTCACCTTGTCTTCTTTGATGTGCTTGTGCCACAACACTCAAAGGCACACTCATAGTTAGTCGCTGACATATAGTAATTTTCTGTAGTTGCCCACCCAGATTTCTGTAGGTGTGGATGTATGTGTGCCTACATTTTTTTATCTTGGTTTTTCAGGGCTGAAATATGCTGGATAAAATAAGTATCGTAAAGTTCCTAAAAAAATTTTTAAAAAAAACAAAAAAACTTACCACTGCAGTCATCTTTTGCCTATGAGAACTTGTTGGATGTTGTGCTGTAAAATGCTACTGTGACAAGTCTTTAGTAATTCTCCATGGCTGTCACTCATGCAGCCGTCTGGTTGTCAGCCCTTCAAATGCATCACTGCCTCCATTTAAATTGCAACCCAGTGAGGGACAACTGTTGCACTGCTACTAGAGTATACATCCATGTGTGTGTTTACGCACGTAGGCAGCACGGTTGTGTTTGTTCAGCTCTGAAGATAGTTGAGTTCAAGCTGCCCCAGTGATTAAATGAAGCTCTTTACCTGTTGTATAGAGTGGCAAACTTGCAGTTTCGGCTAATCTTTATCTAATTTTAAGCATCCAGGTCTTCTTTCCAGCTCAAGCTTCTGACAAGTTGTAATGAAATTGTCAATAGACTGAGTAAATCCTCAGTACTTCTTTAACCGATATCAAACCACAGAACTGTGGCCAAAGGAAGATCAACAAGCTGTTCGACATATTTATGTTTGAAAGAGAAATTGAATCCCTGTCAGCCCAGCTGACAGTTGGTTTGTGCATGTGTATAGAAATCCTGGCATTCATGTCTGAGTGAGGCCTTTTCTAATCCACTCCTCTGTGTTTAGGTAAGATAACGTCCCTGGATACAAGTCTCCTGCGGGCGTCTATGAAACCAGGCTGGGAGGATCTGGTGAGGCGGTGCATCCAGAGGTTCCACCTACAGAATGACGGAGAGATGTCGTTTGCAAAGAGACATCAGCAGGAAGGTAACATCACTCAAAAATAGTATCCTGTTTAAGTCTTTGCCCTTGATTGTTGCTTTTGTGTTTGGGGCACTATTAGATGACTGCAAGTAATTAATCACGGGTGCCTTGAGACCCTTGATTAGATCACTATTTTGTTGGAAAAAACACACCAGAAAAACAAAACAAAAACAAACTTGTGTGTACAAATAATCATCCAGGTTAAAAATGTGTATCCATTAACTGATATAAGTTCATTTGTTTCTGTAGTGCTCCGCCATGGCCAGGCATTCAGCCCCATCTACCGTTTCTCCCTCTCTGACGGAACCATCGTGTCGGCGCACACCAAGAGTAAACTGGTGCGCTCGCCTGCCACCAACGAACCCCAGCTCTACATGTCCCTGCACATTCTTCAGAGGTATGTCTTGCTACCTACAGAGAGAGACAGATCTGCTGCAAGAACTCGGTTGCATGTTCTATCCTGTTAGTGCCCTGCAGCATGACCTATTGGCTTCATTGCAAATGGGTTTATATGTTAAGTCATGCTTAAGTTAGTTTTGGATGCATTTGCCCAGTCACTACTGAGACTTGTATAACCAGTTTAATGAAGAATTTTAACAGCTTAAGGCAGGTGGTGTTGCCCAAAAAACATCAAATTTATATTTGAAAAGTTCATTAACAATGACCTCCTTCCAAAAACAGTGTCACACATGGATAATCCCCAAGACCTTCAAGTGTCAAATTTTATGTATATTCTAAATTCTGCAGAATATTTTTTTGTCAAAAAATAGTTTAATTAAGTGTTTTATTTGTTTGTGTTTAAATTCTAGGGAGCAGACAGTATGTGGAATGGGCCAGGACATGGGTCCTGGCAGTCAGGCCACAGGGATGGCGCCCAAACCGATGAACTCCTCCACTCCCTCCATGACTCCTCCAACCCCAGGCAGTTTGCCAGGGTCGGGGCCTCAGGGCCAAGACACTACCATCAGCAGCAACAGCACGCCTTTTTCCCCTCCAGGCCCTGCTGGCCCCAGAGAGCCAGCAGCCATGGGGGGCCATATGCAGGGCTACCGTTTTGGCTGTCCCCCACCACATAATCACACTGGGGGCATGCAGCCGCCACAGCAGGGCACTAACTGGAGAATGAACAGCCCGTCTCGTGCCAGCCCCAGCCCAGCCGGTGGGCCGCATCCACCTCAACAGAACTCTATGCTGTCGCCCAGGCACCGGGGAAGTCCTGGGGGGGCAGGCAGCCCTCGTGTAGCAGGTGGCCTGCACTCACCCTCCCCAGTAGGGATGTGTGGTGGAGGGCCTGGTGCAGGTAATAGTAGCACGACTAGCTCCCATGCTAACAGCTACACTAGTAGTTCTCTGTCAGCGCTGCAGGCTCTTAGTGAGTGCCACGGTGTAGGACACGGGCATGGGCCCCCTCATGCACACACGTTGAGCTCTCCAGACCGGAAGATAGGCTCCCCAGCTGGGGTCGCACAAGGATCAGGGGTAAACACTCATCTGATGTCAAAACTTGGTGGAGGAAGTGGTGCTGCTGCTGGCACAGGAGACTCATTTGGACCTCACACAGAGGTGGGCCAGGGGCACCCCCAAGGCCAGACAGAGAGCAACCTAGCTGAGCCCAAGGAAGAGAGGGATGGGCCCTCTGATTGCCACGACGCTCATAGCCGTCTTCACGACAACAAGGGCCACACCAAGCTACTGCAGCTGCTCACCACCAAGCCAGAGCCTCTGGAGACACCCCTGTCCCCTGGTGCAGGAGGGGAGGGTAAGGACCAGGCTGGGGCAGGAGTCCGGGGTGGTCTTACTGGAGGTAACACTCACGCCACATCCCTTAAAGAAAAACACAAGATCCTCCACCAACTGCTTCAGAACAGTACTTCTCCTGTGGATCTGGCCAAACTCACTGCAGAGGCCACAGGCAAAGAGCTTGGCCAAGATCAAGCCCAGGGTGCCGGTTCAGCTTCTGGGGCAGATATCGCACTCAAGCAGGAGCCCTTGAGCCCCAAGAAGAAAGACAATGCCCTGCTACGCTACCTACTGGATAAAGATGACACTGTACTGAAGGACAAGGTCCCTAAGCTGGAGCCTGGGGAGGTGAAGGTCGAAGGGGGCAAACACCCCCTTGTCAAGTCGGAGAAACATGACACAGGATACGACCGGGCTGAACAGGTCAGTTTGTATAAAAAACTCTACTCCCGTTTGTGTGTAAAGTAGCCCGTTTCCTGCATCATTTTCATCTTTGAAGTGATGAAAGATTTAGAGTTGGCCTAAAACTGATTTTCTAGCCTCCTTCTCTGTAGCCCATTGCAAAAACCAGAACTTTTTGCCCTGTACTGCTCCACTTGCTTCTGTCTGAGCGTTAATCTGGGTTAGGTAGCAGATGTCGGCTCCTCCAAGTCCCACGTCCACACAGGATGCTACAGCTAAACACACAAGCTGTCTGGCAGCATAGCGGTCAGACAGTATTTGTGGCTTATATATGATCTTGCCATATACACTTAAGACATCATGCATGTTTTTTCATTCACGTATATAAACACATCTGGTCCTTTCACTGCCTCTGTGTTGGCAGCACAAGCAGAGGGAAGCTGTCTGCCAGCTTCAAACAACTGTGACATTTGGAAGGAGCCCCTGTGGTTCTCCAGCCATTTGATCCTGGTCGCGTTTGGCCAGAATCCGCAGGTTTGGCACAAAGTGCAGGTCAGGCCTGGCGCTGAAAGACAGAAGAGGAGAAAAGAGTAAAAGGAAGTGAGCAAGGACAGTGTGTTACTGGTGAAACTCACATTTTTCTGTGTAGAGAGGTTTCAGCTCTAATGCAGGAAGAGAACCGTTATGTGACCTTTTTATGCAGGAAACCTGTGTATGACGTGCTCCACAGAACACACGGTAAAGATACGAGTCTTGCAAATGTAGTTCTATCACACACATCACTGCTAAACCACAGAATTACATAGAATTACATAAGATTACATGAAGGCTCTCACTAGCTTTGCTGTCTCTGTTTCTTTCATCACCTCCCTCTTCTTAGACCAGTCAGTCATTTAGTTGTCATTTGTCACAGAAGTCAAATTTTTTCATAAACTTTCATGTTCATCCTCTCATTAAAAAGCAAAGCAGCAACCAAACTGCTCTTGATGCTTGTACAGATTGATTGTTGGTCTTAAAGGGTGTTGGTTTCTCATTGTTTCTTACCGTCCTTCTAGAAATGGGGTAGAGCGGCAGACAGAATATCAGCCAGCTACGCATGCTCGCTGTGTATGTTCAGTATGTGCGTGGCCACTTGGGTACATATAAAGAAAGAGGAAAAGGTGATTGGATGGATAATAAGAGCTGCTGTCAAACTGAACAAAGAAGGAGAGATGAAGAGAGGTGTAGATACCCCCAGGAGAGCCCAGCCTCGGCAGGCAGAGTGAAAATGATGAGCCATATGCTCCTGCATGTCCTCTCTGCTACCATGGAGATGGAGGGGAGAGGGAGTGGAGTGTTTGTAGAACAAGCAACGTAGAAGAAACAATAGAGGGGGAATCAAAATTGAGAGGAATAGATGTTTAATGTGTATGTAGTGATGTTGGAGGTTTTGTTGTCTGTAAGTGGCCGATGTGTTGAAATGTGTGCGGTTTGGGTTCCGCAGTAAGATGGAGATTCAAGCAGTCAAGCCGGTGGCACAGTACAGCTTAACGTATTTCACCAACGGTGCTTTCCAGCCCAGAACAAGAGCATTTGTTAGACGTGAACTAAGCCTCGACTTCATTAGAGCCATTACACTTGTGTGTGGGGGTTTCACTTCCTTACTGGTGAATTGCTGCTCGGCCATGTGCAAAAGCTGACTGTACAAGTTAAAAAGTCCACTCATCCTTCTCCCTGCTAACCTCACCCACTGTTCTCTACTGTTTCTCCCTCCCTCCGCCTCTCTCCTCCTCATGATTGTTTGAGGGCTGAATTATTGATGGCTGGAGCCGAGCTAAATGAGAAATCAGAGCAGAGCTCAGGAGTAGCAGCTTAGCTGATGGCTGAAGGAAGTATAGGTATGGTCATATAGTCCCTTGATCCTGTGGGAGGCAGGATTATCTGTGTGTTTTATACGTTCATGTTGCTCCAGTTAGTGCATCCGTGCAATCTAAGCACAATGTCTACTGGAGCTGAATTGACCTAATTCCACTACAGTAGAATCCTTATTTGACGGTTCAGTCTACACCGTATTATGACATGAAGTGGAACATGTATTCTTCTTTAGTGACATTGATCGAATCCATCAAATTAAACAAATAATTATCAGTATACTATAGAAGTGTTCTTTGTGTTAATATTAGCTTTTAATGAAAAAAATATATGTCAAATGTAGGTCACATAAGTCATTTACCGTCATTTTACAGTCTGATGACTTTTGTATTAATTGATATATCATAGTTTCTGCTGTCTCGAATTTACTCTCTTTATAAACGATTATATAATGTCAAACATGTCATTTCCATTGGCGTTCACAAATATAACCACTGTATCTCACATCATGCAGGTCCATTTCTACACGATATGTCAAGAATGTTAAAAGATAAGTGAGCGTTTAATCCTGTGAAACACAAGTGTATAAAAGAGTATTTCAGAAGATGTCAAAAGTATTTTAAAGATAATTGCTCCTCCAACATAAGTTGCAGAGAATGTGCTGCCATCAGAAAAGAATGAAAGCATATTACATGTATAAAGGCAACTATGTGAACCTGAGAACAGGGTTACTTACAAAGCGTTGGTGAAAGCATGGAAAATGCTTTAATTTAGCCCTAAAATTTTGAAGAATGGGTTTGAAATGAAACAAGCCTGTTGTCACATTTATTTGTCTCCTGGCATTCAAATTGGCAAACATTAAGTCATGATCAAAGCATAACATTAGAGTTTATGTGAACAACTGGTAAAATAAACAACATGACAGTACATATTGATTGCTTTCATTGTAAAAAGAATTTAACTAAACTTTATTTTCACAGTTAGATTTTTTTAATTAGATTTAGACAATTGGACAGTAGGATGTAATGTTAAATGCTAAGAGAGTCTGGATTTATTTGACTTGGTACTGATGTTTAAGGTTTTTAGGGAAAACAAAGGATTGTATTAGTATGAATATAAGCTTTTTGCTTATAGGCTTTCCAGGCCATATTTATCAAGAAATTAAGGTTTTTATATGAAAAACTAAGTTGAATTTTCAAGTTATGTCTCTTTTAACCTCTTTCTCTTTTTAAATGTTTTCTTTCTCGTCTTTAATGTTTTCCATCTCACACCATAAATTCTTGGGGCAAGGAGGAAAGGGAATTGATAACAATATGTTTGATTTATATAATGCACCTGACTCATGAATTAGTTGTGTGAAGTATTTTATTCTGTTTTGTGTCTCAGGTGTAGGTACCTTGAAAGTGCTTGAATTTTACTTTTTAAGATGCATATCCTTCAGTCTGTTGTAACTGAAGATGATGTGCTGTGTTTAACTTCTCTTTTCAAATGTGTCCAAAGCCCCTTGAGATTAAATCAGTTACCACAAATTATTTTAAATTATGTAATGGGGTCAATCTCAGCGTAAGGGAGGAAACGGAAGTAACAATAATAGTATATTTTGTTTATAGTGCTTTTCTTAGTAGTCAAAAGGCCGTTTGAAAAAGGTGGGTTTTGAGTAGTGATCAATTCCTAACTAGTAAGACTTAACCAACATGGCAGATGACCTAAAAAAAACTATAGTGCGCAAACATGAAAACTTTTCCTGTGACTTTAAAGGTGTACTATGTAAGAATTGGCCACCTTCAATTTCATACTCCCAGCAAATCGGGGGCAGCACATCACCAGAATAACTGCTAAGTGCAGCTAACGGTTTTCTTTCTATACAGTCTTGCATGTAGTTAATGCGAGCTTGTTAGCTCAGTTAGCCCAGCAGGTAGCTGGACTACCAGGCGATTTTTGGTGTTTGCACCAGTAGCAAAGCAGCTTTGGGCCTTGGGCTAAATGGTTAGCATGCTAAATTAGGTAGATGTTTCTTCAACACAATACATCAACGCCTTTGACATAACATCAAAATTGTTATTTTCTTTATGTTAATAATGTTAGTTAATTTTGGGATGTTTTGAAGTATTCTTACAGATTGCCCCTTTTTAAAATTGCTGTTTCCACTCGTTTGGCAGTGAGTATTAATTGTTTTTGTTCCATTTCTAGCTGACATAATGCCAGCAAGATTTAGGGTAAAATGACTTTTCCTTTTGCCTTTCTTCACAGTGGCAGTTCTGCTTTACCCACCCTGTTTTCAGTTCCCTTTCCTATAAGTGCCTGGGTTAAGTCAAAGAGGCACAATGATCCTACTGCCTGTCAAGTCCACGTTGACATCAGGGCACATACCACAATTTAATGATCACAGCTTGCTCATTTACAGACGTCATTGGTTTAAGTTAAATCTAGGCGATTCTTATTTGTCTGTTGGGTGTGTGGATGAACAAAGAGACACAGTGTCTTCAGAACATTCCGGATTTTGAGGTATGCATGTACCCCTAAACAAACACTATGTTGTTATGCACAGTATGTGTCCTTAGCTGCTCATCCAGTGTGAACACCACTCTGACATGAAGAACTTTGTTAATGATCTTGCTCGCTTGAGACTAAATATTTGATAATGGTCATTTGGACTCACAAATCTTTGCAATTTTACCCAAATACAGTATGTCATCCTGGGGTGCAGCAAAGACATGGATTGCATTACATGCGCTGACATGCGTTGAAAGAAGAGCATAACAGGGATTGAAAGAAATAGGACCCATTAAGGGTAAAAGCAACCAGAGAAGACGAGAGAATAGAAAGTGGGAGGAGAGAGAATCGGAGAGGAGGAGGAAAAGAGCAAACTGAGAGCGTACAGGAGCATTACATCATTCCTGACCTCATTAGGGCTTTTCTCTCTCCCACCACCACCACCACTCCCCCACCCCTCACTCTGCTACTCTCTCTAGCTCTCCCACATATCCTGTGAGCTTGTCGGCATTATGTGGCTATCCGTCGGCTGCTGATGATATAATAACAGAATTTCTTTAAGGTGGAGGATCAAAAGGTCTCATTTAAAACACATGCAGGCATTTGGCACACTAAATATGAGCATTCTCTCAGGTATTCTTGGCAGCCTTGGAATCTTAAGTAACATTTGCATGCCTAACATTCACATGTCATTATCTAGAACACTGAAGTACGACATGGAAACAGTGGCTGCTGTGCTGTTTTCTGTGTGCTGTACAGTATGTCACGATGAGGAGCCGTCAGTGATTCACAGTGTGCTGCACTCTCGTGGCCAATAACAGCCAATGCAACTTATTTACCTTAAGTCTCTCATGCCTCTCTAGAAACCACTGGTCACCTGTGTTTATGTTTCTGTTCCGTTTTGAAACATAACCTACATTTTTTGTAAAATTCATTTCAATCCTAGTTGATTATGTTCCACTTTTCAGTGATACTGTCCTCTTGGTGTTGAATGTACATGAATTACTTTGGGGAGGAGAAGAGGTTCCAAGAGATTCATCTTTCATAAGCTGTTTTTATACTGGGCAATAAGCTGCCAATTGGCCGTTTTTGCGGCTAGGTCCCCGAATTTAGACAGAAGGCGGTAAATTGGGGGTCTGTTTTGGTCTGTCAATTTGCCGTCTTGGAGGGTACACTTATTATACACTTATGCTGGCAATTGCGTGAGATGGGCGGAGCTGTCGATGACCTGCACTGTTGTGCGACCCACAGCCGGGGAGTTTTAAAACCAGGAAACAACTCATCACAGCAGTCAGTACATCACTTCATCCACGGTCGTCAAGATGAGCAACTGGAAAGCTGCTGAGATCCAGGAGATGCTAGCGTCTCCTCGGTCTCTGTAGCTGTTTGGTTGTGTCCGCTTGTTGTTGTAGCGGTAAGCTACTAACGGTTGCTACTTTCAAGCTAAAAACCCCCCACTAAAAACTCAGTTCTAAACTCCAGTGGGGTGCAATGTAAAGCTCTTATTTTGAAGACAAATTTGTTGTCACTGTTCACTGCCCAACTTCGTGCTTCACATCACGTCACATGTTTACACCTACCCCAGTGGTGGCTTTTGGAAAAGGAGGAATATTACACCTCCCTTTTAGAAAGTCGAGACGCCACATTGCCGCTTTTACCTTGCAGCAAATGCGCCACCTTTTCTATCTAAAAGGGGCTATAGTCAGAGCTGTTCTTCAGTTCAGCTTGTGAATCCAGATCCCAGCATGGCCTTGTCTTTGTTTAAGATAGTTGTGTGAAAAACTAAACAAAAACTGGCCACATAGTCCGTCGCCCAGCTGTGTGTGACTGAATGCAGCCTTGGGCTGTGCTGGGTAGGATCAGTCCAGCTGTTTGCAGTAGAGGGGCACAGAGTAATTCTTACTTTGGCACAAACCAAACTCTTGCCGCCTTGCGCTGCTTCCACATTACTCAGGAGAAAGCAGCTTCACCTTTTCTGCCTTTGCTGTGGCGCCAAACAAAATTGTTCGAATTGATCAAGTATTTCCTGAATATGTGTGAAAGGGGGGCAGAGGCCATTTGAAGACACAAGCCAAACACAAGCAAATGTAGTACATGTCTGATAAGCTAAGTCAAAGCGAAGTGTGGCCTAGATTTGATGGAAAGTGGTCCATTTTATCCCGGGGTTACAGCTGTGTTATAAACAAGGCCAAGCCTGCTGTTCCCATCTTTCAGATAAAGACTCCTTGTGCAAGTGTTGTTGTGTTTACTGGCTCAGTTTGCGCTCAGTAAATGTGTGTGCCCATCACTTCTGTATTTGTGTGTGTGCAGGTGAAGCAGCAATTACTTTTTAAATGGAGGCCTAAGTGGTTCATCTGTTCTTGTTTTCACACTTGTCCCCCTCGCTCTCTCTTTCTCTGCTCTCTCCAGTCGTCAGAGCTGGATGACATCCTGAACGACCTGCAGAATGCTCAGCCGCAGCTCTTCTGCGAGCCGCGACCCGTCTCGTTGCCCAGTCCCATGGACAAACAGAACATCATCAATGACATCCTGCAGATGTCCGAGACGAATCCTGCCATGGCAGCACAGCAGCACCACCGGGGTATCGGGCCTGGCATGGGCCCAACGAGTGAGTCCACCACTTGCAGGGGCAAAAAAGCATTATATAAAACATTCAACGTGTGTTCGTAGTTTTAACTGATGAAACTGTTATTTGTTGACTTTTCCATTGTTGCACACTTGGCTAAAACCCACTTGCTCCTGTCTGCAGACTTTGGAGGTGTCCGACCAGGCCAGCCAGGCAGGGGTCTGCCTGTGAGGAGTGTGTCTCTGGACATGAATGTGTCACCCCAGCAGCCATCATTACAGTACCCCATAAGGGCCTCCAGCCCATATACACTCATACAGCAGCAACAGCAGCAGGGCATGGTGGGAAGTCACGGCATGATGGCTAACCAGGCCAGCATGGTCGGCACAGGTGGGTGTAATGGTCATGCCTTTGCGGTCACAGTTTATAATGATATAACTCCAGATTATTGCACTGCCCACATATGATTCTAGAAACACCAAGGTTAGAAATATACCACATGACAAACTTTATAAGAATCATGAGTTCTCTCTAACACATTAGTAAAAATCTATCAAACACACATTTTCTGATCATTAAACACTTAAGAGCAGACAACAAACTAAAATCAATGAAATGGAATTAAGAATTGAATAAATTTAATCTAGTATTATAGAGTATCAATGGAATACAATATCAATGTATCTTTTTTTCTATATTGAATGAAAATCTACTCTGATATCTCTTGCTGGTAAATCTCACAGCAGCAAAACCAGTTGAGAAAGCACAATTACTTCCGCTCACACTTGTTGCTGCTTTCCAAATTCTGAGGAAATACCTTTTTCCCCTCATGTGTCTGTCGCCCTAACACTGTAACATATCATGTCATGGCACCGTGACTCACTTCCTGTGACAGGAAGTATTGAGTCACTCACACTGGCACGTTTCTCTCACTGTCACTCCCACATATTAGAAGCCCTTAAACTTCCCCTGGTACAAAATACATGTATTTTCCTCTTAAAATCACACTATTGCATCACGGGGACTGAGGACTTCCACAGAAGTCTGTCCTGGGGCATTTCTAATTGTTTCTCATCTACCTGTGTGTATGTGTGTGTGTGTGCGTGTGTGTTTTTGTTTGTTTGTTTCTTCTTTCTTTCTTCTAGGACTGATGGCTCCAGGTGGTCCGCGGCCGGCCATGCAGCAGCAGGAGGGTTGGGTAGGTTCAGCCTCCGCCCCTCCTCTGGGAGCAACGGGCCCTGGGCAGCAAGGTGCTATGCAGGGCAGGATGGGGCCCAACGGTGCACCCATGAGACCCAACAGCCAGCCAGGGCCCCGACCGATGCTCCAGTCCCCGATGATGGCCAATGGTGAGAGCTCAGGGCACCTTTCAAACACGTTACATAGAGTTCAAATGTAGAAACTATGTGATGGTATGGCATTATATTGAAGATTCCACATGGACTAATAACACCCCCACTAAAGCATTTTTAAAAACAAAAACAATGATGTAAGCAATTCAATTTTATAGGTTTTCTTAACGGAATTACCAGCCACAGTCTTTGCAAAATGTATGGTGCATGGAGACTGATGATGCACAGAGGACCTCAGCTCACCCATATTACAGTGTATCAACACTGTTCAGTGTTAAAGGTTGTCACCAAGTGGTTAGTCATTGAACTGCACTCAAAAATTAATGATGCAAAACTTTGCCCTTTGTGCTGATTGTTCTGGGTTTTTAGAGATAATTGACCATCATCTGTGATGCCAGATTGTTTTCCTTGTGATAACCAAAATTGCAGAATTATTTTCATTTTGGATTTTTCTTTTGATCATTTTCTCAACAAATCAGTTCAATGTTTGGTCCAGTAAATGTTAGAAAATGTTGAAAAATATTTCCTAAAGCCCAGGATGACACCCTGGGATGATTTTATTTTTTTTCTATCTTTCGATCCAAAAATTGATGCTAAGGATTAGTAGATTATCATAGATTATCAAATAGATGCCGTTAAATCAGTAGTTGACAATCAGCTAATCCCTGCTGTAGTCTACAACCCTGCCTTTATCTGTTTTGTCTTTTTCCCTTATTCAGCCCAACCTGATATGGATATCGGTATGGCTGGCCACCATTTCTCCCAACAACAGGCTCCACCCAACCAGACAGCCCCTTGGCCTGACAGCATGATGCCCATCGACCAGACTGCTTTTGTAAACCAGAGCAGGTAGGCAACTTGCTTCTAAGTTACTATTACATGCTAACAAAATCTTATCAAAATTAAGTTTCCCCATTTTATTTGTTCTTTTTTTCCTTAGATTTTTCTATGTACCATCTTTGTCTCCCTTTCTGCCCAGGCCGGTGCACTCAGCAGCACAGGATGAATTGCTGTGCAGTACGGGACTGAGCTCTGGTGAGGGCAGTGCAGTCGATGAGGGGGCCCTGATGTCCCAGTTGTACACTGCACTAAAAGACTTTGACGGCCTAGAGGAGATCGATCGTGCTCTGGGGATCCCTGCTCTAGTAGAACAGGTGACACCAGCCTTCCTAACTTGCATCACCACATTAAAGCACTTTTAGTTTTTAGTATTCATTTTAAATGGCTTTATGTTTTTAAAAATCTGTGTCTGTGGCTTCCCATTTCAGAGCCAATCAGTTGAGCCTGAGCCGTTCCCCCAGGACCCCTCCATGATGATAGACCAAAAGCCCCCCATGTACACCCAGCAGTTTGGTCCCCCACCATCCCACATTGCCCAAAGGGGCTACCCCGGTGCAGCCATGCAAGAGCAAGGCTTCCATCCCATGCCTGGCCAGATGGGTCCAAGGCCGGGTTACCCTATGATGAGGATGCAGGCCCGGCCCGGACTCAGGCCAACCGGGGTCGTCCCCAACCAGCCCAACACACTACGACTGCAGCTCCAGCACCGGCTACAGTCCCAACAGGTACATGTGCATCTGACACTGCTGGAGGAGAAATTGTCCATTGATTCGTTCCTTTTTCTGACGCAACCACACTGTTTGATCAGGAGCTGTGTGATTGAGTTGTGTAATTATCCTTGATGTTGACATTTTGGCAGGACGTCTGTACAAACAAGAAATACCTTGGACATTTAAGTCCACCATGCCACATGCTGGTCTTTGAAGGCATTTACTCCATATTCAATAGGCTGTAGTGCATGATGAATTAGATCCATTAATCTAATCAGTTTTATTGAATCTGATCTATCCTTTCAATCCAAATTGACCCATGGCCTTTTTGTTGATAACTATTATTAGGGCGTCACACCTGCTGAAAAATGTCATGACCTATTGTCGTCCTCGATTTCCACCTCTGGGCGGCGCTATAATCAAGGAAAGTCTGTTTTGGCTTACAACTTATATATACACTTTGTCACACATTCAAAAACCTTTCATCCACAAGTTCACTAAATTGTGCTGAATCTTGTGGTGTGGCCACCTTCACTTCCAGGTGCCATTTCCTGCCTACCTTTTTTTCCGAAATTTCACGAAATGTCACAAACCCACTTTTTAGAACTACTTCCCCATGAGCCACTCAGGCACTGTGAAAAATCATAAACTTACTTTTTTGAACTCCTCCTAGACCATTTCACTGATTTGCAACAAACTTTGCAAGTAGCATCTGTGGACAAAACTGAAAAAAAATGTCACACCTGGTTGCGCGGTCCATTTTGATGCTTTGCCATAAAACCATTAACTCGTTATAACTTCCACATACAATTTGCCATCTACTCCAAATTGTTCAAACATGTAGAGGGTCTTGCCCTGAATACATCTACACGGCACACCCCGATGGCAGCATGCCCAGATGCGCGTGGTCTGCGAGGGCCGGTTTATCGCTGCTTGCAGCTTTACTGTTTTGTTTATATATTTTTAACTATTCACTGGCTGGAAGTGACCAATATAAAATGAAGGATTTCAAAGATCTTTCACTACCTCTTCTTCTGTTTCTTGTCCCACCAGAACCGTCAACCAATGATGACTCAGATGAGTAGTGTGTCAAATGTGAACCTACCTCTTAGGGCCAGTGCTCCAAATCAGGTAGGTCACCACTGCCATGGTTCTTGATGGCTTGCAGATTTAATTTCATTTCATTGTCGGTTATGTCATTTAACACATTTTCTTTTCTGTGTTCCTTTTCTCCCGGCATATCGTTCTCCTTCCAGGGGACCATCAATGCTCAGATGTTAGCACAGCGTCAGCGGGAGCTGCTGAGTAATCACTTGCGACAGAGGCAGCAGCAGCAGCAGCAGGCCCAGCAGGTCCAGCAGCAGCGGAGTATGGCCATGAGGGCCCAGGGCCTCAACCTGCCTCCCAACATGGCTCCCGGAGGCATGAGTAACCCCCGGATCCCCCAGGCCAACCCCCAGCAGTTCCCCTACCCGCCCAGCTACGGTACCAGTACAGGCCTGGCCTCGCCACCTCCCCCTACCAGCCCCTTCTCCTCCCCTCTCTCCCCCAGCCTGCCCTCTATCCCCCCAAACCCCCAGCTCCACCTGCATGGCACCTCCTCCTCCTCCTCCACCTCCTCCTCCTCCTCACAGATGATGATGGGAAACACAAACATGATGGGCGGACAGTACGTGGCCGTACTCAGCCCCCAAATGCAGCACAGTGCCTTTCAGTTTCCCAACTCAGGTACTGCTCCCACACCCCAGCCTACCACACACGTCACGCTACAGCCTGTGTGTGTGTGTATGTGTGTGCTATTGTGTCTGTGTGTTGATGTGACTCTAGTTGCACAGCATCACATGCTTTTTAGTCGCGGCTATCATCTGATTTGTGCACGGATGAGCTGGCATTAAATGATCCGAATCATACTAAACCATTTTTATTCTCCAATTTGAAAACATATTCTTATTCTCCTTGTTCTGTGCACTGTCCAAAATGGTGTCCCAGTGATGCACTCTAGCTCCACCAGGGGGCACCAAGAGCTCAATAATCAAAGCTCAACACCAGCTACACACTGACACCTGACTCGTTGCTGATTGTGAGCAGGCAGGGCTGTAATCAAGGCTGTGCCTGTCGGTCTGACAGTGTACCGTGTAATCTTACCATAATCTGATAATCTCATATAATAACATGTTTGATTTATCCTTCACTCCCTAATCTGATTCTGCCTCTGTGGGTCCGTATAGAAAGATAACTTCCACTAGATACTACTTCTGTCTTGCCCCCTTCTCCCAAGCCATCTCCTTGTTCCCTTGTTTCCTAGTTCCTTGCCTGCTTTACATGCATGTAGGAAGTAGTTACTGTCTGTCAATAATTACAGGCTGGAACGGACTGTCTTCACTCATAGTAATCATAACGCTTGCTCAGTTGCTCTTACTCTGCTAAAAAGTTTGTCTTCATGTGGCATGTTTGTGTTAATTACCTGCAATGCTCACTACATTGGTTTGAAGTTGCTGTAATTTGCTGGTTGACCTGTCCTGATGCGTCCATCACAGGTATGAGCCAACAGGCCGATGGAGGCTTTGTAGGTCCTGGCACACCACAGAGCCCCCTGCTTTCTCCCCGCATGGCCCACACACAGTCCCCGATGATGCAGCAGGGCCAAGGAAGCGCTGCTTTCCAGGGTTCACCTGACATGAACGGCTGGCCTCAGGGCAACATCGGAGGAAACAGGTAAAAATCAACAATACTTCCCACATAAACTCTTTAGTCTCAGTGAAAATCCTATCACTTCCAATGATATTAAGTGGTTTATGGATTAATGTCCATAAATCTCTTTAGAATCCTTGAAAAAACACACTTCCTATGGATGTAAAACTTGCTCAAAGCTTCCAAAAACAACTTCCACCCTACTTTTAAGTTTATACTTGATCCTGTGCGGAGATGTTGTAATGCGACCTGCTGACAGACATTAAAGGCACAGCATGTAAGAATTTTGGTAGAAAGTATTTAGAGAGATTGCAAATAAATAACAGTTTTGATATTCTATGCATTGTGTTGCAGAGATATCTATTCACAGTAAGTTAGCATGCTGACCAGCTAGCCTGCCCTGGTCCAATGCATCTGTGCTGACAGCGTAAACAGCAGCAGTCCATTACAGAACCACTTGTTGTACATCAAACTGAACTAAGTTGCTAAGGGCAGCTACAGTTGGCAGCAGTAAGTGGTTACTCTGGTGATATGTTCCCCAAATTTTGCTTTAGTCATGGCAACCTTATTCTTTTTTACATGTTCTACTATCTGCAAAAGGTCAAAGTTTTTCTAAAAATAAGTGGTCAAATAAATAATGTGTTCATAAAAATGTTAACTGCTAATTTCAGTAGTCAAAATTGCTTCTTGGAAATGTCAAACTTGAATGTTGAAGAACTGCTCAGATTCAAATAAACGTTCCAACATGTACTTTCCTTAGTGCTCCGAAAGTGCTTGGATAAAGCGCTGATGTGGTAAGAGAAAAAAGCGGTGCATTTTGGTTTTGATTGACATTAGCTAAGTAGCTATTTGAACAACACGCTTACAACGTTCTTAGCAACATTCATGTGGATTTGAACCCACAAATGGACTTTTCTGTCTCCGTAATGATGAGTTGATGATGATGAGTTTCTGTCAGACATATCAAGCTCGGGATAAACAGTCAGAACAAGCTTCTCCTCCATTTTCCAGTGTTTACCAGGGTTACAAGTTCAGGTTATTGATAACGTGATTGGTAGTGAGACAAGGAATGACAGTGATGACAGCAGCACATTTTTTAAAAGTTAAGATCATTTAGAAAAAAAAGTGCAAAGAGCAGGCACAGAAGGGGCCTAAAGCATCTCCTCTGCTCTCATCGCAAAATATAGGATCTTATTTGACTTTTTTGCTTCTCCTTCCCTCTCTACAGCATGTTCTCACAACAGCAGGCGTCACCGCAGTTCACCCAGCAGAATAACGGCAACATGTACAACGGCAACGGCATGAGCCTCAACAACGTCTCGATGGCCTCCAACATGGCAACCAGCAGCATGAGCAGCATGGGCCAGATGGCCGGACAGATGAGTGTCACGTCCATGGCCTCAGGGCCCTCACCCGGCTTGCCCTCCATGGGGCAAGAACAGGTAAATACCACACCAGTCTTGACACATGAATTCTCTAAATGGGGTAAAAGGTAAAGACAGTTTTTTTAACTTGTTGGAGCTCAATGACATGGACTGTAGCTGTTTTTCCAGTTTCCAGTAATATCCTGTATAGTGTACATTTACACTTGTCCCTTGTAGGAATATAGCCACTTTAGCATTAAGGCCTTGGAGGTTTGCAAATTGGACGCTTTACAGTTTTACACAGTAATCAGGGGACCAAGAAAACCTAAAAGGTTGGTCTTTGTTCCTCACGGCTCCAGGCTGCTCATATCTGTGTTTGTCTAATCGTAAGACTCTAAGTGTTTGGGTACACTTATTGGACAGCCGTGCTAGTGAATAATTTACTCAGGAGTTTACGTAACTCCTCCGGCTGCAGTTCTGATGCTTCACTTGAACTTAGAGGACAATGATGTAATTAGCATTAGGCACTTTAGAGCCAGACCATTTAGACTATATAGACATTACAGCATGGTGTTCAGTGGCAGGCCTGTCTGGAATTAAGATTTGTCAGCTGGATCACTTTACATCGAAAACACGACTCCTTACAGCACCGATCTGTCAGACTGGCACACTCTTTACACACATACAAGTACCCTAAAACTTGATTTGACCAGGTGACATGTCAGACTTTCATTTTACACATCAAAAACTGACCTCAGTCACTCTCTGAAAATCAGGTAAACATGCAAATATTTGGTCAGCACTCAATTTCTGGTGATTATATAATGTCAACCAAGTTAATCTTTCCTCTGTCTCCTTGGTATTGTTAGCCTGGTATGTGGAATGCACTGTTGTCCGTAATGCTTTTAAGCCCAATAAAAGGCCATGAATATTTAACCAAGGGTGCTGCTGTTTGACTGTCTGCACTTCAGACTGTTGTAGCATACCAGTATATCTGTCACTTGATTTATCCTCCATCCAGGATTATAGAAATATATTGGCACTTAGATAATTTCAATTATTTACCGTATGGCCATTAGCTCTGACTATTGTTGATTTACCGACTTGTTTTAGGCTGGACGGTGTGTTCCAAGATGGTTGCTGATTGTTTAAAGTCTTTTGAACTGTTCTACTCAAGTTCAAGTTCTGCAAGTTAACCAATCACTTTTGCTGTTAGAGGGTAACACCAATTTTAAACATAAGGTGTGTTTAGAGGTGTTGGAGAGCACTACCGCATAATGTGTAAAAAAAATAAATAACATAAATAGATAAATAATAAGTAGGATAATGCCTTTTGTGACTCCAGATGGACTGCATGTAATCTGATTGCTTCCAGTGATGTCATTCAGTGGCTAAGTTGCATTGTGGGTAATGTAGGCAACAGGGTCTGAAAAGTATTCCACTATTCTAGTATTGCATTTCTGTAATGCTGTTGGACAAATGAAGTCATTTCAGTAAAACCAGAGATGCCTTTTTGATTCAACACCGTCCTCATCTTTTTTAAAACTTTACACCGACATTACCCACAATGCAACAGGCTGTGGACCTGTAAACACAATTTAAAGTGCAATACGTAAGAATTTCCCACCTGTTGAATTCATACTCAAAACAAAGTATGTTGCTAGAGTAAATGCTAACAGAAATATAAATGCTGTTACTTAGTTAGCTCAATTAGCCATGCAGCTAAAAGTCCAGACCAGGACAGGTATGTTAACTCTGGTATACCTTATAACTTATGCATAGTCTTGATGTCAGATATTTTTGAATGTTCTCAACTAAAATTTCTACATAATGCAATTTTATTGTGGACAAATGACAGAGTTGCCCTTTAAATGCTTTACAAGTTGAGACTCAACATGTGTTTTTTCTCTGCAGAAATACTGTTGACCCTCATGGAGCTCTTAACCTGAACCTCAGTGATCAGCTGGTGCAAGGAGCACGTCGGCCCTTTAAAAATTGTACAAACATGTAACCAACCGACTGCCCCTTGACCCAGCCAGGCCGTGCCCTGACCCCGTCTCCCCAGCCCAGTTTTTTGCCGTCTGTCTCAGCCGGGCATCTCTCTTGGGCAGCCCCGAACAGACACCGGAGTGTGAAGAGGGCTGGGGAAGGATTGTGGATCTCTGTACAACATGCCTAACCCTCCTGGAGGAGAGCCTTTGTGATGAGCCAGTCTGTCTGCCTGTCCAGCTGCATTCACCGTAGTGTGACTTACTGTAGGGCCTCCTGGTGGGGGACACTGACCTAAGGGGGGCAGCAGTGGGTGGGATCCCTTGTTCTGATGAATGTATTCCTCTCACTGGACAGCGGCCATTTACAATCTCATCTCAAGAAAAATGATCTACACTGATTTTTCTTCTTTTTTTTCTCACGTTTGTGACATTTCCACATAGTTCCAAAAATGGCAGCAAGGACTCCAAGATATGTTCCGATTTATGGCTGGAGCTCAAACACTTAGCCGGTTTTGCCTTTTTGCTGTTCTTTATTTTAATATTATTTTAGTTGTTTGTTTGTTTGTTTTTTTCTTCTTCTTCTTCTTCTTGAGAATTAAGATGTAGAATGAAGATATGGTTGAAAAAACTGATCTTGAAAAACACTGCAGAAGAATGGTTTTGAGTGGAATGGTGATTTGTATGGTTAGACTAATTTAGTCAAGAGGTTTATATAGTGTATTAAATTAAGTTTTATTTTTCTGTATAGATTCATTTTAATTATTGTAGATGATTCTTTATCCTAGTAGCAATGAGAAAAAATATTTCTAAAAGTGTGAAAGAGGCACTTTTTTTTTATAATTTTAACAGTAATGGTTGTATTCTTTCTGAGAAGATTCTTCTATTAACCTGAATAATGGATTATGCTTTGGTCCAGTAGTTTCAGAAGAAGATGTCAAAATCATATATGGTTTAAAGATGAATTACAGAGATTGTACATAACAATAAGAAAAAGTGTTTTCTTTTATTTATTTTATTCCTTAGGGTTTGGTTCCCCCGTCTGGTAACAACTGCCTCTTGAAGCAGCGCAGGATTTTATTATTTTTTTTCCTTTTTGTTTCTTTTTGTTTTTGGGAAGTGGAGTGGGAGCCTTCACGTTCTGTTGTTCTGGTACGATGCAGACAGGGGTGGGTGCGGGAGGTAGGGAAGGGTTGCTGGAGGGTGTGCTGTGTATACAGTGTACAGATTATCGCTTGCTTCTCTGCCTTTAGCATAGAACACCACAAAAAAGGAAAAAAAAACAGACACACACACACAACTTCAACACAGCCATACAATAACTAAAAAAAGATAAATAAAGTGTGCTTTCTATGTTGTCTGGAGTGAAAACTGCTTCATACAAGCTGCTAGGTGCAAACTGTTCTGGTGTGATGTAAACAAGCAATAACGATTACTTGAGAAACTCTTGGGTTTTTGTTTTTTTTTTTCTTTTTTGTGTTTTTCTTTTTGTAATTTTTGTACAGTTTCCTGAATAAAAAGGACACATTTTTGCTCCACGTTTGGATGCAGTATTAAAAACACAGTTTTTTATTGCAGTTTGTACCAAGAAAGTCTACAGCCACACACAGCGTTCCTGTTTAGATTATGCAGCATTGGCTGAGGCCTGGAGAGGGAAGGAGTTTGTGATCCCCTTGTTGACACACACACCCTCTCCGCCTCCAGCCACTCTTCTATAGCAGAGGTCAGAGTTAAGACTGCACGGTTCATGAGACCTTCTCTGACAGACACTTAGCCATATTTTATGACCTCAGGCAGTTAGTTCAACTATAAAGTGTTCAGTAATGACATGCTGTTCTTGTGCCCCAGTAGGGGTTTTGGTTTGACCTTCACAAGATGTAAAGCAAGTCATCTTCTCTAACCTCAAAAGTACATTTTCCTCAACAACAACAAAAAAAAAGACAAACTTTTTATATCAACTATTTTAACCCAGGACAAACTTGGAGCAAGCCAAATAATCCTCACCTTTCAATTGGATTTCTGAATTCTACCAGCTTTTATTTTCATAGTGAGAGACGACCCGTTGGTTAGCATGCTTTGAGGCCCACAGGAAAAAAAGAAAACGAGAAATTTATGATGATGTCACTTAACAGAGTCTAATGTGGATGTGGCAGCGTAAAACAGGAAGAGAATCATTCTGAATGTATTGTCATTTAAGGCCTACGGATGTGACTGATGGTGTGTATAGTCGACATGTTGACAACATGGTGTTGTATACGTACACCGTGCTCTCCTCAGCATTTAGGTAGGAAGTTGCCCGTTGTTGCTTCTTTTCTTTTCATTCAGTTTGACATGAAATTTGAAGCTGTAGCAAGTCAACTTTGGGACACAAAAAAGTCTGCATTAATGTGTTGCTTCTCGTCATTGCAGACGTCCTGCGGTTGTTTTGCTGCAGGTCTACAGGTGATCACACTTTTTTGATAAAATGCTGTTTTGATTGTATCATACAGTCGTGCAGAACAAGCCTTTTTAGAGCCATTTTGAAAGAATGATTCACAGCCCTTTGCAAAATTTCCAAAGATTGTCAAGATTAAAAAAAAAAAAAAAAAACACAAAGAAAAAAAAACACGATTTAAAGCCATGTGGTAGCAATGCATTTTTTAGCATTTATAATGAGGACAGGAGCAAATAAATGATTTCTTTGCCCCTTACAAATATCCAGGCTTTGGACCCACCAAACAAAATTATTATTTTTTTCTTTTTCTTTTGGTTTTGAAGAACTTTAAATGCCCTTTTGTATTGTCTGCCAATTTCTTAGAGCTAAGATGCAACCTTGAAATGCTAAAAACCCTAGCATAATGCCTTAGATTTCGTCCGTTCTCGTTCTTGTACATTACACCGCTGTCTGTATAAATTTGTATAATGACTTGTGTACAATATTGAATGGGTGCATCATTGTTGAACTCTGCTCAGTGAAGCTGGAGACTCGCTCCAAGCTGCTCTGGTCCTCATCATTGCTCTCTGTTCTGTGTTGGGTTGAAGATTCTGTTATCTCATCCCCTCCCCCTCCCCACCACTCTTTGTATGGAAAAGATGATACATAGGGATATTGAAGCAATATGTAAAATACTATATGGACTTTCTGAAGAAAGCTTACTGTTGTGTTTTCTCTCCCCCCCCTAGATTTTTTTTCTTCTGCATTGTTCACAGGAATCACACTGTATACCCGCATCCATCTTTGTATCCCTAGTGTGTGTGGGCGTTTTATGCAAAATTAGATATACAAGAGAAGTTAAAAACCACAGTTATGCAAGTTGTGAACTAATATGGCTTCGCTGATGCTATTTGCCTTGTAAATAAAGAATTCTGTTATTGCAGTATTTAACCGAGTGACTCTTGTTTCATGTGTTTGAAGCAGGTTCTAACTCAGGCCTCCATGTTCCTTTTCACCATATTCAGTGATACATACATACAAAATGAACGAAGGAGAAATATGATTTTTTGTTTTGTTTTGGTTTATTTTTTGTTTGTTTGTTTTACCAAAAACTATTACATTTAGACTAATTAAGAAAAAAACATTCAATCCAATTAAACTGTAATGTGAATTAGAATTTGGCAGAAAATAATACATTTTAATACAACAGCAGACTGATGTAAAAGAAATGGCACAAATCAGAATTAAGCTTCCTTTACTGGAGACTCTGCACAATTCAGACATCTTAACGAGATTTCGTTTTGGGTTTTAGCCTGTATGCTGCATTCACAGTAATTAATCTAAAAGGGAAAAACGAGTTTTAACACATGAATAAGTGTGTATACTTTTCCTTTATTAATCCGATGTCTGCAGGGATTATTAGGCCTGTATAGACCAGTGACACATACCAACATGTTGCCTACAGCCAGAGCTGTGTTAGGTTAGGGTTAATGTCTCTCCATAGGTGATCTTTAAAGAAATTAGCCTACCAAACTCAATGAAAAATAATCTATATCCAAATACATTCAAAACGATACCAATGATGAGACATCACTCCCATACAGGTAAATGATGATCACAATATATACGGTGTGGTCTAAATTAAACTTAATTGTTGCTGGTCATTCGTTTTTTGTTTTTTTTGTTTTTTTTAGTTTTGATCATTTTTTAAATGGAGTTTGGCTGATTGGCAGACGGGGCCGATAAATGTCCTTTTCTCTCCTGCTAATTCACCACATCCAAGTCATAACAACACATGTCTATACTCCACGGGGGGCGAGCCTGAGATAAGATCCTGCAGTGTGTGCGTGTTGGAGGTGGGGGTCCTCGTATGGAAATGTTTCGGGGAACCTCTCTGGATCAGCTCCATTGTGTGTCAGAGAGAAGTTAAAGAAGGGGTGGGTCGTCCCTGAGAAAATGTATTCCTACGGGGGGCTTTGAGATGCATGAGGGCGAGCTGATGCCTTGGCCAATAGGAAGGAGGCGCAGGGGGAAGCATCTCCAGCAAACCCGAGTGTGTACAGTGAGGATGCCCTCAGATGACACCAGAGGACGCTTCCCGGAGCACGTCATCTGAAGTTTGGACCTGCTCGGCTGATATCTGCACGGTTAGGAGGTTTATCGGCTGTGACTGATTCCACACTCGGACTCCGTTGAAACTCCAGCCTGTGGACATGACAGAGACAACTTCACTGTGAAACACCTCGAAGTCATTCAGCAAGGTAAGCCTCTTTTACCCACAATTAATTCGTGACTCATTCTTTTGTGCCGTGTTTTCAAAATACCACATGAGGTAGATAGTCGAGATTTCTTACCGCATGAAACATTTTTTTAAATCGTTTTCTTTCTCTTCTGGTAAACTAAAAAAAAATTAAATCCTGTTTTGTTTTTCCACGATTGTAAAATAATTTCCCTCAGCCCAGTCCTCCTGCTGGTGTCTGTGTGTAAGCATATAATTGCACGGTGACTTTAAGGTCCATAAACAGCTTCATTAATGCTGACCTCTGCTCCGGCCGACTGTTCTGTAATTAGTGTCGTGACCCTGGTTTGTCTTTCTATTTACTGGCTGACCTGTGAACGGTTTTACCAAACTAAAAAAAAAGAGAGGGATCCCACCATATTCCAGCCGTCACTGATGGTCATTTGATGCGTGTCCTCTCAGCTGGAAATATTGCAAAATCGCTCTCAATTAGCTGTTTATTGCTTTTACCTATTAAGCAACGGCTGTGTTCAATATTTGACCAATATGTCTAAACGACAGGAGTCCATTTCACCTTAAAACTGTAATTCTGGGTGTTTAATAAATGTTAAGATCCATGTGTTAAATAACGTATCCGTGGCAGTATCAATCGCACCACTTGAATAACTTCAGTAAAGATTTACTCAAATCAAAATGACTAAATCAGGTGCGGTCAACCTTCCTTGATGTCATGCTTCCTTTTTTAGATTTCGTGCATTAAACTTTTATAACTCACCCCTGCCTCCCCCCCCTGTTCTCCCTCAAGGATACATCTCCATTTGAACCTTTGCCTCACCCCCGTGCCGTCATGTCGGTGTCCCTGTCCAGCATCCCTGTAGTCCTGAAGGACAGGAGCTACCAGGGCGGCATGCTGAAGGGCAGTCCGGCCCGGGGCTTCTACCCTGCCCCTCTCCCCGGTCCACCCCACTACATGGACTTCTTCCCGCGCACTCACAACCTCCTCCACCCGCTCAAGTCCCTCGGCCGCCTGGTGTCGGACACTCAGGCGTCCCTGCCGCTCAACCTGCACGCCGGAGGAGCCCCTCCGTTCCTCGGCCAGGGCGGCCACCACTCCTCGGTCCTGCACGAACACATGTTGAGCGCGCCCGGCTTCCCCTACCTGAGCCAGATGCTGCCCGGACAGCCTCTTTACTCCAAACCAGAGGAGCTGGCGGCGGTGGTGACGGAGCACGCCGCCGGTCCGCTGTCCTCAGACTTCAGCAGCCCGGCCAGTGAGAGGTGCCCCTCCGCTTCCTCCTCCTCATCTTCTTCCCCGCCGAAGGAGAGTTTGTTTCGCCTCCGGAGCGAAGAGCTGCCCCAGCAGAAAACGCGCACCTCGTATAATTTCAGCGAGGACGACCTGTTCATGGTGCTGTACGGGTACTCCGGCAGCCAGGAGCGGAACGTGGGCCACGCCATATCAGGACTGGCCCTGCCTGAAAAGTCAGGTGAGAGTTGTGCTTGAGTTAGTGGATGTTTTGTGCAAAAAAACAACAACAACAACAACAAAAAAAACTCGATCGATTGATGTCAACTTAAAAAGGGGCAAAAACAAACTGAAGAAACAAACTGATATGAACACAGTTTCATACGGGTTCATTTTTTTATATATATATGTGGCGGACCCTGCCACCTTTCTAGCTTCAACCTTGTTTTCCTTTGAGAACAGCTTGTTCATTTACCTATGGAAAAAATAAATATTTCTCAGTTTGCGTCAGTTTTTAAAATATGAATTTGAATTTCTTCTCCAAAAACGTCATAATGCCCCTTTAATGAACCCTGACTGTTTGCTCATCTGCGGTTCATTTCTTGTTTTTTCCCCCAGTTTCTGACTCTCACATTCTCCAACTGGACAAGGAGACACTTGAACTTCCAGAAGGTAAGACCTGACAACTTCTCTGCTCACAGATCATTTTTAATCCTCTGCGCTTGAACGACTGAGGCTTGACGCTGCTCTGACTTGTGTGTCGCAGGGTTAACCATCCTCCGGGCCTCTTGGGGAAACGTCTCCCACAGCGGGGTTTTCACCGACAAGAGCAGCGTCGCCAAAGGGACGCGCTTCGGACCTTTCCGAGGAAAGCTGGTCAACACGAGCGAGATCAAAACCTATGACGACAACACGCTGATGTGGGAGGTAGTGTGCCGCACTCTTTGCCAAAAGTCCTGCATCAAGTCCTCACATCAAAATTCATCTGTTCGTTTAAACTTTTCTTTTTTAAAAAACTCCTTCAGGTGTTTGAAAACGGCCGGTTGAGTCATTTTGTGGACGGCAGGGGAGGCTCCGGGAACTGGATGTCTCTGGTGAAGTGTGCTCGTTTCCCAGATGAGCAGAACCTGATCGCCGTGCAGGCCCAGGGTCAGATCTTCTACGAGGCCTGCAAAGAGATCCGACCAGGCCAGGAGCTGCTGGTGTGGTACGGAGACTGCTACATGCAGTTCCTCGGTATCCCCCTCACGCTGAAAGACCCCAGAGAGGACAGCAGCACGGTCCCCCCCGCTGAAGGTCAGAATCTAACCTTCATCAAGCTTTTATCAACACATTATTGTTAAGTCTAATCACAAAACCTAACTGATTTTTGTCTCTGTTGTCTCCAGACTGCGGCGAGGGTTTCAAGTGTGACAGGTGCGGGAAGGTGTTCGCGTACAAGTACTACAGAGACAAACACCTGAAGTACACGCGCTGCGTGGACCAGGGCGACAGGAAGTTCCCCTGCCACCTCTGCAGCAGATCCTTCGAGAAGAGAGACCGGCTGAGGATCCACATCTTACATGTTCACGAGAAACACAGGCCTCACAAGGTACTGGAAACGGTGCGGGAGTTGTCCGCAACCATCCAACATCCCCAAAAATTTTGCCTGGTGCTGAAAGAACAGCTCCCCGCAGCGTCGCTTAGAAACGGATGCTTCAGGTTCTTTATGAGGCCTCGTAAAAAGGCGAATTACTGTGGCTGGTGCTAATATAGCCTGAAGCATTGCAACTAAAAACAGAGCCTTGTTTAGCTTGTATTAACATTCACATAATACTCCAATTTTTACTGGTATGAAGAACAAAATCGCTCTCAAATGTGGACGAACTTTAAACGACGTTCACTCGTACTGATGTCTCGTATTTGTCTGGTCTGCAGTGCTCGGTGTGCGGGAAGAGCTTCTCCCAGTCGTCCAGTCTCAACAAACACATGCGTGTGCACTCTGGAGAGCGGCCGTACAAGTGTGTGTACTGTAATAAGGTAAGAGGAAGACATTTTTTTTCTCCTTTTCTAAAGCTGTATTGCTGTATTAGCCATTAGCTGAGCAAATTTAGTGCAGTCGGCCTGCTAACAGCTTAGATTTAACGGATAAAATGCATAGTAAGGGGGAAGAAGAATTATTACACGGACGCCTGTTGTAGTGACTTTTAAAAAGGAAATTTCTTTAAATTTCAAGCACGAATTATGTTTGAGTTTCTGGTTCTACATGCAGGCCCTTAATGTTTTTTTGTTTTGTTTTTTACTCCCCTCCTCACTTCCTCTTTACACCGTCACCATTTTGGATCCATTTACTGCGCCCTTGTTTCATGGTGCATTCGGCCTCAGCCCCTCGTTATTGTTCCCCTCGCTGGGCACGCTCCACGGAGACACTTACATGCTAATTATCGCCAGATGTACACCCACCCTTTTGTCTGCCGAGATTATACTTTAAATTTACGGCCCTGGAATGAGCAGAAGTGTTTTTTGTTCTTGATATCATCCCCTTTTTTATGCACCCGAAGCGGGTTTTGTTTAAACTAATCCCACTGTCTCCCCAACTGGCGGCACGAGACCAGGTTGGCAGCCATTTCAGTTGGGCTAACGTTGGAAGACGTTGCATCTTTTTTGATTCATAAATGGTGGCAAATTAAATTAAATTAAACAAAAATGTTGAACGAATTTTTCTTGTTTTATAAATAGACTTTACCTCGGCATGAAGTCAATCAGTGGTATGTTAATCTTCTGTAGCTAGAGAGGTAACCTTTTGGCCAAGTTAGCTTGATTAAAAGTAGCCGACTAGCAAGCTAATATAAAAGATGTCTTCCCCTATATAATCCAGCGTTGCTGTTGCCATTACTGTGAATTTAACCTCCCAAAAGAAAAAAACAAAAATAAAACGCTGACTGTGTTTTTTTTTCTTTTTCTTTTTCTCCTCCAGGCCTTCACAGCCTCCAGTATCCTGCGAACACACATCCGCCAGCACTCCGGAGAGCGACCCTTCAAGTGTAAGCACTGCGGGAAGGCCTTCGCCTCGCACGCCGCACACGACAGCCACGTCCGGCGGACCCACGCCCGGGACAAGCCCCATCCCTGCGACCTGTGCGGGGCTGCTTTTCAGGAGGAACAGGAGCTCCAGTACCACATGAACAATCACAAAAGTAAGGAGTTAGTCTTTTTTTTAAAAAAAAAATGATAATAAACGTACCAAAAAACAGAAGAATTCCAGCTTTTAGGAGGCACATTTGATTATACGTGTAGAAGTCGAAGTTGCATTTGTGATCATTGTAATTTAAGCAATCGAATATTAAGATGATAAGCTGTTAAATTCAACGTGTTAATCGTCAGCAGTAGGCCTGTGTGTGTAGAAATACATGTTTTGTTTTGTTTTGTTTTTTTAACAGACTCTGGTTGTTTTTCTCGTCTTCAGCTGATCGTTTCCGAAATAATAAATATTCAAGGCCGCAGACACAAAATGTTGCATTCCCTCTGACAACTATTTATTTATCAGCTTTTTTCTTAATTTTCCCTGCAGAAACCCTGGACAGCACAGTTCTCCCGTCTTCTCCAGGGAGTGGATTACAGAAGGACTCCGTGTTTCCAGTCAAGGACAATCCAAAAACACAGAAAAGCGCCGGACAGAACCTCCCTTACACCGGGTTAACAGCCTTAAACCCAGAATATCGGCCCTGGAACTAGTCCTCATGAGCTCAAATGTACCCAGAGAGCCATTTTGATGGTGTGTGATAATTTAAGAACATTGTGCTACTGCCACCAAAGATAAATAATCAGGCCTATAAGGTAGGATCTTGTGGTTCTTCTTTTGTAAATGCTGCTTAAGAAAAGAAAATGTCGTTCTATATAACAGGCCTATTGAAATAGGCTCATTTTAATTTAAATTGTCGTGTCTAAATCTATTTATAATGTGTTAAGATATGTTGTCTGTTGTTTTGTGGCTTAAAGCTTTTACTCTGCAATGATTTTGTGAACCCACTGTGATGCCAAATGATAACTATTATTATTATTATTATTATTATTATTATTATTATTATTATTATTATTATTATTGTGTTGGATTTTCTTGCATTGACTAAGCTTGAAAAGCAAAGCTGTTTTTTAATCACTGTAGATTTGAGCTTATTTGTGTATAAATTAAATGTCAAACCCTATCTTAATTTATAATGTATAATCATATTTTTTACTGTAATGCAAGGCTGCAGTCGAAAGTGTCCTCGTTTTATTCCCTATGAGCGTCTGCCTTTACATGACTAACAAATAAAAAAATCAGCGCATGGAAACAAAATGTTGGTTTTGGTTTAATGTGGGAACTGAGAAAGTGAAAACATATTAATTGAAGGGGCACTGTGTAGTTTTGAAAAAAAAATGTTTTAAAAACTCAGAATTTAAATATTCACAATATTGATGAGGGCATAATACAAATGCATATCTAGTTATTAAGCTAGACAGGTGGCAGGGTCCGCCGCGTATTAAAGTAAAACAGCATCAAATTGTGTTGTCCTTTGAGGCCAGTTTGTTTATTCTGTTTTTTTTGTTTGTTTGTTTGGTTTTTTTCAGTCATGAAAATAAAGAGTTTAATTATTTAGGCTTAATAACTCAGTCAATGAAGATATTTCTACTCTGTTTAAAACGTCTCTCCCGAAACTAACAGTGCTTCTTTAAAATAGCACAAACGTCCATTATGGGCTATAGGAGTTTTAAGAATCTATTTAAAAAAAATCTGAATCGAATAATAAATAATAGTTTAAAAAAAAAATGTATTTTTTCTCAACTTATATTTTTTTAATTACTTTGTTACTTTCTGTATCAGTCACATCACTGCAGTTTAAAAGAGAGCGTTAAGTTGTAAAATTCAGAAAAACGTTCCACAGTTCGGGCCGTGGTTAACACTTCACTGCCTGTGTGTGTGTGTGCAGGCCTAGTTATCGCCATCAGTCCATTCAGTGCACGCCTCCCTTTGTGTGCGTCCACTGTCTTCGTACATGTAGCCGAGTGATGAATTGGAGTTTGTGTGCTCGCAGTAAAAAATGAACAAACCCCACTGGACCCAATGAATGACAATAGAGTGCAGCAGTAAGGTGGTCTATTGCTCCACGCACAAAGGAGATCCCTGTGACTGACATCTGCCCTCACACTGTCACCAACTTGGCCACATGTGTTGTCTTTAGATTAGATAGATAGATAGATAGATAGATAGATAGATAGATAGATAGATAGATAGATAGATAGATAGATAGATAGATAGATAGATAGATAGATAGATAGATAGATAGATCTGTTACAGATTATGTGTCTGTCTATGTGTGATGGGGTTGATTTGAGGAAAGCCCCAACTGGTTGCGGCGGTCTCAGCAGCATGCGGTCTGACAGGCTACACAGTGTCCGGCCTTTGTCTCTGTGCTCTGTTATGTCACCTTTAACCTCTGGGTCACTGTACGTCACACTGAGGGCATGTAGTCGCCGTCATCACACTGCGCTGCGACAAAATGCTAACTGAGCACAGATTCAAATAGACGGAGAAGAGAGATAAAGTAGGAAGTTTTCACCCTGCCTGTTTAAAGAGCTAAAATTTTGGACTTCTTTTTGCTCTTCTGTCCTGCGAGGAGAAGAGCAGTGAAGTCACTCCTGCCAAGCCTGTCTGTTAATTTTTCTGTAACGGATGGACAGCAGCCTTCAGGGTCAGGGGTCACCTCCTCACTGAATGTTTAACAGCCTCCCTCTCCCTTCAAATAGCCAAAATATGGCTGCTTGAACAAGTGTAGATCACCCTTCATTGGGCCTGCGCCTCCCATGTATACAACCCCCGAGTCTCCTCGAGGGGCCTTGCTGTGAAAAGGCTGGGATACTCCCCTTTGTGGCCATCCAGGAGCAGAGGGGTGGAGGAGAAGGATGGCACAAGAAACAAAAAGACAAAAAGAAAGACAGAAGGAGAAAAGCGGAGAATGAGCTGCCAGGGCTGAAATACTGAGATTGTTAGCGAGCTGCGCTGAAAGACTGGTTTTACTAGCACCTCGTTGATTGGCTGATTTAGGACTCGGAACTTTAATCCAGGTCATTTATAAGGATTGATTTCACACTTAACCTCGGGGCCAGTTAACAGGGCCTCTGGAGGACGATCCGTCTGATTAATCTCTATATTAATGTGATATTAATGATAGGAGCAGTAGGGCTTTTATAGGTCAATTCCCTCTGAGGCCGAAGCAAACGGTGATAACTCTCTCCAAAACAATTTGTGATGTTTTATAACACTCGAGTCAGCCCATAAATGCGGCCACTGAGTTTAATGCTCTGATCAATTAGTAATGTCTATTGATATAAAGAGGTGAGTGCTGTTGCAGGGATAATCTTACATCTGGGGCCAACCTGTGTGCTTTTATGCCTGTAAAATGCATTTCATACAGCATGATTGATAGACCTCTCCTCTCCTCTCCTCTCCTCTCCTCTCCTCTCCTCTCCTCTCCTCTCCTCTCCTCTCCTCTCCTCTCCTCTCCTCCTTCTCTCAGACTGCTAAGCTAGTGGAGCTGAGTGGTCAAATGCTCTGATGTATTAGCTTGTATTGATTGCCTAATAGCTGTCAGTGTAGTGCGTGTGTGTGTGTCTGGCTGATGCTGAGGCTCGCCCCTGTTTCCAGACAGGCCTCAGACTCTCAGCTGAGTGGACTCGTAAACTATAACCACACCAGCTCTCAGTCCATCTGTGCCCCAGTCGGCCTCAAACCGCATGAAAACTCAGCAATGATGAAGATGGAGGAGAATTGTCATCATTTTTCAAAGATAAAGACACAATTTAGCGCAACATCAGCTTATGTACCCTCTGAGAGCTTCCTCTTAGTAATGGTTTGGGGTTTTCAGGCTCATTCATGCACAGGTTTTTTTTCCTGCAAACTCGCATTTTTTTGTGTTCCTTTACAATAGAAACCACCCAAAAAGCTTTAAACATGTTTTAAAACTCTTGAGGAGTTTTGTTTTTCAAGATTAGCCCATGCAGCTTCTAGGTTTTACATACTGTAGATTTGGAAGCTGCCTCGGACAATTGATATTTTTACTTTTTCACCTTATTTAAGATAACTCTGTTTCCTGCAAAATGATATGACAAAAAGACAATCTTTACAGAAGTGTGTTGTTTGAGTTGCTCATTTATTTGTTCTTATAATATTTTGAATAATGCTGCTTGAGGCTGCAAGGATTGTGCTGTATATAGTTCTCAACTTTACTGGATGTAATATGTGCAATATGTCTAATTCGTTTTGTTTGTGTTTGTTTGTGTAGTATGTGCTGCTCTTTCTCCATCTGGAGACAGCTATATGTGCACAGCATTTGAGTCCAAGACAAATTTCCAGAGAGGACAATAAAGTGTATTGTATTGTATTGTATTGTGTATCGTATCGTATCGTATCGTATCGTATCGTATCGTATCGTATCGTATCGTATCATATCGTACCTACCACACCCTTTCATACCCCTTGAACTTTATCGTACCAAACTGTAACAAATCGTATCATATTGTAGCGTCATGTGGATCTTTTTGCATCTAATTCCTAACTTCTTACATCTTCTCCCAACTTCCTTTCTTTTTTTTTTTCACTTTCTGATTTTGTCTCATTTCTGCCCTCTCCTTTTGTAATCAGCTCTTGTTTTCTCTTCCTATTCTCCTCTCCTCGTTTCAACTTGCAATGGTGATATGGCAGTGTTTGCACAGTACATGGAGACTGAAGGAACAGTGAAGGAATTATCTTATTTTATAAAAAGATTAATTGCTGAAAAATTAAGGATACCATATGTAATATTTTTGCATTAACTGTACATTTATTTCCTTTCTTGAATTCGGAGCTTATATCACTGTAACTGTATCTGTGGCTTATTATTATATGTATCATTTTGTTTTGTGTCATTTTATATTGATTTTTCCCCATTTCAATTAGTTATATTACCTAATAAAGATGAGTTCAAAAAGTACAGTAAATGCTGACATCATTGCCAGAAAAACAGCAACAGAAATAAAATAAGATCAATTTCAGAAAAATAAACTACAATGAAAATTGAATAGGAATTAACAAATGATATAAAATATTGAAAGCGCTTTAAAATACCTCAGTTCAAAAGTGCTAAACAAATAAACGTACTATGCTTTTCTATACAGTCTATATTCAATATTTCACGAGGCCTGGGAGAATGAATGGGGTTGTTTTAGGAGGCAGTCTTTGCTGTTGCATGTTTTCTCTTCTGTCAGCCTTTTACTCCAAATTTCTCTTACACATCACAGCAGCCTGCTATCTGTGTGACTTCCACCTTTAAAGAACCAACACTGGAGTTAAGTCATTTAAGTTTGAATGGTCCCACTGAGCTCTGCCGCTCCCCCCTCCAGTCAAGAGATGAGGCTGATCAGCTTGTGTCCTGCCATTCATGCCTCAGGTTTGGAGCTGCTGTTATCGGCTGGTGATTTCCACTGGGACGGTGGACAGTACAGCGGGAGACACACAGAGAGGCTCAGCGGCCCACGTGCTGCTGACTGGATGAAAGGCAGATCAAACACTGTCTGCAAAGCCTCTCCAGATTGCAGCCCTGCACTCAGTGTGTGTGTGTGTGTGTGTGTGTGTGTGTGTGTGTCTTCTAGGTAGGATTGATGCGTGAGGAGGGCAGATGGCATTATCCTTCTCTGTGGGGGCTGGTGTGAGGTTCCACTGTGCTCCCATGGGGCAACATATTTTGGCCTACCGCTCACCGACACACACACACTGTCACACACACACACACACACACACACACACACACCACCCGTAACCCTCAAAGTAAGCTGTCATAAAATCTGCTGTATATCTATCTATCTATCTATGAGAAACACTATTTCCTTGCTCCTGTTTGAACTATTTAACCCCTGATGGACTGCCGGGCTCTTCTTTTTAGGCCGATTCATATGCAACAGGGCCGAAGGGAGTAAATCTGCTTGTAGGTTGACATCTGCCATTGTCATTCGGGATGTTAGAAAGTGTTATGGGGTTCTTCTCCCCATGCGTCGCGCTTCACAATAGTTCTCGGTGTGCTATTTGTGTGTCTTTATGCGTGAGGCCATTGTGTGTGCCCCAACTGTTATTCCTGTGAGTGATGGAGATAGCAGAGGAGCTACTGTTACAGTACTCCCTACCTCCTCCTCACTCTCTCTCTCTCTCTCTCTCTCACACACACACACACACTTAGGTTAGCTAATGTTTTGCTTCTATTTTTGTCTCTTTTTTTCTGCTGGTGGACATTATGGTGGACATTATTTCTCACTTTTCGAGGAAATCTTTGTTCTCTCAAACGACAGTAACTCACTATTGCTTCTTTCATGGTACAAAGTGGTCTTATGAGATGGGACAGCCCGAGGCTAGCTGGCTAGCATGCTAATTTCATTAGAAACCTCTGCAACACACTGACACCTTTGACTTTATGTAAAGACTAATTTCCTCAAACGCTGTTGATTATTTTAGTTAAGATGCTCTGTGAAGCCAGTTGTGTAACCAAAATCTTGGAGGTACTTTCCATTGCACTTCCATTTAACTTTCCATTTAACAACTTTTTATTTCTACTACTAGCTTTACTTACTAGTTACATCAATTGCCCAGCAAAAAAAACATCTATCTCCATATTTGGGGAGTTGGAATTAGATTTTTTTAAAAGTGAAATAAATTATTTCAAGCCTGTAGAATTACTTACAGGATGCATTCACTAGAAATACCTGGTTCTCACATCACAGCAACACTATGCTAGTATCATTATATATGTGATTTCAGAGAATATGATGCATAACTCTAGATTAAACTACCCAATGGTGTAAAAAGTTAGTTAAAATGAGCTCAACCATAAACATGTACAGCACTAAAATGGAACATCAACATTAATGCAACAGCAACATTGATCTGAAAACAGCTTACTTTCAATACTTTATGTACATTTTCCGATAATACTTACAAACTTCTGCTTAAATAAAGTTTCACTTTCTTATTTTAACAGTGCAGTATTACTACTTTTGTTGAAGTAACACATCTGAATACTTTTTTTCACTGCTGCTAATTCCCGTGTGACAGATACATCATGGTTTTGGCCGCCCCTGTTGAGCCGGGCTCCATTCTCAGGCCAATGTTTCTCTCTGTGGGGTCGCGATGTTGAAAGGACCTGGGATGTCTTCAACTGATACATTAGGACAGTTGGACCTCATGCTGCTGCGACACTATAGGCCAAAGGAAAGACACTCGCTGGCGCATGCCTGCATAAATTCACTTGGGTGAAAGTCCAGCAGAGTATCCCCGCGGAATCTAGACATTCAGACATTAAGATTCCAGTTTTGGGTGCAATTGATAGTTTGGAGTTACAGAGATCAGGGAGGGATTTAAATGTTAAGAAGGAAGCCTGAGATGTGTACTTTCTGCTGGTAAAAGAAGGACTCCATGTGTTGTCCCTAAAGGAAGGATTTACACCATATGGACACTGTACTCCTGCCACATGCGCATCCATGCACAGACGAGATGACCTCCCTGCCGCTAAAGATGTTTGCTGTTAGTCCAGCTAATCCCAACTAAGCTGTCCATTTAGACGAACACCTAGAGGACAACACTGACGTATGGCGGACATCGACTCTGCACCATCCTGTCAAATAGATCTGTTTGCTTTCTCTCTGTTACTGTCAGGGAGGGGGGGGGACAGGGAGTGTGTCTTATGTATTTCAGGAGAAGAATCAGCCGTGTTTCTTGTTTTTCTGTAACTGTGGCATGAAGAGGCAGAGACAGAGCAAGAGAAAAGTGAAGGAAGTGGGAAGAGTAGCCGATAAGCGCTCTTTTCCTCGCCTCCTCTCTTCTTCCCGGAGAATGCACAGTCACCAGCCGCACGGGACAGCTGATGATTGACCCCCCCCCCCCCCCCCCCCCCCTCCCCCGTGGACCATCATGAGAGTACAGGAGCAAACCACATGCAACCATGTAAAAGCAAGCCCTCATATGCACACCGACTCTATTCATAAAAGTCTGCACATCCATGACAAAAATGGGCTCAAGCCATCTCAGAACACACACGCACATGGAGTGATGGACAGAGGAAGGCAGGTCAGCGATGTGTGCATCAATAGCTGTCAGTCACATTTAACAAAAGCTAACAGCACAGAGACAAGGGAGGACAACTGCTTTATCAGCTAGTTAGTTCCCTCCTCCTCCTCCTCCTCCTCCTCCTCCTCTCTAATCGTGGTAACACTCCTGTTCTGTCAGCTTACAGTCTGATACAGGGAGCAAGGGATTCTGAAATTATGGAGTGATTAATCCCGCCAACAACTTTCTGTATTATATATATACTATATACTACAATGTAGTATTGTTGAGGCAGTTTTGGATTATGGCGATGTAATTGATAAAAAATGATTGCAATAGCTATGTTGTATGTTTTATGATAAAGTGGGCTGGTCCACGTTGGCAGAGAGGCGTTATAATCATTGGTAGTTATTCATCCATTCTTTGAGTCTCAATGAGGGTTTTGAATTTTCTGATCAATAGGAGAAGGAGATGGTCGTTCTCCATTATGTGGCGAGAAAACGTGATCTTTTATCTCAAAACATGAGCCCTTCCCAACCCTCAACCAAGTGTTTTTTGTTCCAAAACCTAACCAGACCTTGAGCACAGCGTTGTCACCGTCATAATTATATTGAAAACTGATACACAAAGAAACTATGGCACCTGCTGCAGTCATTACATGCAGTCAAACAGAAGTTTAACTCCAGATTTCAATAGATTTCTTGCTTCTAAACGGGACAGTGAGGATGTTCTGTCAGTTCCCAGTGGCCAGAACACAAATGCAATTATGCCTTCAGCTCATGTAAATGCCTTCAACAGGACACATTTGATGATAACATGTCAGGGTCAATATCCTCCTCTGTCAGGGTCTACTCCTTCCTTCCACTCCCTATTAAAACCACAGTTTACCAACAAGGTTATGTAGTCTCCTCTATTGTTGGCAGGACAATTGACCGTGACCCCAGGCAGCTCCCAAAGGCCCGCAGGGTCAAAGGGGAGAAGAGGCTGAAAGGCTCCGGGGTGTGAATGCTTAGCAGCCACCTCGGGGCTGGAGTGACTGTTTAAGAACCTGATGCTTTGCGATGGTGCCAAACGTGGGTGAAGGCAAAGCTGTAAGGTCTTAAAGCTGCTCATCCAGGAGACGAGGAGCAATGATTCAACAGCGCGCGTGTCGACAGTGATGAAGAAAGAAGACTGTGAATGATGAGGCGGGCACTGAGTGCACTACCACAGCTAAGAGTGTACAGTATGTTCTGGTTTGTCATGCTGTACGTGAGTGTTCCCAGTGCATGGCCGCAGCCCACCCACCCCCCAGCACTGAGTCATGATGGCTTTTTTGACAGTGGAGCTGGAGAGACAAATGCCCCCCCCCCCCCCTCCAGTCCTGCTGAAACATTCATGAAGCCTTATGACCCTCTCCTCCACCTAATGTACCCTAACAAGCCTTTATGGCTTCCCTCTAGCCTAGCGCCACCTTAGTGCTTCTTCCCGGCATCTAACTTCTTAACACCCCGCCACCACCGGTCTTCTTTACGCCCTTTCAGCAGTTTGTCGGAGCGGCCTCGCCCTGGTAACTTTTCCTGAGTGGATAAACGGCGGCCGCAGCGCATTAAACCAAGACTGAAGGTGAGTATGGGCGTCTCGACTCCGTGTCTTTGGCAGCTGACTTTGTCGTGTGCTGCAGTGTCATGTTTTCCCCTTCCCTCCTCTCTCCCCTCTCCTTCACGTGTGGTCATTGACGGTCTTTGTAATCTGACTCCTGACCGGTTCATTGATCTGTTAAGATTGTCACTTTAAAAAAGCCCCATTAGGGTTTTAAGGGTTTGACAGCTGATATCAACATCCTTTGGTGTTGTGACACACCGAAGACGGAGGGAAATAAAGGTCATAGGTCACAAAGGAGAGAAACTTTAAAGTGGAAATAGACAACTTTCCTTGCTTGAAGAAAATACTGATTGCACAGAGTAATGGCTCTTGTTTTCACTAGACAAATCAAAGCTTAATTCCCAGGTAATGGCTCAACAAGGAGTAGAAGTACCTCTGTTGTCAAGTGTTTCCAATTAACACCAGGACATGAGAGATTTTCCATATATGTGGATCTAATATATTAAAACTTCTTTCATTATTTGTCCCAATTAAACAGTATAATGAGAATATTTTCACCTTGTAAATACAACAAATACAATGAAACTTAATAATTTTAATGTACAGTATTTGATAGCGTACTTGCAATGTGTTATTGAATATAACCAGTCATATCTTCTCTATACATACATACAAAAAAACACATATACTCCCAAAACATACTCTAATAATAAACTAATAGATTCCTGAATATATATTCGTATTTACTAATGCATTATCAAAATATACTCAACAATATAAGTATATTGGCATGTATATAACATTTTTTTGTTATCTGTCATTATATGCTTGTTGACATTTAGTTGGCGTTCTTTCTACAAGATCAGTAAGTAACAAAATCTGCCTGCTTAGTGATAAGAGCAGGATTTTAACTCTGTCTTTATTAAAGCACTGAGACAGTCGACCGTCTGCAAGCAGTAGCCATGATGCTAACCCTGCCGTTAGCCTGCCATGACTGCTCGCATTAGCTTGCTGGTTGCCTTTTTCAACAGCGGCCCAACAGTAATGTGACTTGGAAACTCTCAGACACTTAGAGAGAATGTGTAAAAAGTAAGACAAGGTGTGTAAGTTACTTTTTAACAAATCTCAACACAAGAGTCAGAGGAAAGGGACCAGATTGTAGAAAACATCCAACAAAGACTGATTACGACCTCCTGAATGGAGCAGAGTGACCTCGGCTTGTCATTGGGACTGGACACTGTGTCCTCTGTGTGTGTCCACCCTGTGTGTGTCCACAGGGAGATCTGGCCCCAGCAGTGTGTTTTACTACTCTCCTGGCCTCCCCACTGTGTTTACCTCTCCGTGGTAAAGAAAAAAAAAAATGCCATATGCTAAATGGGCTTGTGTTACGGCTCTGGTTACCGGGCGGACCGCCGACCCCGCACACACACACACACTCCGACATCAAGCAGAGCAGATATCTAAGCCATATCCAGCCCTATAAAGTGGAGCTCCATTGATCTGTTTATGCTATTTTAACAATCTCCAACACATGAGCTTCATCTCAGCCACAGACAATCTTCTGATGGTCATTGATTCATCTGGTAATACCAGGGCAATTAATTAGTGGTGGCAATCACAGCTGCTTTTTGTAGTCAGCTGTTATCAAAGCATTATCAGTAAGCCTGATTCAGTAATGCAATAATGCCTCTCCATACATACTGCCTGATAAGATAGACCAGTTTGTTTTGTTTTAACTAAATATCCAACACTGGGAAAAGACGCAAACCTTCACTTAATACAAACTACACACCCCAGACTACTTTATTGACGATGTTCTTATTGACTGAGGTAATAGAAGTCACGGAAGACGGGGCTCAAGATACGGTAAGAGTCAGTCTATATTACTGATAATGTACATTCATCAGAGGGAAAACTGCAGAGCTCGGCAACTATTTTCTACACTTTGGAATTTATCTGTGCCTGCTGAGCGTCTAGAGTCTGGCTATAAAATGTATCCCTGGCTATCGTTTTTTAATGGATTCTGTACAGTAGATTCCTCCACACGTCAGCCCTCTTCTCTTTGACTATTTCAATAACAGGCTCAGTCTATCCATACACCTCTGAACCAAGAGGATTTCAGAAGTATCGAAACATTTATCCACACGCACGGATTGGAAAGCAAACAAGGGACTCCATGTTTACAGTGTACTCAAACAGTTGAAAGAGTACACATGTGAAAATGGTAATTTAAAAAAAGACAACAAAGATGTCAATAATGGATTCACTTTAAACAGATCTACATACATTTACACCTATACATACACACTGCATAACCTCTGCAGTCATGTACAACTCATACGCATGCGCAGTCTGTTCTGTTGCTTTTATTGTTTTTTTTTTTCATCTCAGATTTGCATCAGGCTGTCCCTGTGCTAGTATGGGTCGACCAATTATCCGAATGCATTTTTTGTTTTAATCAGATTGCAGATAAAGTAATTCAAATGCATTATTAATCTAAAAAGTAACAAGTAGCTAAAGTTATTCAGGTCAAATGAAATGTTTTTACAAAGTTATTTTGTTGATAAAATACAAAGAGAAAATGATGTTCTCTGTGAAATGGGCCTTTAAAAGTCTCTCAGCGATGGAAGTTTTTATGGAATACTTCTGCGATTGAACCATGTCTAAACTTATTCAGCATCCTGTGAAATATTGTTAGTAGAAGTAGTAGATAGTTAATCTGGAGCCTTCACAGCAGTTCTGATGATAATGATGAAATCGGGAAACTATAGAGCAAAATAAAAAATGTGATAATAGTTCATTGTCTTAAACTTTTGGGTAAACACAAGAGACAACAGTGACCAGTCAAAGTGTAACCTTTGGAGCGAGCAGTGTTCCCGCATTAGCACCCCTCATTACATCATCTCTAGATCCACCTCTGGTTCCTTCTCTCCGTCCTCTCGGGCTGCGCTCTGTAAGCTCCAGCAGCAGATCAATGCCTCTGAAATGGAGCCGGCCTACAGTCACATTAATGGTGCACATCATCTTAAAGGGCTCTTCCCCGAAGACCTCCACACTCTCACACATGCTCCAAACACGGCAGGGCAGCAAAGGGGGAAACAAAGGTTAATACCGGGCCGGGCTTGTTTAGCCTAGCTAACAGTTAGCGGCTTACATTACAAAGTCCTGTTCATTAAGGACCCCGACAAAACCAGAGATAGTTCCCAGACGCGAGGTGGATGGGGGGGGGGGGCCTGCATATCGTATGATCTGCATCTTCTCTGCAACAGGAAGCGATTGTTTTCTTGACATGAAAAATGAATCAAACACCTTTTAGCTCTCTTCTGTGTGTGTATGTGTGTGTGTGTGTGCTTTCTGTCTGTATCACTGACCACAATACATCAATACTGGCACCTTTTACCATAAAAGACTGAATCTGCAGCACAAAAAAAAAAAGATCAATATGGGAATGTGAAGAGTGCAAAGCATGTTTCTCATCCTGTGGCTCCAGGATGGAGACGGACAGACACATGGCACCTTCCTCAGTCACAATCTCCTATTCCAAGGATAACCAGTAAAGATGTCACCTTCAAACAATATCTGCTCACCGCTGTATAGGCTTCACGCACGCTGGCCGCCTCCATTGGAGGTCACATTAGCCTCAATGATGAGCCCCTTGTTTCTGAAGGCCCCGCTGGAGCTGAAGGGCCTCCTCGGGGGAATAGGGTTTAGATGTGACCCTTCTTCAGCTGCTCAGTCCTGCTCTCTGAGGGCGTCCTGGGTACAAATCTGTGTTCTGTAGCAGTATTCTCTGTTCTCTGAGCATTACTAAACGATTGGCAATGTAGGTCTGATGACTGGCGAGGCTTTGATGAAATGTAAATACTAGACAGGGAAGGCTGTGCCTTTTGGGCCCCCCTTACACACACACACATTTTGATATTTTGTAGTAGTTTTGTTTGATGAAATCAACTCAACATAAAACAGAACAAACTCACAAACTTGGAGACAAGGATGTTTGTGTGAATCTTTTCATGATTATGTCTGTGTTTATCTTTGTATTTGTGACCTTCCTCTCATCCTTTCTCTCTGTAGTTCAGTATCTATCAATCTGACTTTCATCAGGAGGCCATAACCTGTTTTTTTTTTCTGGAATTAGAAGCAAAATTAATTTGTGAACTTTGTGCTGAGGGGATCTTTAAATAGTCTCTAGTTTAGTTCGTAAACTTCTTATAGCTCTTCATTTGAACTTTACGGATAAGAAGAATAGACAACTGCACCAAAACAAAACAATCAGATAAATTAATACATAACAACAATTCTTTTTAGTACTTCATATCTTTATCCATGGTGACCATATATCCAAAAAAAACCTTTCCCATAATGTACGCCTCATTCATGTTTTGCTGCCATTTTGTGGGCTGTGACTGCAAATATAGGACTGGAATAGTTTAGGTAAAAGTAGGTGCCTCAATGAATAAGAAGCAAAATTCTTTGTTGGTAATTCAACAAATTGAACATCCTATTGTTTGATATGTTGTTAGGAAGAATCCAGCATCAGTTTTACACCAAAAACTTTATCTTTGTTTTCATATTTTGCCAGTTGTCTGGTTAAGGGCAGTCCTTCCATTCAAGTTTCCTCCAATTTCAAGTCTTTGTCTGTATCTATGTGTCTTAAAATACACGTTTTATCATCAACTTTGCAAAATCGTTGATATTTACCAAGAAAGTCATGTGCATAAAGCTCTAAAGCCTCTGCTACTGAAAGTAATTCAGAAAATCAATCCACCTGTACTCCCCTCTCCGCAGAGCGGCCGGATTGGTTACACGGGCTGATCATGTGCGATGAGTTCATCCCCTCTGCCAGCGTGGAGGGGGCAGCGGCAGCCACAGCAGTTTCCTCTCTGTCCTTGCAGTGTTCGAGCCCAGCGCCTTATTGATCAGAGCAAGTAAGTTAATAAGCTTTAGACTCATTCATCAGCAGGGTAGAGACTGGAACTGCACACGGCAGGCTTAATCAAGTCATCAGCGCCCGTCAAGCATGAACACAGTAATTAAAGGAAGAGGGAGCATGAGGACGGAGGAGAGGGGAGAAGGTCTATAGGGTTTTGCGGTGGAAAGAGATAGAGAACTTCGGGGCTCCATTTATAAAGAAGCGATTTATAAAGACAGCCAAAGGAACGACACAGTCAGATGAATCGCTTTTTTTTTTTTTTTTTGCCAGATATAGCCCTGACATTAATCCGCTCTCAGTTAATCAACAGCTGAAATACAATCAGCCAGGTGATCCAAGCAGTGACCTGACGACAGGCGATTCATCCCGCCCTGAGTAGGCCCGTCCACACATAAACAAAGAACAACAGCCCTCCCTCCTCCCCTTAATGACGCACGCGGCTGAGGAAATCACCAATAATTGCCATCATCATCATCATCCTCGATATTTCACCGCCGCAACAGAGGTTGAGCGAAAGGATGAGCTCATTTGGCTCTCTTGCTGGGACGGCTGAGGCAGGGCCAGATTTACAGCAGCAGCTGTGAGCGATGATGCTCCCCCTTGCAAACAAAAGCCATCAGTCGTGTCTGGAACAGAGGAGAGAGGAGGAGGAGGAGACGGGGATGGGGAAACTCTAATGGGCTCCAGGCTCTGATTTAGAGGCCCGAGATGTGGCCACAGAGGTAACTGTGTGTGAGTTATGCAGACCGGAGCTGCTCTGTAAGGTCAGGGTCAGACGGTTGTGATAGGCATCCTGCTTTAGACGGTGTTTTAAGAGACAGCTTCACATCGGTGTATTCATTTCTTTATCAATGAGGGATATCTCTGGGTCTAAACATGTTTGGGATAAAGTGCAAGTCTCAACAATATACCCACTGTATACTTTGCCAGACACAATGCCCCAGTAACTCTGAATAATCCACAGCCAACCATTGTTATTGGCACTACTTTTTACCAAATCTACTTGTAGAAATGTAGAAATCAGACAAAAATGACAATGGTCAAACTTTAAACTGGAAAGTTTCACTTTCGCTCACAATTTTTAACCTATGCTCCAGTCAAACACAACAAAAAGGCCAAAACAGAAACATGTGACAGGTTTCTCCTTCTGCCTATGCATCAATCGGTCCAACATCACCACCTAGACTTTTACCCTCCTCTTCCTCCTCTGCCTGGGCTCTCTAATCACACAGCGCAGTGGACACACTGAATACTGATCCCCCCCTCTGGGACTCAAACCAACAACTGCAATCACAACCCGCTTTACAACTCATAATTAGCACCAGGGGCACATCTCCCAGTTGGTTCCACAGTGTGAATCACAGTAGAAAAAGAACAACACTTTGCGGCAGAAGTGTGATGATAATCCTCCAGGAGCACACCTCGGGCATAACAGGAACACTGGCACACACACACACACACGCACTCTGCAAAGACCAACTCAATTACAGCATGAGCCCTTCACAGATCTGTTAGCGTATCTGATAGCCGGATCACCTGATCGATAGAGAACAACCACAGAGGGTTTATTTAAGCCGGCCTGATCATTAATGTTGGTCCTACAGTGCAGTGGCGACCTGTTGAAGTGTGTGTGTGTGTGTGCGTGCATGCGTGCGTGCGTGTGTGACATCTGTGTTGTAAGAGTGTTTCAGGAGGTTTGTGCAAACCAGATTTCCTGCTCTGCGCCCTACAGTAGGAAGACAGCAGTTGCCCTCACTGTATTGATCCCCATATAATCATTGACAGAGCAATCTCTGAATGACTAGCATGGGATTCAATTAAAGGCTCAGCCCCACTGATGATTTCATCCTTTTTTATTTCATCCACCCTCATTGCCCGTGCCTCCCCAATTAATGGCTAACCAATAAATGCAATGAATGACCGCCCTGCTCTCGCGCTCACAAAGGCTCTAAGCAGCGAGGCACGGGCCAGCACACTCCAGTGTTTGCATTAAAGTGTCGTATAAAAGTTTGGTCCCCATTGTGCGGCATGCTTCCTGGCCCATGCCGCGGCTCGCTGTCACAGGGCTAATTGTGCCCCTTTTGTGGTGCAGCACACTTCTCTTGTGTGAGGGGCGGAGGGGGTGAAAGACAGACAGCCTTTTGGAGGGGTTTGGGGGTGGTTTGGAGGTGGAGGGCAAGGAGGAGGGTGAGTGTCGGCAATAATGAAGGAGCAGGCACGTATGGCCAACAATGGACCCCCCCCCCGACCGGATTATGGTCCGGACAAAGACAGTGTTGCAGTAATAACAGTGCAAACACCGCTGCATTGTGTGTGTATGTGTGTGTGTACTGATGTGTGTGTGGATCGGGGGGCAGAAGGCATTGCTCTATTAGCAGCTGTGTCTGAAGAACCTCACTACTGTATGAGGAGCATGTGTGTGTGTGTGTGTGTGTGTGTGTGGGCGGTGGGGCCAGGAGGAAGTTTCTGTGCTGCGTTCCCTCTGCTTTCATCAGGACAAAGTGTAAAAAAAACATCTATGGAAAGGCCAGAACCAACAGTGTGATGGTCCCTCTCAGTATGCAAAGACTTATCTCAGCCTTAAGCCCACTTGTTTCTATATATAAGTGGTAAATCTTTATCTTTTTAAGCAAAGAGCAGGAAACTGTGTTCTTGTTGGGGACAATTTTCAGCTGTGAATTTGACGAATGGGCCATGTGAGTTTGACTCAAATGAGACCACAGTGCCGTAATGAAGGTGCATGTCACCCAGCGTGACAGCCTGGCTTATGTTTTCACGTGTGTCCGTTTGCCGGTTGGTTTTGTGGTTAGCAAAAAACAAGAACTACAGGACAGATTTCCACCGAAACCCAGATGGAGGATGGGTCTCGAAGCTTCAAATGTTTACCGAAGAAGAAATCCCTCACACCAAACCAAAAAGACCACACAACACAACAAGGGACGTGATTTTTGGACGTTTCACAATGCACACAAACCTTCAGTGCCACACACACACCTAACGACGGTATAAACTCCCGAACTTGCCCGTGTTTTACGTTACTATTGAACGATTGTCTGACATTTTAACCATTTCCTAACTCTCTAAACAGAAATCCCAGCTGCTCAGTCGTGGATGGATCTTCAGCCATCAGGGATGAGATCATCAAAAGTTTACAAGTTGTCACACTGAGGCTTCTGGCCCCAGCTAATCAGTTTCATTGAACCCCCCCCTCCCCCCTTCCCCATCCTTTTCATCCTCTATCCATCCATGTCTCCCTCTGTCTGTGCTTCCATCCAGCCTTCCTCCCAGCTTAGGGCTGATTATCAGGAGTGGCCCATTTAAAGTATGGCTGGGAGGTAATTAGTGGGATGAGCTGGGCAGAAGGATCCTCTTCAGGGGTTAAGAAGGCACACGCTCAAGTACCTCTGGCTTCAGAGGAGCTGATGTGTGTCAGGGTGGTATGACAACAATAGGAAAGGGATTTCCCTTTGGGTTCATCCAAACAGGACCCACACCGGAAAAGAAGTGTAAAGGAGGTGTAAACGAGGATGGTTTAAATGGGTAACATACATGTCTTCATCACAACAGGTGCAAGAACATTTTGGGTTTCATGATCTGATGCTGATATGTGTGAAATATTGAGCAAAAACATACATTCTTTTGCAAAAACTTTCATCAGGCAGATTTTTTTTTCCTGCAAAAATTCTGCATCTTGAAATGATTTGTTTCTGATTTAGTTCAATTATTTTACAGCTATCTTTGGCGATCATGCTTCCTTATCCAAACAAAATAAAACAAAAGAAATGATGAGCTTAATGTTGAGCGTTTCTCCTCAGATAAAACGCAGATAAACACACACACACACACACACATCCACACATCGATTACACCAGGAACTACATGTGACGTACTTGTGCACAGAAGTCGACACAGCAGTCAAACGCTCCGTCCCTCCGTCAGATGATAGAGCACACCCTCTGCTGCCTCGGGCCGAGCACCTTCAGCCCGAGGGCCTGAAAAACGCACACATACTTCAGTTGGAAGCTTAAGCCTCTAAAGAGCAATTATTCCATTCATATGGAGGTAATTGTCGCCCATGAATATGAAATGTTTGCCAGTCCCTCCTTTAACATTGTGAGGGCTGTGTGGATGCTCTTGGAGGAGGACAAAGCCCTGAAGGTATGGCCCATTTCCATATGTGCTGGGGGGAGTTGAGGAGGGCCCCCCTGTTTACAGTAAACTCAGGGAAGGACACACATGTTGAGTATGCAGCTGAACTGGGTTCTTATTTTCTCATACCATCATCATCGTCGTCATCATGATCATCATTATCTTCACTTTGGTTATTGGTTATTGTTATATCTATCTGATTACTGTAATGCTGTCCATATCTCAGGCTGTGTATTTCTGCCAACACAGCTTCTGACACTATCACTTGTTCATTGACTTGTTATAACAAAATATGACTTATCTTTTCAAAACATTAAACATGCAAATATAATGTGAAAATAACTTGTTATGGTGTGATATTGGAATAACAGGATTTTTTATATATATTGATATTTTCATAAAATGTCATCAGGCAAACTTCCCACATTATAACAAGTAACACAATACTATTTATCCTGTTATGACATGAAACTGTTTACATTATAAAATAATGTGAAAATGTCTTAACTGATAACTTTATACATTAATTTTCTATTTAAAAAAAAAATCATGCTGTTATTACCAGAAAGGTTTCTTTTTATGGTAAGGTAAGTTTGTAATACTTAATAATGTGAACATATCTTGTTACTTTGTCAGAACTGTTAAAACATTAATATACAATACATACATTTTTGTGTCAACGTGCTGCTGATCTCTCTTTTTTGGCAAAATGAAATAACTCTATACATAAATCAACAAAGCCATGACAAAAACAGAAACAGCTGCAAGAAATAAACAAAGAGAAGGGTAACAGGACAGCTGTAACATTTATAATAGAGAGCTCAGTTTTAGCTCACTATAGTAGTGTCACTGAATAAAAAATAAATACAATATCTAAATTCACATTCATTCACATTTCTTCTAATCATATGTATCAGATCAAAGTGACGTTGCACATGTTTGTAAAAGACTAACTTTTTTCTATTCAATGTATACAAAAAAATAACATTAAAAGTAAAAGTATCACTTTTTGTTTATGTGACACATAACTCAAAAACACAAGCTTGACTTCTAATCTTTTAAAAACATTAGAAATGATCATCATAGTGATCCATCATCAGTGAGATGTTATCTGATGCTCCGCTCAGCGGGAAGGATCTCTGCTGATCGAAGCCGTGTGTGTGTGTGTGTGTGTGTGTGTGTGTGTGTGTGTGTGTGTGTGTGTGTGTGTGTGTGTGTGTGTGTGTGTGTGTGTGTGTGTGTGTGTTATCACTGTTGAAGATCCCTGCGGGGAAAGGAGCTGTTGTGCTCTTCACATATTTGTTAATGTCCTCGTGATTTATTAGGAAAGGGACATTCAGTCGGCCTTTGTCATGGAGGGTCCTGTGTAAAGGGCGACCTGGCCTACCCATCAGTCTTGCAGAGGTGATGGTAGGGTTGAGTGTGATGGGTTCGGAGGAGAAGAGTGGGGGGGTGAAGGAATTTTGCATAAGCATGGGGCCCAATCTGCTGGGATTGCTCCGCACAGTCGGGGGGCCTCCGCAGGTTTATACCGGGGGTCTTTATTTTGTGGGCCCTTGCACTTTTTAACACACCACCCTTCTGTCCTGATCTGGTTGCCTTATTCATATGTATCAGTCGCTCTCTGGGTTGCATAGTTCCCGGTTGTGGCCCCCTCTGAATGGGTGAACTAATTTGGGTAGTAGTCTCAGCTATAGACCAGGGAGTCTGTCCACGACCCAAGAATGTTGACCTTAAAAAGCAGCACAAAGAGGACCGCTAATTTAAAAGGATGCCTTTCCCGGTAAACAGAATGTGGTGAGACAGTACCACAGAGGGTTATAGTTCAGGCATAGAGTCCTCCTATATCTCTGAGTGCTGCTGTAAAGCTATTAGCTGATGAAACCCTGCAACAGTCGGAGAGGACTGGAGAAATGGCTTCACCTTCACGCAAAAACAGCCCGAAGACAAGGAGCAACATCAGATTAATCATGAGACAGGTACCCTGGAACTCCCAGCAGAACCCCTGACTTCCAGTTACAGATGCGCACACCTCAGCACCCGCCATCATTGCACTTTCCCGTACTGTTACTCACATGTAACCAGGCTACATACAGGAACAGGCTGCTGTGTGTACATGAAGCGTGGGGGATGGGGACGTACAGTATATTTCATGCATGTTTGTGTACGTTTGTGTGTGATTCCCTGTAATAGATCCACGGGCACAGTGAGCTGAGAAACAGACGGTGTTTCATTAGCGATTCCTGTAATGTCAATAAAGTTGGGATGGTTAACAGGAAGAGTGTGGGATGGAGCAGGGGGAGAGCAGCCCAAGGCCATGGGAAGTGTCTGAGGACGACGATGATGTCATCACTCATGAACTGACAGGAGATCTCACCGGCACATTGTCTTTGTTACATGCAGTCAGACAAAGACTGGAATCAGCTGTCTAATAGCTGGATACAAAGGAAGAAAACGATGACAAATTAAATGCCAAAATCAAAACGTTGCAGATAATCGATGGTGGACTATAGCTGCGTATATGTACTCAGGAACTATACTTACAGATTTGAGGTACTTGTACTTTACTTTTCATGCTGCTTTCGACTTGGACTGTACTATATTTGGGATTCAAACATTGTACATTTTTACTTTACAACAACTATCTGGCAGCTTTAGTTACCTCACAAATGAAGTGTTTTACTTACAACCCATATGAAGGACTGAAGGAATATTTCTGTTAATAATTAAACTACCCAACTGTTCATGTTCATTTCAATAACTTTAAGGTTTAGACTGTTGTGATTGGACAGAATGTGTGTAATTAATAGAGCATGAACGATACTCAATTTTTGGGTTCGATGTTCTGTTGGGTTGAACTTTGGCTAGTTTGAGTTGAAGTTCTGATATTGATATTATGGCTGATATACACATATTGTTTTTCAACAATCTTGCAAATGTGCTCATCAAACACTTGTGACAAAGATACGCAACAGAGGCAGAATATTTCACAGTTTAATGATAAACCTTATCGTCCAAAATGAAATAAGTGCACTGACACAGTGCATATCCTTCATATACCAATATCATATATGTATATGTATATTTCATAATCCAACTGACAGCTCATCAATGCCGCCATATCACCTGACAGATATATTGGTCACTTATTGTGAAAGTGTCTCTCTGTGTTCTGGCTGATTATTATGAAATAATAATTAAATGATAAAACATTTAAAAATAATAATAATAATTAAAATTAAAATAATAATTGCTCCTGTTTTACTCACATACTTTCAATTATGAAACATTTTCAATGCAGGACTCTTACTCACTCACTGTATTTTAACCATCATTAAGAAATGGTCAACTTATAGTTAATCATACATTAGTTGATAGTTATTTCACTGTACACAAACAATGAAATGCTTTATAAACCATTGGTTTAAAACATTTGTTTACTGAAGAGTAACAACTGATGTCAGTGATTAGTAAATATGCTAATTGTTTTGTACATTTTTATTTATTTATTTTTTTACACATGATATGTTATTTGAGTTCTACAGCATTTTACCGTTGCTCTCTCACAAACTTAATTGAGTTTTAAGACACAGATGCCTCTACAAATCAGTTGCTTCTGAAGTGGACAGTTCCCAGCCAACCTGCATGTGATCTATCACAACAAGCGGCCTCTGTTTAATGCCACTCTTGAGGTCTGAGCTCCATCTACTGGTCATGTTCAGGAACACAAACACCCTGCTGCCTCTGGTCTCATTCAACCAGATCTTACACTCGAGGGCGCTGTTGTATTTCTCTCCTCTGTGGAAGCAGTGATTGGATGTGAAATCAGTGCTTTGCACAATCACATTTTAAACAAATTACTTAACAGGGTTACACACAGACAGCCTGCTATTTATTTGAGTTTTACAGTTTCATCGACTTTCACACCATAAACCGGGAATGATCCATGCCTGCACGACACTGGTCTGAATATCTCCCACAAATATTGATATTTTAAATGGGTTTGATTTATAAAGGTTTGACGATAAACTGATTTTACAGTCGTTCTAATAAGAGGCCATGTGTTTTATTGCTGGGTGTATGAGAAGTGCAATACAGCAATAAGTACTGGCAGTGGTTGTGGGAAACATTTAGACATGAAGGAAAGCTTTGTAGAGACCCCCCTCCCTTTTAAAAATGCAGGCGTGCTTGTTCAGTCTCTATTGTACTGGTTCACTCGTTCACATGGGAAGTTTTCTGTTTGTGTTTCTGCACCAAAAACAAACACGTTTTGTTCTTCTGCTGCCGCAGGCCAAATTCCTCTAAAGCCGCACTCTAGTCCATTAACACTATTTCTGGGAAATGCATGAACATATTAACCTTTGGGAAAAGGCTGTTCCTGTCATCTGGGCGGTCTCCAGTCACACTCTCTCCCTCGCTCAGTTTTACTGTGAAAGGTCACGGACTAACTTTTGGGCTTAAAGTGTCACTTCTCCAAATCAGTGGCGCTGGGTTGGCCCTTAAAAATCTGCTTTGGACAATCAGTACAGACAGTGAATGTTCAAATTACTACCTCATCGTCTTCTCCATGACTACAAAGAATTAGAATATCAGTATTGTTTTGGACTTGAGTATTCTGATATGAAGAAGTGCCAGAGACAAGAAAGAAATAAGGAAATGACTAACTGGCTTAAATATATGCCATTAAATCCATCAGAAATGAATCAAAATAAATGTAGTTACTAATTTTTAAGGGAAAACATATTTTTGGCAGTTTATGTGTTTCTTTATTCATTTTTGACAGTTTCAATCTTCCATACCCTCTGCCTTGTCCAGCGGTTATATCCATGATTAAAATTTTAACATTATATGTGTGTAAGTCAAAGTCACACGAATAAACAGGACTATAACAGTAAACGCAACACTGAACAATAATACCAAACACCATAACCGGCAATGAGCCAATCCTAATCTGTCCTGTTGTGATGTCCTTCAGCAAGTGACTGAAGCTCTACACAGTTTTCTCCTAGAGACTGACTTTATTTGCAAAGTCAGACCATCCATGAAATGATTTGGATTATTGTAATTTGCAGAGCTGCTTTATGAATAAAGAAAAACCAAAGAAACCCAACAACACTATGGTATGTACTTTGAAATGTTTGTAAGTCAGTATGTAGTGTATGTAGTATTTACAGTGTGTTTTGTAGGTCGAAGCAATGCACACATTTATGCCTCTAACAGGTTTCCTACTCAAGGCATATCTGCAGAGGTTCCACAGAGATGATAAACTGCTAAATGATTCCCTTTATCTCGTCATGCCGTTGTGTATTCATGGTGGTTTGCGGTATTGATCGGGCTTCTGCGCACTGATAGCCAGAGACAGGGAAGAAAAACTCTTGAATGGAGGCCACAGAGGCCTCTATGATGGACCATGATGCTTCTCATCGATCCTTCTGATTGACTGTTGAGAGACTGTCACTCTCTGTCAGACGCACAAGCAAATGGTGGACTGCATAAGTCAAAATAGAAAGCGGAGCCTGTGTGTCACTTAAAAAGAGACAACACAAAATATTCCACATTTGCTGTGCAGTGAAGTGGAGATTTGACATTCAGGCTTTGTTTAAATGCTATGGTGGAACCAAAGAGCATCAGGATGGGGAGCAGAGGAGGAGGAGGAGGAGGAGGAAGAGCGGGATTGATCACCCAGCCTACCTAGTCTGGGAAATGAATTAATGACCTTCGGGAAAGTCATCCATCCCTTTGACAGTCACAGGGAGTCAATGCTCTCTCTCTCCCTATTAAAGGAAGAATGTGTATCTCTATCTGCTGTCTTATGTTTTCCATTTAATCTACATTAAGTGATATTTTACCTTTCAAAAATAAACCTCCTCAAAAGAAAGCTAAGCATATGATTTACACAGATGTGACTGTCTTGTTGATATGTGACAGGAATATCAGATTAATTCCAGCTGTAAAGGTATGTATAAAATACATTCCTCTAAGATGAAGCGAGGCATTTCAGCGCAGTCTTCAGTGTAATACACCAGCTGAAGCACTTTTCATCAGTGACCGAGCGATAGTATTCTCTGAGGACATCAAATATCTTCACTTTAGACATTTTTGATTACAATTTATTGCGTCAGAGAGACCGCCGGCCACTGAGCCCACTGTCTATAGGAGCCTGTGAGCAGTCAATCAATGCTGGGTCAGCAAGGGTCTCAGCTGTCCACATGACGTAGCGTGCCAAACAAGCCAACATATGGAGCCGTGAAGCATGCTGGTACTTGAAGTCATTGAGATGGTGTATTCTATACAGCTGCGTGAAAATACAAATGCGTTAATATTCACAGAAATATCCACCGTCGCTTGTGTCTAAGGTATCCGCTGTTACTTATTTCAGTTGTATGTGTAGGCAGAGAGGGACGTGAACGCGCGTCTGAGTCGGGGAAGAAACTACAAATCCCAAACGTGGCCGATTCACCCCCGAGATTTGCTGCGTTGAAGTTGCCTTCGTCGTGTTGTGTTTCACCTCGCGGCTTGAAAGTTTTAAACAAGGTTTGTGGCACGTCTGCGTGTTTGGTGTAAATTACCAACAAAGGCGACCAATACGCTTTTATCGATAATTGTTTTAACTGTTCGGAGCTCAAATAACAAAGAGCTGCTTCAAGTCATGGGCGTAAATTGAGTTCGTGCAGGGAAACTTTCATCGATGAGTACATTTATAGATCAAAACCCGTCGTGTGATCATCAGTCGTATCACTTATTTAGTCTTAAAAATCGAAACGTGTACATTCAGCGCCTTTTCCCACTTTTTTGTCGCTCCTAAAGGTTAATGTGATCTCCGACGGTCATTGAAGGCAGCACCTGCCCACCAGCAGCAGCAGCAGCCATCCGCATCAAACAGATTTCATTCAGTGAGTGGCCGCTCCGTGGAGAACAACAGGCTACCTCCCCTCTGTCCTGTGTGAGTATTACAGCCCTTTCCCTACAAGTTGTGTCACATTATATTTGTCGGCGTTTCGGTCGAGGCCGACACTTATTGTTCGGCTGATTTTAAGAAACCTCTCGTGTTGACTGTGAGGTTTTATTTCTTTTCAAAGTCATGACTGAGACGTTTGTGGGCAGCGTGGTCTTTTGTTCTCCAGGAATATTTCTCGTTTTGACAAAGGGCTGTTAATTTAACCTTACCCCGCTGCGACAGTTTGACACCGAGGCGACTGTTTGCTCCTTTCTTCTTTTTGTTTTGTGTCTTTTCGTGTTATATTTTTTTGAGTTAAGCATTTTAGCCGTACGAAGTGAGCGGTTTTTAAGCAAGGGAGGGCATATTTCCATATTGCCAGAAGTGATAATGGTTATTTTTTTCGAAGGTATTTGGTATTAGCAGACCTTTTTTTTATGCCAGCTAATGTCTTTAATATCCTGTTTTTATGTTTTTCCCCCAGGTATGCTGCACAGCTATGGGACAAAGGAAACAAAAAAAGCCCTTATGAATCAAGGATGCTTTCTAACAAAGAGCCATAAAATATAAAATATAAACGTGGGATCCTTAATTTGGACAGCATTTTACAAAAAAAGCAGCACCTTTTGTTAATGGTTAGTGTTTAATTTTAAATCTCATCTATTTATTGTGAACGACTCAAGTGTTAAGTTAAAGAAGGTGATGTTCTTCGGTTTTCATTCATGAGTATCGATAGTGACTAGTAGGTGGAGTTTGCCACTATGTGGAATAAAACAAGCACATAACTAGAGGGGTTCAGTCCGCCCCCGGTCCTACTGGCAGGGCAGAGTCTTCTCTTCAGCTCCACTGTGTCCTCATGTGGCACCAGCTACTGGCTGACTGACCCGGGCCGTTGGAAGCTACATCTCCAGCTGTGCCATGACTTCATCAGACAATGACGAAACAGGGAGCGACCTGTCTGAGTCTCTGGAGATCCGTGAGCTCCAGGACCAGTACATGGATCCAGAAAACTGCTTCAAGTCCAAAAGCCTACCCATCCTGAATGGACCCTGTCGGCAGGATCGAAAGGCTGTGGAGAGTCCGCTGGTCAACACCACCCACACCTGTGTGGCAGTGCAGGATAGCAGTGACCTCCGGCCTAAAACCCCAGACTCCAGCCAGGCAGAGTCCCCCTCCTCCAGGACAGACTTCTCCCCCTCCGCCTCCAGCATGGTGGGGCTGAGCAGCTCTTTACCCGTGGACGGTCACAGGGTCGCTGGCGCTGGGGGTAAAAAACTTGGTTTCTCTCTCACCCGCCTTATCCGCATCCCAGCCAGGAAGTATGTGCGGGTCATCCTTAGGGACTCTCGCTGCTTCCTGTTCTGCATGTGCTACCTGACCTTCATTCAGTCCCTGATGGTTTCAGGCTACCTGAGCAGCGTCATCACCACAATCGAGAAGCGTTACAGCCTGCGCAGCTCTGAGTCCGGCCTGCTGGTCAGCTGCTTCGACATCGGCAGCTTGCTGGTGGTGGTCTTCATCTCATACTTTGGCGGCAGAGGTCAGAGGCCACGCTGGCTTGCCGTGGGTGGTGTGGTCATCGCCATAGGGGCAGCGTTGTTTTCCCTGCCGCACTTCATCTCACCACCCTACCAGATCCAGGAGATGAACTCATCTACGGGCCGCGAAGGCCTCTGTCAGAGTGGCAACGGCAGCGGGCGCGACCCGCTTGATGTGGCATCGTGCCCTCGTGACCAGGAGGGCAACGAACACAACCTGTATGTGACTTTGTTCATCTGCGCCCAGATACTGGTAGGCATGGGGTCAACGCCGATCTACACCTTGGGGCCCACCTATCTTGATGATAATGTGAAGAAAGAAAATGCATCGCTCTACCTGGGTAAGACAATCTGGAAACACTGTAATGCATTTTTATTTTCCCTGCTTTAGACTTGAGCAGTTTCACTATTCTTACTCCACAGCTCTGATGTGTGACTGCGTTAGTGGTCTCTAACACAATCAGTCTCAAGTATCCCTGCTGATTTCATTTCCACTATAAATGGATTAGATGTTTGCATTGTGATAGGTCTAGAAGTCAGCCATGAACTGGTCTGGCCTTGTTGATGTTTACCAGGAAGGGCATGTACATGTACCCGCTGAGTTCAACAATGCACTCATATCCCCCCCTGCCCTCTGTCCTTTTGACTTAATCTCCCCGGCATGCAACCTCTGCACCACACTGAGGTAAATGCAGAGACTGCGAAGTCAACCTTGGAGCACATGAGAGGAGTGTGGGATGAGAAGCAGAACTGGGTTGCGTATGATTAATGGTCCATACTGTATGCGCTTCTGTACGTGTGTGTGTGTGTGCGCGCGCGCGCGGAAGGCGAGCAGCAGTAAAGCAACATTCTCTCATGTGTTTCTGTTGTGTCTGTTTGATTCCAAATCATTGGTATGTTTCTGCACAGGTATCCTGTAAATCATCTGGTATGTTGGGACTTTTCTGGCCATAATGGTTTTGCCTTGTACATACGTACCGCATTCTCTACGTAGTTCGTAGAGGAGTGCATGATTGCAGAGGTAATCCTCCTGTCTCTCTGTGCCCCGTAGTTGGGCTATTGGGACATGGGGCATCCCTCAATCTGCTGCAGATGGTCACGCCCCACTGACTTTAGTGTCGGGCTGTGTGACTGGACCAAAATCTCATAGTCATCATATACATTAATATGTATGATGACATGGCATGTTTTTTGTAAATTCCATTTTTTCTTAAATGCCAATGCGACAAAAGCAGTCCCTATTTTAGATGTAAGATCCTGATTTTTTTCCCTTGGCTGCGTAGAATTACCCCATTCTGTCACGTTCACTCTCGTTCATGCAAATTTCCTGTTTGCCCCCATGCTGTACAGCAGAACACAAAACATTCTCTAAACGACCACGAATGATCTCTATGATAAATGGAGCCTGACTAATATATTGGTAAGCCGATATTGGCGTCTCATATATATGAGACGGTATTGGTGTATATGTTGACTGTTATGCGATACTAGAACTTTTTTTCGGGGGGTGGGGGGGGGGTGTCTAGAAAAATGCTTGGGTAGTTTGTAATCATGAAATTCCCAGTGAAGTTTCGGCTGGATGACCCAGTGCCGACCAGGTTTTAGTAAAGAGTGTGAGTGCAGCACAATGAAACAAAAGAAAGAAAGATCACAATTATGAAAGTTATACTATTGTCACAAGGCTGCAGGGAATGACTGTTTTGATCATATTTTTGATTTTGGTGATAAATTGTCATTGTAGGTACACAGAGCCCAGTTTGATGTTATTAATTTGCTTGTTTTGTCCACCTAACAGACCAGGACTTGTAAATTGTTCATTTTGCGATAACATAATCATCATGAATGTTTCATTTCCGCTTTATACGTACCTTGAACAATTAATCCATTTGATTTGACTTTTTGGTTGATCTGCTGACTGATTAATTGACTGACTGTGTATATTCATGCACTCTGCTGGATGACAAACAACATGGAGATGGTTGCACAGCATTAGCCACAGCGTGCTGACACCAGCCCTTGATCAAACATTACACAGCCTATGGAGCACATTCACTGTCGAGTCCTTTAGCTGCCTGCTCCGCTGCCCCGGAGACCCAGTATTGATCAGATCCATGCGTCACAGGGAGCCAATGCAGCAGAGCTGTTGGAAAAACAAGGGGAAAACAACCTCAAATACAGACTTGCTGTGCCCTCACCTTGGCAAAGCACTCTAGAGTGAATGCATCAAGGCTTTGAAAGGCTCATTGAGGCATCGCGGTCATGAAGACATCATCATCGGACAGATATCCATCAAAAGCAGCACTTGCTCCGGTGACCTTGATGGCTATTTTCAGAGGGATAATCTGTTTCGTTCCAGCGAAGCATTGTTTGGGAAAACAAGAGACATGTTCTGACATGTCAGTGCAGAGCAGATAAAGGGGAAAATGTCCCTGATTTGAATTTCAGATACCTAGTATAACCATGGTAACTGGGCTTCAGTTTTATTGTCAAGGTATGTTTTTTATCTGTGACACTCTCTTAGCTATGTTGTTGGTATTTTTGGTACATGAATCAGTCACAGTTGAATGAGTTCAGGTAGTGCTGGCTTGAATAGGATCCACCCTCAGACATTGAAATTCTTTGTTTCACCTTGGAAAAACATTTTGTTGTACACGTGTAAAAACTGAATTGAAATGTTCTTTTTCTGACATCTACCCATCCCCCTCTCTCCCTGCAATAGATCATTACTATAAACCTGCCCACCCTCAAAAGCCTTTACCCGTGCTTTCCCAACTTCATTTTTGTGGCGATGTAGGCTACCCATATCTGCAGGAGGAGGCTTCCCCCACACTCACCTCGAGGTGTTTCTTTTTTCCCCAAACCCATTAAAGTAAACCCCATCTCAATTTACACTGACTCAGAGGGGAGGAGTTGCTCGCTTTTGTAGGACAATGCGGTTTACACTGAGGGGTACTTCTGGTGCCCTTGGAGGGAGAGAAAGAGTGAATGTGTGTCTTTTTTTCAGGATGTTATCTTTGTGTATGCATGCATACACAGTAGGGCATTCCCAATGACCTGTTCCCAGCTCTGGCCCCACATCACTATGGTAATATAACGAGTACGGCATCTGAACTTTTACTCTACTTTCTGAGGAAATGGTGAAATTAGGGTACACCTAATTTGGCTTTGTGGCTGTCTCTTTTTAGGATTCTGTGGTTTTATTGTACCACCCTAGAGACGTGACAGCTCTGGTGTTGAACTAGCCACCATGTGTACAATTGACAATTCAACTTCATTCCTCAGTTCTTTCTCTCTTTCTGCACCAACAGATTTACAGCACACCATTCTTGGTGTCACTATGGTGAGCGTTTGTCTTCGTTGAGAGGCTGCTCCATCTTGTGTGAAGGTGGCTCGTTGCGTTGGATGAGGTTTCTGTTCTTGAGTTGAGTAGTAAAGTTCATCTGGAATGCTATTTGAAGCACTGCCCAGCTTTTGTTGTTGCTGTTTCTGAATGTCTCCAATCTGTCACCATCTCCATCTGATTTGGCAACATAATGACCCATACATCTAAACAATCAATAATCTAGGTTCTCCTCATTGAATTGTTGATCCAATTCCAGCTCTGGACAGTGGCTGTGACCTCTGCTCATGACTGAGAGGGGGCGGGTTTTTTCTTCCCCCTGCTGATGGTCTCTGTGATTTACAAGCTAATGACGCTGAGAAGTGGTTATTGATGTGGGACGAATGGAGAGGTCAGCTCTGATTAGATTGCTGTTGTCGTGTCCACATTATTTCTACAGGATGCACAACAGTATGACTTAAAAAACATAATTTATTAAAAGTAAAGTTGGAGACAGCACGTAAGCCAGGTTTCATAGCCAGCAAGGCCCAGGTCACAGCTGTTGTGATCCTTTTGTTTATGCACTGTTTTTTAATAAGCTTTTTATCGTCTAGACTTTGCAGCCTCTTTGCATGCAAATATGCGCGCAGTCACCCTCTCTACATGCAGGATAAGGTTAATTGATTCCTCCTGGCCAGATGACTAGAGTTGCATGATACATTTCTCATATTTTTTTTTTTTAGAGGCTAAAATTCCTACATGTGATTAGACAGAACCGCTGTGATACAGCTCCTTCGGGTACACAACTGGCAGTTAATTTTCCACATCTCCAGTCTCCTCTGATTGGTCAGATCAAGCAGGCCTGACCTAGTGCCACTAACAACAGCAGAGCAGCTGTGCTAAATCAATTCTCACGTGCCAAGCTAGCCGGTGGCTTTAATTTTGCAAATGTGTGACACGAGTATGCAGTGTGATGTCAGTTAAAGGCAGCAGCAGTGCTGACGAGGTGTTTCAGGAGCAGTGTTTTATTTAGGAGAGAGAAGCTCCTGTTGGTGCGGACTTTGACTTTTAAGTCATAATGGGTCTCTATTAATCGAGAAAATAATCTTTAATTGCAACCTTGCAGCTGATTCTGAAACCAACACAGCAAATTGATGTGTGTTAATAGTGCTCGTGTATTGTTAATGTTTTGTTAGAAAAACCAAGGGCATCTGATGTAGCACCAGTCTGACACAGTGGGACTGTAGAGGCTTGTTTATTTACTAAAGAGGAGGGGGAGGAAAAGAGGTGGTGCCCAGTTTAGGAAGAGGGGCGCTCACATAAGCACAAGTGGTGTGTTCTTTGCTCTCCCTCTGACAAATTTAGAAAGTACAGTTGGTCTCAGTCTCTCTGCTGAGGTGTCTTTGGAGCATATACATATGTGTGTCCCTGCCAGGTTAGAGAGGCAAAAATGGTTAGTTTACAGTCATACCTCACTCTTAATATTTGATCTGACGCTGAGGATTATCAGTCCTGTCCCTGCCATGTCCCTTTCTGTGCTCACTCAGTCAATTTCGTTAAACTGTATGTCCTGCTCTGCTCAGCAGCCAAAGCAAATGCAGATTGTGCACACACAGAAGCGAAAACAAGTCCCCAGAGTCGCTCTCTGCCCCTCCAGGCCAGGACAGATCACATTTCAAGATTGGGTATGGTTCACGTTTGGCCCCATCAGTGGCTGGCACACATATAGAAAGAAGCCTGGTAATGTTTCATCACTGTCCCCTTGGCTTATTCTCAAGGAGGTTTTAAATATCTCTGCCCCCCTCTCCCTCCACCCAGGCCTGTTGGACACACAGGCCCTCAGGGTTACTCAGCAGCAGGCAACCTTTTTTAGCTGCAGACTGCTGGGCTGCCAGCTCCCACTACTACAACGACTATGTTGACTCCCCTGTGAACCGCTGACCCCTCCTGGGCTAGTCCAGTGCCACTGATGACTCTGTCCTTGCTTCAGAATCTTTTTCCACCAACCTGCCCTCCTCACAGACAACTCTCCCTTTAATCAGTCCTGACGCGTGGGAGTGATGGTCAAAGGCAGAGAGTGAGAGAAAGTGTGGGAGTCCTTTTTTTTTTTTCCAGAGGCAGGCGTCCCCAACAACTGCCGCGTGATCATCGCTCACCCTCATTGGCCAGTGACTTCTGGCCATTTTTCAGCATCGTGGCCGGGTTGTTTTGACAGTGTGGGAAGGTTCCTGGGGAAATGCCACAAGAGTTTGGTCGTGATAGCATGAACACTGAGAAACCTTTTGTCTTCAGCTGTGCAGGAAATAAGTGGACATTTTTTCTTTGTTCTCGCTGGCTCTTTGGTCCACGCTGTTCCTCCAAATCCTCCTTGAACCCTGGCTCTTGTTGGCTCGGGTTAGAATTGAAGAATGTCGTGAAATGGCTTTTGTAGTAGTTTAATTGTCACCAGTCAGCAACACTGCAAGAGATTGTTACTTCCTTTTTTGTTTTGTGATGTTCACACATTAGAAATCAGCTTGGAAAATAGAAAAAAAAAAGATTTTTCAGACATGGCCAGATGTTATATCATGACTGCAGATGTTTCCATCCCACCCATAAAGCCGCAAATCCTAATTACTGAACTAATTTGGTGATTGAATGATTACCTGAACAGTGTCTGTTAATTTGGACAAATTGGAGTGCCTCATTCACAAATTAATCCAATTCTCATCTAACTGATGACACGTCTTTATGTAACTTCTGTACTTTTAAATAGTGCTGTCACATTGATTTTGCCCTGAAAGTGTTATATGGCAAGTAACAAAAATAAGAGTCCACTTTACTTAGAGGTCTTTTGCCTTTTTTATCTCTGTTGCCTGAAAGCACTCAAAACCCTGCAGCTTCTCTGTGTGTATTCTCTGATTAAGCTAATCAGCGTTTTGAGGAGAAACATGTCCTGCCTTTGCCTGTTGTGTCCAGTCAGGAAATGAGATGTTGTCAGTAATTACCAGATGTTTATCAGTTGCCAGGGGTACTGTATGTTCTGTGATGGCCATTGGCACACAGGGTACTGTTGCTATCAACTGTTGCTGTAGGAGATGCAATTTTTGACCTGCGTCAACTCTTTCTTGATCAAATAGTTACATACTGAACAGAGACAGCCTGTCCCTTCATGTCAATCTGAGTTACATTCCTTTCTCTACCTTTTGTGCATTTCATCTGCTTGACTCAGTCTGTTCTCCAACTTGATTCAGCCCTCAGGGTTTTTTCAGGAGTATTTTGCCACCGAGCTAAATAAGAAAAAAAAGAAAAAAAAATTCTCCATTCTCGTGTTTTGCCCTCAGAGCGGCAAACTGGCTATTGTTCTCCTTGACCCCTGTGCTGCCAAGATGGAGAATGTAGGAGGGAGGGGAGGTGCTGCTGGAGGGGAGAAGTGTTAATGGCATTTACATAAGTGCAGGGACATGTGGTGCACAAAGAATCTGTTCACAAGTTTCGAGGATTATGTCAACAAGCATTGTTCTTCATATGGACATCCAACAGATTTTTTTTGCCAGAGCAACATTGGTGAATGAGTGAAAGCATTTCTTTCTATGAAATGTGTTTAGTCAGTTGACATTTTTACACATGGGCTGGCTTGTGAGACTGCCCTCTCTTTTTTTAAATGGGCGTTTGTCCCCTTAAGAACTTGTCCAAGTGTTAAGCCTCCTGGAGCGAAAAGGGCCCAGTCTGAGTGAGATGGACGGCAACTAAGCATCGTCTGACTTTGCCCTGTGGGATCACTGCTTCTCACACTGACACACAGACATACAGATGTGCTGAAAAATACCGCACTAAGACTAGAAATGTATGCTGACAGGTGTAGGGAGTGGGACAAATTTCACAATGCACATTCATCTGTCTGTCGTTGCGGCTCTGCCAGCCTCATTTATGCCACTAAATGTAGCATTTAGCTAGTTTTGCATTATGTAACGCAGGCCAATGGCCTAACATGTAAACGGGCTACCACTCATTGGAGAGACAGTGTTTTGACAAGACTGATAAACAGGAACTTTTGTATCCCTACAATTTTGGACAAATCAATAATCTAAAAGTTAACCAGAGCCAGCTACTACCCTTTTTTTGGTACTAGTTCCAAATTTTGTAAGACACAAAAGAGTATAGTCGGATCTTGAGGGGGAGAGCCCCTGGTCGATTCTCAACAACATAAGAATGAGACTCTAAAATCAACTATCTTTCTTTAGAATTGATTAATTGAAATTTAGTCACCAAATATATTTGAGTGGCTATCAGTGTACCTTGTTGGACCACCCAAAGAAAAATGTGTGGCAAATGACCAAGATTTTCTAAAACTAGGTAGTTTCTGATTATATACAAACCACGATCCTGTTCATTGTCTGTTTTTTTTTTTGTTTTTTTTGTCTAAAATGTTAACATATTTTAGTCTGCCGTTTGGATGTAATGACATGATATCGTTTGTTACTAGCTGGCTGCTTTACTGTTTCCTGTTTCAAAACAAACTCTGACACATAACCAAGCACCAAACTTGCAGTACATAACCTATCAGCAGGAAATTTTATTGGTGCGCTGGGGTGCACTGCAAAAGGGAATACCACAGCTCGTTGTCTGTTTTTATATGGTTACCTAGCACCAATTTTCTAAGCTATATACAGCCAAGTCTCTCTCTCCAGCTTTGAAGTATGGCTATAACTGAATTTGCACATTATTGTTAAATATTTTTTTGAGAAAAATGCCATCTAACAACCCTCAGCTCTAGGGACAAAAACCTTGAAATGCTTTTGAATCAGAGCAGTGTATTTTACATTTTAGGGGGCCTAGTTGTTGTTAGGGCTGTTAATGGTAAGGGAGCAGCTGTTGAGAGCTGGCAGCGTGCATGCAGGGGGTGGTTGTGTGCATATATATCTGTGTGTGAGTGTGTGCACCTGCATTTGGGGGTGGGTGAGCTTTGGGGCTTTGGGGGTTGTTGGGAGCGAGCACAAGCATTTGCAGGAGGCAGGGTTTTGTGTTGCAGATTGAATGCCTGGTTTTCCTGCAAGCATGTCAGTGGTGCTTGAACATATGTGCCTGAACACAAGTCTGACCTGTCAACATCAAGACTGGCTTCATACACTCCTGTCACAGTGTGTAGGAGGCTCCTCTGCAGCAGTTCTTTTCTTACCTGCACTGACACATAATTGTGAATGAAAGCAGCTATGACGGTCGGTATGCCGCATGTCCTCATGAAAAGCAATTGAGTATTTCAGAAGAATGGTTAAGCTAACATAGCAGTTATTTATATGTTCGTTTAGCCTTTTATCCTTTCATGTATTTCTCTCACCGTTGCCAAGGGAATGGAGTTAACACAGGACACAAATAGGTGAGCAAAAATCTCACGTGCAGACATGAAGCACAGAGGTAAATATGATTAAGAATATGCCTTGACATCCTGGCTAATCTCAGATGTCTGACGTTTTCTTGAAGGCAATGCATGAGCTCATGTAGACTAATTAAAATGGTGCTTTTGCGTGTGAATGTCCACCATGTTTTCGAGCTTTGTAATCAGCATTATTTCTTGTATATTTTCCTCTTGAGCAGTAGCTGGTGCTGGAATTGGAAAAGAGGAGGATGTACTAATGAATTGGTCAAATTCTTTGGCAGGAGCCAAAGATGAGGTTGGTGGGGGGGGGGGCACTGCTTTAGCACCGCAGACCACATTTGCTGTGCCACATCTTTCAATAAACGTGGCTGAAAAGCTGCAGGTGCAAGCTTGTGGCAAACTCCTAAGCCCCCCACACTTGCTACTATTATATGGTTATACCCCCAGACCAGATGCCCCATTCATGGCTGCTCATCAGCTAAGAGATAATCTGTGTCCCTCTCAAAAGCTGGAACATTAACTATGCGTAGACAAACAGACAGAGTGGCAACAGACTTGGTGTGTTTGACGCTGCATTTGGAAACACTCCACTAGTGTGTGTTTTGGCAAGAGGGAATGAGAGGAGGTAATGTAAGGATCTTCTCAGATTGGATGGATGGCATAATAACTGCATATCTTTGTCAACTGATGGAGGTAGCGGCTCAGTCCTCCTCCCCACAATGACTCATACTGTTTGAAACTGCTGTAAACTCACAGCATCTTCTTGGAAGAAAAGAGGGGTAGCAACTAACAATTATCATTGTCTGTTGTTACTTTGATTAACGATTAGTTGTTTGGTTTGTAAAATGTTGATCAGATGGCCTTGGCCTTTATAAACCTTAACTATGTTGCTTATCTCACATAGGTGATGACTAATCCTCACCTCAAACAGCAACTTGTTGACATAACAACCCGCCCAGAATGTGTGGAAAAAATAATAAGCCCTACAGCGGACCCTCTGTCCCTGTCTGTGCATCATGTTCTGTTTATTTGAAAGGTACATAGAGACCCGAACTTATCTAAAGAGGAGCTATCAATTCAATGAAACTGAACTCATAATAAAGCTGGATCAGGAGGAAAACCACAAAAGGTGATAGGTGAGACAATTAAGTAGAGAGCAGAAAGATTCACTAAATGTGTTGGTTTGTGAGAGACTTCTGAGTAATATCTAAAAGTGAAGTTATATGAAAGAGAGGACGCACAAAGGAATGATCACATTTCTCTCCGGCTGTGCCTTTTGAATGGCATCCCATCACTAAGCCAGTTAGAGAGAACTATGTTGGTTTGATTGGGTTGTCACAAGAGGAGATTGTTGGGAAGAAATAGTGAAATAGATTTCTGTAACTGTCTAATAAATAACCCTTTATAACACCGGAGCAGATGACGGGAACTTTTCTCCTCCATTCCAACAAACTCTTGACTGACGATAAAATTGGATTGTTTGTGCACAGCTTTCACAATCATAAATAAAAATACCTTTTGTGGCTGGAGGTGAAAACAGAATTTAATATGACAGTAACATCAAAAGTGAATCATCACTCACTCATATCAGCAGTCTTCAGCAGTTCTTGTTTATAAAACAACAACAGCGAACAGTGATGTTTGCCACAGGCTTTATCAGGTTCGCTTTTGAATAGACTTCCAGTGAAAACAATAAATGAGCCTTGGAGAAGTTTACAACCACATCAGTCAAAGAGAGGTGCCTTCAGTCTCTAGTATGAATAGATCATTTGGAGCTGGCAACAAATTAGCACGCCATACATCAAATTAAGATACTAGTTGCAACAATTAGTCAGTGAATCACTGTAAGTCCACTATTCTTTAACTGTGGTAAGGGGGGCCTTTAGTGATACCTGGAGTCAAACAAATGTTTTTCTAACAAAGGATTTATGTTAATTCGAAATATTAAATGCTATCAAAACACTGGAATACTGCATCCAAAAGCATCATTCATAATTAGTTACGAACTTCAAACACACTACAAACATGGCTCCCAACAAACGGAGAAAAACAGTAAGAGTGGAGTAACCCTCTTAAATGTAAGAATTTACTGCTTTTCTTTGTCTGTTAGTTGATAGTTATTGAAAAGTCTTTAGGTTTTACACTGTTGGTTGGAAAAAAGAAGTATGGGCTCTGGGAAATCGTGATAAGCATTTTTCACAGTCTTTGACGCTTTATAGACTAAACTATTAATGTGTTCAGTGTGAAAGTAATGGCTGGATTGATCAATAATTACAATAATTGTTAGTTTCAGCCCTACTAGACAGCAAGTCTATCCATCAGTATCAATCAGAATATGCAAAAATAGCAATTAGGACACTTAAGTTGCCAGAAAAATCACTGATTCATTCAATATAAGTCACAATAGCTTGCAAAAAAGAACTGCCACTTGATCAAATTTGATCCCAAAAGCGTCCTCTCAACACAGACTTAAAATCTTTTGTCTCAAATGCAGTGTTTGTCCATGTGACAGTGATGGATTTAGGGGCCTAGTCACGTGTTCTGGTGCAGCACAGAGGAACGAGCAGCTGACCTGCTGTGCATCGCTGGTTTGGTTTGTCCTTCCATCATATTGCTCCCAGTCCATTTTTGCCACTATGCCATTTAGAGTTCTTTGCATTCAGCCGTACTCTACTCCCCCAGCCCCTTCAGCCTCTTAAAAGGATGCTGGTAGACCTCGTCAGCAGCAGATCTGTGGTCTTTTTGCTGTCCTTGCAGGTCCAGAAGCCTTAGGCCAGCAATCACAATCAGCAGATTTGGAAATGGAGTTAGGATCCGTGACCCCTCTGATGCACCCAGAAGTTTCAGTGCAGAAGATGTGCACTTTGGTCCATCAGGGAATGCCTTGCATCCTAGAAACTTGAGTTGTAACCACTGAAGGGCACTGCTGCCATGACTTTTCTTTTTATGCATGCACATTGTTATGCTGTTCAGCTTTTATGTTTTGTATCAGTCAGTGAGGAAACACATGCTCATGTCTGTCTGTCTGACTGCTGTACTGTAGCCTCTGCCCTGCAGCTGAGGAGCTGCTGGAAATGGAGATAAACCCCTTCATTCTTCATTCTCTTTCCTTTCTTTTTCTAAATATTTGATTTAGCAAAGTGAGCTTTAGGGGACCCTGTGCAGAAAGTATAGCAGCTTGCATGAAAATGTTATTACTGGGTATTGTTTGGGCTTTTCCTGCACTATAGCAACATTTGGCTGTTGCGATCCTGCGGCGAGAAGCAGAGGAGGATCTAATTTCTGACCAGTGGAGCGTGTACAGTAGATTTATGAATTGGGTCTTTACCTGGCCTTATTATATGTATCACCTCGGCACTGTCAATCATGCACAACATCAGCGCTGTCCTGCTTCTGGATGCGAGAGGTCACAAAGGCATAGTTCACTATACAGGAGAACACTGTAGCAAGAGGAAGGGATTGGAAAGTCAGACGTGAGATGCTGATCAAGTTCTTCGTGCCCCTTGTAACCAGTCATGTCTTTGCTTTAAAGGGCTTATAACAGTAATGCCTCGAGGTAAATCGGTACAAAGAGCTGATGGGTGGCTTGAAAGTTGATTTCCGAGTAAGACAGTCTTTGATGTTGCAGCTCATACGGTGCTCAGAAAGTCACGTCTGGCCGTAAAGTCTTGGTCTGTACCAGCCTGTACTGACTGCACACCAGGATCAAAGTGCTTCACTGTACTTGATCCATGAAGATATTCTACAAGGCGTGATCTGTACCTCATACTTGTCTCAGCCTTTTACCACCCACTGTTCTGCCTGTGGGACACCCGTACTGTACGGAACTATCTAGGACTTCTTGTGCTATTAAATGTTGGATGAATATGAACATGTCATACATTTATTGTGGACATTATATTAAAGAATATCCTTTCAATTAAATAATCCAGTAGCATGCAGTTAAAACTTAAATGTTGTGTTTTCCTACTTATAAATCAAACTTGTTGTCCAGTAGTGAAGTAAATGCTTGAAAACATTATGTCCAAGTCATTACAGGGGCCTTATAAATGATTAATATAATGAGTCAGTTTTCTTCATGTAGTGTTGTTAAAATGTCAACCAAATTAACTGGAGCATTTTACATCAGTTTACAGGCAAATTAAACCTTTCCAGAATAGAAAAGATGGTCTTTTGCAATGTGTCAATTGTATGAGCAGGCAGGCATATTAATAGACCTGAGGCTGTGCTCTGTTTGGGTGCCCAGACAGACTGGAAGCACTAGGCCAACTGGTGTGCCACCGCAAAGCAAAATCGGCATGTTATTATCACAGAGACTATATCTGCCGGCCTAACACATGGCAGAAAATGGCTACTTGATCTTACTCTACCAGGCTGGAGCTGCACTGATTTTGTCTGGTTTTCATCCGTCTGTGTCTATTTTTTGAACAATGTGTGCTGTTGTGGCTATTCAGATTTACTTCCCACATCCCACATTACCAATCCCACCCATCTAATCACTCATCTCTTTCCAACAGGCCACTAAAATGTGTTTATGTATGTGTTTCTTTTTCAATGCTTGACTATAATTTTAAGTGAGAATTGGTGAGAGTTGTTGGGTTTATGTTGATTTAGTCTCTGACCTGATGGAATATTTTTTTTCTATTACACTCAATTCCACTGTGGCTCGTCATCGTGATGTGAGACTATATATCATCTTAAACTTTGGAAATCATGATAGGCCATGCATCAGTCATGTAAAGTTGTAGTCCACCTTTCCTTGTCCTGCGCTCTGCTGGTTCTGAAATCAGTCTGCCTGTTGGGTGCAAAAGCTTGATCCATGATGTAATTGATCTAAAGATGTAGGCTCATCAGTCCCTGATTCCCATTCTTCTATTTCGCTTTTCTGCGAGGGGCATTAGCCAGGAGCAGCCTTAAGTCCGGGATTATTTAGCATGACTCTGATCCTGCACTGTCTCTCTCTCCTTGGGGTGGTCCAGCTAATCTAACTATAGGGATAGGCTTGGTGTTTGCACTGCTAGTACAGGAGCTTTGGACTGCTGTGAGAAAGAGGGTTACCTGCCCAGGTCGGGTTGATTAGCATGCTAACTTCATTAGATATCTCTGCAGTACAAAGACTTCTTTGACAAACTACCAGATAATATCAAATTTGTTATTTCTTACCCTTCTGGTGATGGTTTCAGACATTTTTTTGAATGTTTTGATTTTAAATTCTTACATGTCATGTCATGCCCCCTCACTTCCTCTGTCAGGATTTCCATCAGCCTCCATATTATTCTATAAGAAGCACTCGTACGAGAATCAATTAAGAGCTTTTTTCCATTATTTCCCTCATACTTAACCTGCAGCAACCCGCACAATCATGACAACAACCCTTCTCCTAAGGCTATGAAAGACAATTTGCTCTTTTATGGTATAAGGTTTAGCAACTTTTGCAGAGACATTTATCTCCCTGTCTGTTGTCCACATATTCTTTTATGCTGTCTGAAAATCTCATTCAGGTCATTAAATCGCTGCAGTCACCTGAAGGCACCAGGACAGATACGCTGATACATCTGCAGCTTCCGATTTGAGCGGAGCGCTGTGCCATTATGCACGGCCGTCTGCTGTGTTTACCTTCATTAAATCACATGCAAATGACACCAGGCTGCTACAAAATAGCCATGAAAACACACACACACACACACACACACACACACACACACACACACACACACACACACACACACACAGAGGGTGGTCAGTATTCTGTTTATGCGCGAGACATCAAATTACCGGGGCTCATTACTCCTCTGAGTCACAACGTCCATTCCAAAAAATCATTGCAGCAGTTCATGTTTTATTATTGAAATGCAATACAGTAGAACTATAAATATGATGCAAGTATATTAACTGCTCCACTAAACTTTTTCCTTATTTTTTATGTTTTCTGTTGGAAAACTTCTCACCCTTTAGATTATGATGCAAGGTTAAAGAGATCGAGAGATTTAGAAAAAAACATGTCTTTGACTTTAAAACTTTGCATTCTGGTTTATCATCCTCAAGATAACTCGTGCTTGCTAATGTAGTTGGCTGCCCTTACTCTCTGTATATGTATGTGTGAGAAGCCACAGTCGCCCTGTGCATGCCCTCTGGGTGAAACTGTAAGGTTAGGACTTGTAAGAAGACACTGCTATGTCAGCAAGTCGCCATGACAATGCCGTCGTTCCCCTATTTCATTGTCTTTTTCCTCCTCTTGTCTCTCTGCTGGGGAAGGTCACATGACTGAATTGATCCCCATAACACAGGGATACATAGAGTGCCGTCCCTCTCTTTATCGTTCTCTGCAGCAGCATTGATGATCTGTCATACAGCCATCACCTGCAGCTCCACTTTCCGCAGAGCTGCAGGCATTGAGCCTGACTGTACATTTCAGAAGATCAGAATTCACAAGTGTGTAAGGACTGATCATATAAAGTAATGTTATTAAATAAAGCAGAATAGCACATTTAGTTTTTTTCTGTCGCACAGCAGGTGTGAAAATCAATTATTTTCCCAGGTCAGAGTGAATAGGTAATGTGCGATGCATCATGCCAAATAAATCAACACGACACAGCTCTTGAGTAATGCATGGAAGACAATGTGAGTGAATCCTTCACAGATTAGACGGCTCTGGCGTAACACACTGAATACAAATCCAAGGTCGCTGTGTTGCTGCCTGCCATCCATTCCCAGGCTTGTTTGGAGGCTGACTGAGCTTTTCAGGCTAATAGACAGGTGGAGCGCTACATAATTCATTGAAACTAAGTTTCCAGCCAAAGAGCGGAGACGGATTACAGAGGCAGGCTCATACCTTAGCAGCCTTTATTGCAGGACAGTAACAGGGGAGAAACGAATCCCAAAGTAAATGAGACTTACTGCACATGGCCTGCATGTAAACATAAACTCATACTGGCGCAGTTTCATTTCATCTTTTGTAGAGTTGCACATGATGAGAATTCTTCCGTTGTGTGAATTGTAGCTGAAACCTTTTAACCCCACAGCATTCTGACGAGGCAACGAACATCCCGTCCTCTTATTTCGTCCACGCAATTGAATCAAATCGTTAATCTGTGGTAATGAGTTCGGCCACCGGGGAGCTGCTTCATTAGGGTGAGATGTGCTTTCTCATCAGGTCTGGTCGCTCTGTATTCTCCGTCCTTCTTTCTCCGCTGCTCTGGCTGTGTCTCAAGGGTGAGGAGTGAGGAGAACAGAAGGTCAGAGAGGTTGGAGTGGGGGGTGGTGGGGGACAGACACTGCAGACGCCATTTTATTGTTATGCCTGAAATTCCATGCACAGCCAAGGCAACTACGGAGGCAGCTGGGTGCAGTATATTTCAGAAGTATATTTCTCAGTAGTAGTGATCCGTGGCACATGCAAGTCAACATTTTTCATTTATCTATGAACCATTTCAGCCTTTTGTTTTATTTGTTTTATTTTATTATTATTATTTTTTTTCTTTGAGAAAAATGGCTTTTCTCTGTTTTATATTCTTGTAAATTAGCACGGACAGATCTCATATCCCACTATAGGTCATTTCATACAAAAATACTAATACATATTCTATAGCAAATTTCCTGTAAATAAATAAATTACATAAAATGGCCTCATGAAAAGGCCTTTTTCTTCCTGAATCCTACCTGGTTCATCCAAATGATGCAAAACAATGCCATAAGGAGAGTGATTTGCGACACTATGAAATAAAGGCATAAAAAATCATAATACGAATCGCGAGATGTGTTTCCTTCATCACATGATGTAAATTGTGATATTGCACAGCCTTATAATTTGTAATAATAATGATAATAATTTGAGAGTTGGTCAGACAAACAGTCTAAATTTGACAGTGGAAAATTGTGATGAGCTGTCTTAATCAGAAATAAGGCATTAGTTGCAGACTTAGATTGCTACGACGGATGAGCAAAATAATATAAACAATAAAACAAAATCTATAAGGTAGAACACAGCAGCTCTGCTGTGAAGATAATTTCGCCAATTCATAAGGAACAATAGCCACCCGGGCTTTAGCCTTATGGCAATCACACTTCTAATTCATGCCTCTCCTGCTCTTTGCTGCCATACTTCTCAATATTTTTTACCCTCATTCAGTCCTACAAGCTCTGAATGAGTCAGTGCCTCTCATGAATGCAGATATTCGGGGTGGGGGGGGGTCGCAGAGCTCTTACAGAGTGTGGAGGAGGCAGAGTGGAGACAACAGAGCAACGGTCCCTGAAGGTTAGATGTGAGAGGGATGTTGCTGAGCAAGCTTTATCACTCGGTTACACAGCAGGATCAGTCGCCACAGACTGCAGCCCAGCTCCTCTCCCTCTGTTTCTTGATGTTCCATCACTCACGCTGGTTATTCTTCTCCTCCGCTTTCTCTCCCTGCAACTACATGACTTTATCCATTTTCATTTCTTTCCTCGTCCTACTATATTGTCTTTATCTTCGCAAAATTGTTGAGTAAATCTCTACTTCCTCTGCCTGACATCGCCGTGTCCATCCATCACAACCATAAGAACTGAAACACTAAATTGGGGTTGATGATGCCCTATAAAACTCTCTTACCTGACACCTCCTTCACTCTCACCCATCCCCTCTCACTTGTCTATCTGCCTGCACTTGTATGTATTTAATATGCAGGCAGAGAGCGACATTGGTTGAGGTTTAGGTTGTAATTGATGCTTTGGTGCTTCAACATGAGTTCTTTCCAGTGCTCACAAGTGTTTTTGTTTTGTTTTTTTCCCAGGCTATACATTTTCTCAGACCTCATTAATAACTCGTTGCCAAGATTGGATTCTGTCTGTAATATGTTAACTTGCATGCTCTCTGACTTCATCCTCAATTTGTATCTTCTCATGCGTGCCTAATGCATATAACACAGTCAGCGCAATATTACAACCGTGTATTGAAAGTCAGGCTCGATGGTCACGTAGATGGTTTAGGTGCTGACTTTGTATAACATAAGAGTGAAAAGCCAATAACTGCAATGGAAACCATCTAATCCATTACCTCCACACGTGTAGAAAGCAATATGAAGCTTATAATGCATTGTCCTTCACGTGCTGCTGGTAAAGGTCTATTGCGTAATTGAGTAAAGTGAGCCTGTGGCGCGCCATGCGTCCTCCATTGGCATGCACCCCCAGCTCTCCACTGACGTATGTCCCAGCAGCATGTGTGTTTGTGTGTGATGGAGCGCTGCTGCTGTGCCAGCATATTCCTCAATCCGATGGCTCTGCCCTAGCTGCCCTTCAGCCCAGCCGCAGCCTTTCCAATCCCTTCATCCCCAAACATTCCGGCTCGGTGCCAGGCGGGCAGGGTTAGGGTAACCAGTCAGGCACGGTTTACGACCCCCTCTGTCCTCCAATCGGGCAGAACGCTGTTAACGTGATGGATGGAGTGGCAAGGCAGGCACCTTACACAATCACCCAAGGGTTATGAAATATGGCTGCCCCAGCCTGGGTTCCCAGGAACAGGGAGGCTGGAGGTTGGAGGGCAACCAAAGAACCATACTTGGTGCTCAACCTTTTGGCTGGCGAGGGAATGGCTGGTTGCACCTAGTGTGTCTGGCTCAAGCCACAGTGTGTTCAAATGATGGTGAGTTTATATTAGGAGCACAAGAAGGGTCAGCAGTCTGCAGGGTGAGGTGATGGGAATTATTCATCGATGGACTTTTTTATCGGGCACTCTGCGGCAAAAATGGCAACCTTGTCCTTTAGTTACTGTATATTCAGGCTTGAAATTAGGGCTGCAACTAGAAGTACAATTGTTTTTATTTCTGTTATCTGTTTATAAATTTTACTTTCAACTATCAAAATAGTTGTCTATTTCTTTAATAGTTTAATAGAAAAATCCTACAATTTTTTTTTTAAGCAAATCCATTATTAACCAGCTCAAAAACTACATGATCGTCTGTATAATTGTCAAGATTTTGCATTTATAATATAATATTCAAGAGTCCAGCTGGTCTGAGGCTCCATAGAGAAACAGACGACCAACCATTCAGACCTGTCTTCATCCTTAAACTCAGCTGTCAAGCTCTAGTTGACGTTATAGCCAGCCTTTATAATGCAGACCATGTTCTGTGCTTTATAGCTGTCACATCTTTTCTTGCCGTGTTTCACAAAAGCATGATTCACTAGCTTAGGTTTTGTGAGACGTTTACAATTTCAAGATGGAGATAATAAGATAAGTCTTCTTGCTGTCCTTGCCAACTATAATTAATATTTTATTGTCCCTGGGTGGTAATTTATCCAGTTACATTGTCTAACGGTTTGACTGCCGCAGTGAATTGACTCTCCGGCCAGCAGGATATGAGAAATGGCGCGGTGAAAGGAGTTAAAAAGAGGAAATATGAGATGTGCTAGGAAAGAGAAAAAAAGGCCATGAAAGAGGGATGGATGCTTGCTTGAGGTGTTTAGAGATGTGGTTTGTATCGGCTCACGTTAATTTTTGGGGAATTAAACTTCCTGCTGACCTTCAGGCCTTACACGAAACGCACTAAGACGTATTTTCTGTATTTTTCGTACATGTATCTAACTATTTTCTCTTTGTTCCCACATATTGTATATGTGCAGTGTGAGTTTTTGGAGCCAAGGAAATTGACCATTATTGCTTTGTATTTTCTGTGTGTGTGTGTCTGCGTCTGCTTTAGGCTGATAAGAGGATTTGTTGAAGGGCCTTTTGTTCTTTAGGCAATATTTTCCTCTTATTCTCTTTTCCCCAATAATTTTTGTTCAATGAAGCCATGATTTAATACAGTTTAGATAACATACATTTTTGTGCTCTGTTAGCCACATCAAGGTTTGAAAGGATGTCCAAAAGCACTCAAAGTGTTGGGATGGAAATACGAGGGCGGTAAAAAGATACAAGCCTCTTGGGATACGGGGATGCTATATGCAAATGTTGGCAGGGCAGAGGAAGGATTTGGGCGAAACAGACGTAGATGAAATTGTGTTTGAGAGTCCACTCTGGCAAAAACAAAACTAGATAGACTCGATAGAGGACAGATGTGTGTATGCATCTGTTATGCAATCTGGGTGCTCCTCTGGTCTCTGGGGAAAGATTAGACATTTGAATGTTGTTCCTGACACACAGCACACCTGCGCACACACAAAAACACACAATGCCGTTGGGGTTTAGCGCTGGCATCCAAGAAGGTGACATTTGAGAGACACAAATGGAGGAACAGAGTTTAGTTGTGGGTGAGAATTTTGTCATTCACAGAAACATTTTAATGCGCTCACACACACACATACACAACCATCGTAAGGAGCTTATCCCTCCCCTCAGTCAGACACAAACACACATGCGCGCACTCTCACACCCTGGCAGCTAGCGGCAATGTTCCAGGTGTAATTATAGAAAGTTTTGCCCCCTGATTACAGCTGGTAAATGGCTTTGACTCACGTCTCTGTTGGATGTCCGCAGGAGGTTTTTCCACTTGTCCAACTAAGGTTATCTAACTTTAATGAGTTTTTCCCTTCCTGCAGCAAAGTGATGGAGTGTGATTGGCTCACCTCAGTGACTGTCTGAGAGCCCCAGAGGGTTAATGTTTCACACACCCCCCTCCCCACTCGCTCCAGCACTGTAGAGCTACAAGCGTGCCCTCAGGTCAGAGCTCTGGAGCTTTCAGGGTAGCCGTTACAGATGCTTGAAAAGCTGTGAGAAATGACCTAAAGGCTGGTAGAGAGTCTACTGATCTGAGAACAGGTGTTGTGAATAAAGTGGGCATGGCATCAGGGGTAATGAACAGCTACCACAGGACTGATTTCAAAAGTCGCAGCTAACAGCCGGTCATTAAAAGCAATAATGAAGAAAGTGGAAAAACATGTAGGCTCTGAGACAAAAGGAGAGTTCATGCTCTTCAAAACATACATGTTATTTCATGTCTGTTTCAAGATGATGATGTGGATGTTTCTGATTGGTTGTGTCTGTGTTTCTTCCAGCCATTATGTATGTGATGGGAGCCCTGGGACCTGCAGCTGGCTACCTGCTGGGAGGTGTCCTCATCGGCTTCTATGTGGACCCTAAAACTGTCGTCAACATTGACCAGAGTGACCCTCGCTTTGTTGGCAACTGGTAAATATGCATGCGCATCTGGATGACTGCCCTGAGCCTTTACATGCGTTTTACTCTTAATTAGGGCTTCAACTAATGATATTTTCATTATCAGTTAAAAGTGCTCTCTGCAGTTTTGAAGACATTTTAAAAAGAAGAGAAAGATCTTCAATGAATGATTCCTTTTTATTTTCTTATGCCCAAGCAGACTAAACAAACTTGACTGACTAAACTGATAAACAACCTGACCTTAAATGACAACACTGTTTACTTTTATATTTCTAGCTTCAAAAACAGTGTTCTGGGGTTTGCATTGTTGCATCATAAATATTGTAAACAATTTAGTATTTTAAAACTTCTTCCTCAAAACTACACAGTGCACCTTTAAACAATTAGTTATCATAATATTTGGCAATCAGTTTTCCTCTATTTATTTCATTGTTTATGCAACTAATCGTTGCAGCTCTATTCTCAGTTGCCTTTAAGAACCCTTGTGTTGTTTCTTCCTTTACAGGTGGAGCGGCTTCCTCTTGTGCGCTATAGCCATGCTCCTGGTCATCTTCCCCATGTTTGCCTTCCCCAAAAAGCTGCCTCCACGCCACAAGAAGAGGAAGAAGAAAAAGATCACCTCACCCGGCGATGTCTCCAGCGACGACGAAGTGATGAAGGAGAAGTCCAGTAGCAAAGGCCAGAACGTCTCCTCCTCCATGGGCTTTGGAAAGGACATCAAAGGTGAGGAAGAGATAATATCAGCCCTCCTTTGACACCTCTGGTCTCCCTGATGTGTCTTACATAAAGGAAGTGTGAACTATTGATGGACAAATGGCCTATAATCCAATCAATGGCCAGGATTAGTCATCTCATCTAATAGTGGATGCTCTGTTGAGATCTCCCGTAAAGATGTTATTGATTTGTGATGGAGGAGGTTCAGTTGACCAAGGAAGCAAGTAATTTACTGTAGACATGGCAGTTTGATTGCACATTAGGCTCTCTTTGCCCTAGTAAATGAAATCTAAACATGGATACAAGTCAGACATTATTGTTGTCAGTTGAAGACTTCATGTTGAGTTTCGCAGTCTTGATATTGCTTCCCCAAACCAACCAGTCATGTGATCATATGAATAACAATACAGTAATTAGAGATGGTGCTTGTTAGATCGTTTGCTCCTGTGCACCTTTGTGCTTTTGTTTTGTCTTTTCTGAGCCAGATATACCAGGAATCTCCTAGTTTTCCTGGGGAGAGCCCCCCGGTTAAACTGAATTCTGCTCCAGTGTTCCCCAGTTTCCTCTTGTTGTCAGATATCTGTTTCTCTCTCTCTCTCTCGCTCTTAAATGAGCTCTCAGGGGAACTCAGTCACGTTTCCACACACAGGAACAGACAGACTCGGCAGCAGAGCAAAGCTGTAGCATTCATGTTTGTTCTCTCTCTTTATTACATGCAAAAATAACAATGAGGAGAACTCTAACATGTATTTAAATGAGTGCATATTCAGATCCATGCATGTGTGTATTCCTCAGAACAGCCAAGACATGATTTAGTCTCGGCGAGCAGATAACACAAGCATGAATGCATTACAGCTCCTTCAGCTCTGTTGGCTCTCCTGCTGTTTTACTTGTCCCAGCAGGATGTTTTGAGCTGTTGTGCAAACTACAGCCAATTTTGCAGACTTGGGCACTTAAGTGTTTGGATCTGTGATGTATTTTGGTGCTGTGTTTGTCCTTCTATCGAGGTGTGTGTCTATAGCACAAATTCAGCACTTTTGATGAAAAATATGCTGCACTGAGTGCTTTTTTTTTTGTTGCCGATCTGAAGGGCAAGAAAATGCACAACACTAAATATTTTCAGTAATGCACGTCAGAGGGAAACATTTTGATAATGGAATACTTCAAACCCATGTCTTTGCTATGTGTAAGCAATTCTTAACATTTGTTGGGCTTGGCATCTGACGGAGTTTTAGCTACTATCGATGAATTACTACAGGCACATACTGTATAGCAAAGTCATATTTTAATAGCCAATAACTTATCTGACAGGTTTGAGTTTACAGATATAGCCATTCAATCATTCATTCATTTAAATCAAATGTAGCTTTGTCCCAAGACTCAGTTTTTACTTCCATGAAAGAATGTAAAAACAGGAAGGCTAAGCTACAGCGAATGTTTTGGTTCCTACACTCTCAAAAAAGTACTTAATGTTTTTCCCTGAACAAAGGTTGTACAGTGAGGAAAATTAAACGAACATAGACACTGGAGAAAGAATGAAAACAAATGTGGTGCACCAACTTAAAGATTTATGCAGCGACAAGTTCAAGATAGTACAGTTACGTTGTCACAAGAGCAATTCCCCTTATTTGTGTTTGAAGGGGAGCTACGTTAGTTTAACAATGACTAAGGCACCGAGACACAGAAAAGCAGAAAATCCCTCATGTTGGAGAAGCTAAAACCTTATCAATTACTTAAACAATAAATATATTTGGCAGATTTTGTATTTTTTGATTGACTAGTCATTCTTACAGGAGAATTAACAGATGCTGTATGGAATCATCAACCAAAAAAATCCAGATTAGATTAGATGTAAAATGACACATTTCTATTAACTTGAGTATTTTGAGTTCTGTAGTACAGCTATGGATATTACAAATAATTTCCTGTTGTCACCTGTCTACATTCAAAACGAAATGTCAAGCACAAAGCAGATGGATGAAACAATTTGTCAAAGTCATCAAATAAATTCTCACAGATCTGCAAGTGTGGCAACTAATGCGAGCCAGTGGTCTGACTGATATAGAGAGCAGCTGCTGCAGACGTCAACAGGACCTCGCCATCTGTCCCCCTCCAGACAAGATTACAGCCCAGCTCCACAGGAATGAAATAATTAGCGTCACTATTCTAATTCTACCTTTTGATCTCAGATAACACTGACAGATGCTAACATTTTCCCGCCTCCGACAAGATTAGTTGGGTTAGCGCTGAGACGGCTCTCCCCAATCAAGTGACTGCGCCGCCCAGTCATGCAGGACAGCCTCATAAGAACCTCCCCAATAAAAGGCAGTGATAATCCACTTCACATTCTTCCTGCCTTTCTCTTTTGTCCTTCCTTTGCTTGAGGCATCTGTGGATGTCATACACACGAGACAGACAAACCCCCCGTGATAGCCTTATGACTGTAAAGTCGTGATATTTGCCCTCAGCCAGGGGATTTAAACACTCTGGCCACACATGTAACAAAATCAAAGATGCCAGTTGCGTGCTTGGTTAAACGTAGGGAAATATTTTGAAGACTGACTTTTGCTCCCAAATGTGTCCTTTGATAGAGCACACAGAGAGTGAGAGAGAAAAAAACTGTACAGATGGAACAAAAACTAAATCAAATCTGGAGATAATTTTTAGCTTTAAAAGCTCTACTGAACGTTACCCTCGGATGCTGTCCTCCCACATCTACCATCACACAGATGGTTAAGGTCAAGGATAGACAATGCTAAATTGTTTGTGACTTGAGTCAGCCCCAAAAGTTAAAATTAATTTCAATAGAAAAGATCTTGCTTCTTCAAGGTGCTTGTCATTATCTATGATGGAGGGACTTTTCCTGACCTTTTGGATTTCAGCCGCAATATAAAGCAACTTGAGCTTGTGTTTCTTGCCGTCCTTTTAAACTATTAATCTTTTGAGTTGTGACCTTCATTTAGATTGATCTAAAGAATTCATATTTCTTTGACATTGGGGTTATGGTCATGGAAGACTCCAAGAAAACAAACCCGACATCTGCTGTGACTGCAGTTTGCCCAAGCTCAGAGTTGCATGTCCTGGGTCTTCCTCAGGACACCCTAACCAGGTGCCCAAACTACAACAGCTCTTTCTTCTAATGTAGCATAGCAGCAGCTTGAATCTGAGGTCCCTGCGGATTGCAGAGATCCCCATTCTGTCAAAACTTGTGCCTCGGTCTTGTCAAGACGAAGGAGCTGGTATGTTCCTGTGACCATGAGAACAGTGTTCTCTGCAACCTTGTGTTTCCAACAAGGACATTTAAACCAGCTAACAAATGCAAGAAGTTAGACACTGGAAATAAAAAATACAAAACAAACAGTACCTTAAAAATGACAGACAGGCTTTGTAGTTTATTTCTCCCAGTGTTAAAAATGCTGCACTTGTGCTGATTAGCTTGGCAGACGTGCAGGATTTATTCAACCGGGTTAGAAATCGCTTCCAAAAATCCAAGGTTACGCTTTATAGGATCACATTTTGGGTGAGTGCCACAGCATATGATGAGATATCTGAAAGGTATGGGGCTGGTATTCTGATATAATATACTTTTTTACATATTTGCCATGTGGACACCAGGTAGATTTTTACTGTACCTTTTCATGTTCCTTTTCAAGGTGGAACCAGCAAATATTTGACATTTTTGCTTGTAAAATGACTGAAGTGCAAACAAAGTATATACAGTGTATAGAGCAGTTCTGCCTGGTTACAATAATGTATTTACAGTTTGACCACATGACTTTGAGTGGCAGGATGAGAGGGCATTCTGCATCGTGTCAAGCAAATCACATGGACAATGTCCCCAAGCAAGACGTAACGGGGCATGTTTGCCTTTTGTTGTGATGAACCAAGGATGACGGCCTTCAGGCTGCATTTGCAGAGCTCGGGTTGGTTTTGGGCTTGCAGCAGAGACACACATGATCCACGTTCTTGCACTATACACTAAACGTGCTGCTGGCTACATGAGTTTCCTAAAGCGAGGCAGGTTTTCAGGCTACAATGAGCATCTGTGTGTTTGTGTGTTAGTGTTTGCTTCTGCAGTGTTGCTTGAAACAAGGATACTTATCTAACTGTAATGAGTAGAGGCTGAACGTGTGTCTGTGTGAATTTCAGAGACATTTAAAGATGGCATTAAGATTTACTACAGTTACAGGCACAGTTTTTTCTGTCTTTCTTTGATCGCAGCTTTCCAGGAGTGATTCTTCTTCTGATGATTCTGTCTGCTTCAGTTTGTGTGTGAATGAGAGGCACAGAGCTTGATTGTGTGTTAATTATAGCACCACATGTGATGAAGTGCTCAATCTTGTCTTGTTTTCCCCCCTCAGACCTCCCCAAGGCGGCTCTGAGGATCCTCAGCAACATGACCTTCCTGTTTGTCAGCCTGTCCTACACGGCAGAGTGTGCCATTGTCACCGCCTTCATCACCTTCATTCCCAAGTTTATTGAGTCACAGTTTGGTATCCCTGCCTCCAATGCCAGCATATACACTGGTAAGTGTTTCTGTGGACAGTGTTTGTTAATTCACTTCTTCTTTTTGTATTCATTCATTTTATCACAGTACATAGACATATCCCTCTGTTGTCTTGTGAGTCACTATCCAGTGTGGGCTGCCATCGAGGATGTGTGGGAGCCTGTTTTTTTTACAATATGTTCTGAGCAATAAAACAAAATCAAATTTCACATTAACAATGATGCAGTAGAACATGATGAGACTATTCAGCTGCCTGTAAAACAAGAATGAATGCTCTATATAATATAGATTTTATTTTAGATCAATTTCAAACAGGGTCATGTAAACAACAATCTCTGGTGGCTGTTTTCGTATGACTAATTAGCGGTTAACTTTTCTATCGTGTTTGGTATGATTTTAGTTTGTAAAGTTTGAGAAAATGGTAAAAATTGCAGTTTCCCTGAACCAAAACTGTTATTTAGAGCGCTTGTATTGTTTGACCAAATGTCCAAAACTGACAGATCCTAAATTTCCAGTGATATGAAATGGAGAACAGTGCAGAGTCTCACATTCCGTAAGCATCAGCATTTTATGGATGAAGTACTTTGCCATCGTTGTAGTCGTTGGCTTTGTATTGTCTGTCAAGAGACACATTGATTTACCTAAAATTAGTACCTAGTGTATATGGTAAGAAAATCTCCACATTAGCTGAGCTTAGGACTGAGAAAATGAGCTCTTCCTCCCTCTGGAAGATGTGAGAAAGAGATATTTAACATCTTAAGTAGCATAAAATGAGATGGATGGATAGATGGATGGATATATAGAGCCTTCAAATTGATAAACCTACATGTGACACATTAACATAAATACAGTCTCACATTGACATTTCGAATACAAGTTTTTTTTATTCTACATTTATACTACTTGATCCTGGACAGGAGGACAGATGATGTATCACATGCTGTTGTACACCACTCATCTGTACCAGTTCAAGCTCACATTTGTTCTCACCTCTCCACGTGCTCTCTGTGATTCACAGTCGGAGGGCAGCGCTGTGAGTCATGGAGTCTCACTGACTTTCATTCACTGATAAGCGTCTATTACATCCCCCGACTGCAATACACAAGTCTCCGGCGGCTGCGGGAGATGCATTCATCATAACGTCGTCTCTCATGCACACACACACACACTACCCTCTTCTCTGCCTGTAATATATGTGCACCACACATGTAGAGTGTTCCTTCAGTTGTGTCTGAGCCAGCGGTGCTAAAACGCAACTAATCTACAGATGGGATTATTACAGCAAGGAGTGATTGAAAACTCAATTACGCCTCTGAAATCAAAAAGGTGTGTGTGTTCCAGTACTCTGCTAGCTAACATATGGTCATCTCCAGACATGCACACGTACGCGCACGGTGCCATTGCCTCAACTCATCTGCTTGTTGCCAGGATACAAGGGGTAAGGGCAAACGGGTGGTGCGGTTGTCATGGCTACCCAAATGATGCCAAGCTGCTGGGATGTGATGATGGTTGGAAGGAGGAGGAGGCTCTCCTGTTGATGGGAGCACAGTACTTCCTCTGGCAGCCAGATGGACTGACCAACTGGGACAATTCCCCCGACAATTGTGGAGGGATTGTTTTTTAAGAATGACCAGACGAACAGGCGTTTCTGAATGTGTAAATGAATTATTTGTGATGTTTTTGTCATCGTCTGGTGAGAACAATAGAGTCGGGATTCAATTCAATTGGAGATGGAAACCAATATTTTTAAGATTGCAAGACAAGAATGTTGATTCTTATTTAGCAATGTTTTGACAAAATGGTAACGTCAGCATGCTAATATAATCTCGGTAACAATGGTAACATGCCAGTGTTTAGCAGGTATACCATGTTCATCATCTTGGTTAGCATGCTAAAATTTGGGAAATAGCAATTAACACTGTGTTAACAGCGTGGCTATTAACAAGAGTTTAGTTACACAGGAGGCTAAAGCCAAATTAGTAAATATTTTTATTTTAACATTGGGTCAAATTACACAGAACACTGTTTTGCCTCCCTTCCCAAAGAGCATTAGTGTGTCTTTCCGCTCATTGTTTTTGTTTTATCGACTTCAAAAGTCTACCTTTCAAATGGCTGAAAAATCAGTTAATGCAGGTTTAACAAATCCACTTATTGTACCATCTTTCCATATGGAACTGAACGCATTTTATGTTTCCTGCAGCACCAACAGTGCTTTGTTAGAAATAATTAGAAGTGTTGGGCGATTAAAAATAGCAGCGGTTGCCACAGTGGTTCACCAAAGGGTGTATGTGAAGAAAAAGAACGTCATAGTTTGTTTTGTCTCACCAAAGTAGTCAAAACGGGATAAACTGACGTCTTGCAAATTACCATCTCATTGGGTATGTATCATGCCCGGTTGAAGAGGTGCTGCTGCTACATGCTCATTAGATGTTGCTACAGAAATAGCACTGTAACATATCACACACGCCTCCCTCAGCTGCAGTTTCCCCCCATGCTGCTGTCGCTGCTCTGCGCTCGTTTCTCTGACTTTTGTTTCTCACTTGATGATCAGCTACTGTCTCTTTCAATTATTTCCTTCTCTGTCTCGGCTGTACGAGCCTCAGTTGACAATGCAAGCAGCGCAAACGTCACGAGAGTCATGCCTCCTTTTGCTGTAGGATCTCCATAATAGATTAGTGGTGATATGCACACATTTATCAAATAACTAAGAATAAACTAGCACTTTGATTCATGCCAGCAAAGCTGTTAATCCAGATAAAATGTGTGTAAATCATTTATGTGGCATGTCACACTACAGCATAGTGTGTGTGCCTTTATGTCACTGTGAAATAATATCTGTTTGGCTGTTTAATCTGTCAGAAAGCACTAGGTTTTAGCACAGAAACATGCACTTACAGGATAATATTATGCTCCAGCCGTCTCTCTCTCTCTCTCTCTCTCTCTCTCTCTCACAGAGGCACTTTCTCTCTGCCTGTCTCTTGCCTTCTCTATCTTCCTCCTGGTCTCTGCATACGGAGAGAAGCCAAATGACATCTCTCTGTACTTGGATCACTTCACTGTTGATCCTCTATCTCTGATGACCTCCCGCCCCCGTTGGCTGCCCCCGTCTTGCTCGTTACCCAGCCGCGTGCTCGTACGGTTGAGCTCGAGGGCTGCCGTGTGCACGTGCCTCCCTGGGGTTTAAGTGCTGCTTGATGACGCCACCCGGTCCATCCTGCCAGCAGCCAGCTTTGCCTTTTCTCTGTGCTGTCAGTTAGACTATCTCAAGTGGACTGAGAGCACGTGCCACAGCCTGAAGTGACTTACTGTTAGCCCATAGCTTAGCCTGGTCACATTGATACAGCAGTCATTTTCTTTTGAAGTGATTTATTCTTGGTTTAACGGGGGAAGTCACATTGTCATTGACGCAGACGTGTCCAACAAGACATCTTACATGTTCACGTGTTGTTCATCTTACTGTGCCTAATTAAAACACTGCAGATCAGATGATCATTGCACTTAGTCAGACATGCTTTACAGTAATTAATTCAGTGTTAACAGCTTTTCAAGGCACAAATTAGCCGCTCTATTTCTGTGCCGTTCACAACACTTAAGAAGTTTTTCCTCGTTCTCACCCGCACTTTCTTTTCACTGATCTCTCTCGCAGGTGTGATCATCGTACCAAGCGCCGGTGTAGGCATCGTGCTGGGGGGCTACATCATCAAGAAGCTGAAGCTCGGTGCCAGAGAGTCAGCCAAGCTGGCAATGATCTGCAGCGGGGTGTCTCTGCTCTGCTTCTCCACGCTCTTCATCGTGGGCTGCGAGAGCATCAATTTAGGAGGCATCAACATACCCTACACCACTGGGTAAGAGACCTTCTTCGCCTGTTTTTTTCTACATTAGCATGTGTTCTTTGTTTGTAAGGGCTCCATGTATGCATTAATCATTGTATATGAGGTTTTTGGGACCTAAGGATACACTTGTGTCCAAACCCTCCTACATATGCAGTGACATCTGAAACACACACAAACTGGAGAAGGTTTGAGGCCCGGGAAGCTGTCACTGCTCCCATCATTCTCATGTGTTGTGGCGTTGTGTCGGCGTGCGAATGACTAATTAGCAACACCGGCATCTGCTCCTGTGGCTCCAGTGAATCACCATGCCACCTCTATTTCTGAGGCCCGACACCACATCAGCAGCCAGTCTGCAGAGTTATCAAACAGTCATCCCATGTGTCAGGCCCGGCGGACAGAAATATGGAGCGTGTCTATTGGCCCACACGGTCATGAATACACCAGCCTGGATGATGCTCTGCAAAGCTTTGACACATCTACTGTGCTAATATTTAATCTCATCAGACTGACCGCTGCAAGCTTTCATTCACCAAAAATCACCATTGTCATTTCGTTTATATGAGTCAGCACCATGATCACATGGTAAGTAGTTCTGATACTGTGTTTTACTCCTCTCAAACTTTAGAAAGCTCTCAGTCGGCATATACTTCATGGTCAAATGACTCTGTAGCAGTAACGAATATTCATGAGCTGTAGCTCCAATCAGCAGCGATGGAAACACATCACACTAATTTTCACCTCCCTTCTGGTGCGATGCTGTGACGGGTGCATTAATCCTTCTGTCGATGTTGAGTTTGGAAAAAAAAAAAAACAGTTCACACAGACACTAAATAAAATGATCCCATGAGAACAGAATATAACTTTTTTTGAAGCGTCTAATCTGCACAAAATGTGTCAGAATAAGAAGTGGTTCTGCCTGTTAGTTTGAAGATGGACCCACATCGCGTCCTTGGAACAATATTTGCATTTCTGCACTTACTCCTAATTAGACAGCAATCTCAGCAGCACATGACCTTTACAGTTCACTAGGAATGTATGAGCCACAGACCAGTTCTGTTTGGCCACTGTCATGTTTCTGTCCTTTCTCGAAACTTGTTCAGGTCACCTAATTTTGGCCTCGTCGATTTGCATTTCCATTACCAGTTTTACGGTGCACAGTTGAGCCGCGCCGCGCCTTCTCTGGTGTATGTCCAAAGTGCACCTGCCTGCCTCCAGGCAGGCCGTGGTGATGTGTCGAACCTTTGTCAACCACGATGACCCCTTTCTCTCCCTCTCTGTGTTGGAAACCTGAGTGAAAGTCATTTTTTAGTATAGTTACTGGTGTTCCTGTTCATACTCTGATATCTGCTGTGTTTTATTATTCCTCATTGTGCTGCTTCATCATAAAGCATTCAGATAACTAAATAACATACTGGAGTTTTATTAGGAAATTAAACCTGTTTGCCACTCAATTAACAGAGGTTTGTGAGCTCTTCTGTAGTGCTGCTAGAGGAAGAATTTTACAACCACTCCTCTGACTTACTAACGACATGTTTGGCTCGTGTACTAAAGACGCACCTTCAAGCAGGTATCCCTGTCGTGATGGAGATGCAAATCCCTGCAGTGCTTGGCTACTGTGATATCGAAGGTTTTAGTGTGTCAGAATGACACACCGGCAGAAAAAAAATCAGAAAGGCAAACTAATCGACTTGCAGCCTTTTAGCTTTTTAATTTAAAACATTTTTTAAACAAAATTGCACAAGTTTTACCAAAAATGCTAAAGGACCCACAGTGGGGGGTATGAGCCAGCAAACTCAGCACTTCAGCGAACACACTAAGATGAAACTACTAAACCTCTGTGAAATTTACTTTTCACATAACTGCGTTAATCAAAATGACTATTTGCCAAACAGTCAGTGTGCCCTGTAAAGCCTCATAGCTGACCCATTAATAACTGTAGTCTTTGTTGGAGCTGCTGTTTATAGAGAGGTCAGCAAGACGTGTGAGCTGGCGGGGTTCCTCATTATGAACAGCACCGGTCACTAGTCACCGCTAGCACCCACATGAGGAATGTTCAGGCCGAGCAGCCCACCCCTTTGTGTCGCCCGTCTGTACTCACACACCAGTCTAGACGGGGCTGGAGGCTGTTTGGCAAAAAAGGACCCGACAAACAGAAAAGGTTTTTTTTTTGTTTGTTTTTTAGAGCCAAGAGACAAATCGGGTTATGTAATATTCTTGAATATCTGAGAGTGTTGTGTGGTTATTGCATGATGATGAGTCTGGCCGGTGTGATTAATTAAAAGCTTCTGAGTTGTCAAAACTAAGCTGATGGGGAAAAAATCTCACAAAACAGGACCTCAGACTTTATTTCCCATCATTCTCCCTTTTCATTGTCTGCAGTGCTAGATTAAGCATTGCGCTCTCTTTGGCTCTCAGTTTGGGGTTTTCATTTGGTGCAGCCGGCACATGGTGACACAACATCTGGAGGGTTCAGCAAAGGCCGACGGGTTTAGTCTGAGGGGGGAGAAAAGGACATGTTTAATCAGTGCAGCGAGCCCGCGGCTTCATGCCTTTTTTACGTGCATGCAAATACACAGGCTGTCTGGAATGTGACACTGTTATGTCAGGACAGGCCCGAATGTGATTCCCTTGCTGCAACCATCAGTATTGCTTTATGGTCTCAGAGAACATGATGGTCCACTGATATTAACATGTAGCATCGAATGATTTTATGCCTTTTCCTGGTTCCTGGCAGGTTTTCATTTGTAGTTGTAAAACACTCTTGATCACTGGCATCTCATACATCATCTTCATTAAAACACAAACGGTTACAAAGACATCTGCTGTCTGTGTCGCTCTCTGGCTGCTCTGTTGTTAGGAACTCGTCCCCGGCTGTTCCGCAGGGCTCAGGGCGAACGCTTTGCAGAGAAAACCCACGACTCGCTTCACTGCTCCCCGTTTAGATGAAGCCAAAATCCTGTTTGGCTTAGAGCGACCGTTCCCACACTGCCCGTCGAGTCGCTGGAGGTGTCACTTCCTCAACCCCTCGTTCCCGTCCTTCTATCATCACACATCACACGAGCTGGTGGAGGAACAGATTAAAGCTAATTAAAAGGATTATGTGCCGCAGATTAATAATGAGACACGTTGTGGAGAAGGCTGGTAGCCTCTTTCTAGAGTTTCCTCTGTTTGTCCTGCTGAAACTACATTGTGTGGATTGACGCCATGCAGGAAAGGAGAGCGGGGACAAGAAGTGTTGTCATCTTTGCAGCAGGAAGCATTTGGTTTTATGGGAAATGTTGTGTGTATAGGAGCATAAATTTGTTTTGTTGTGCTGCTCTTCCCAGCAAGGCCACAGTAACCTAGGCTAGTAAAAAACAAGAGTTACATTAAGAATGTAGCTGCTGCACTGATATGAAAACCTAAATGAGAAGAAGCTCAGGGTGGTGGTAGTCTGGTCCTCCTTGTTCTTAACAAATGTTTCTTGTGTGCGCAGTCCGACTCTGACGATGACCCACAGGAACCTGACGGGCAGTTGCAACGTGAACTGTGGCTGCAGGATCCACGAGTACGCTCCGGTCTGCGGCTCCGACGGCATCACCTACTTCAACCCCTGCCTGGCCGGGTGCAGCACTGTGGGCAATGACAGCACCGGGGTGAGCGCACACGCACCACACCCATAGCTTCATTGTTTTCCTGTCAGAAATAGCCGTTTATACATCGAGTAGAATAAAAGGACACATTAATCATATTGAAAACACAAAGTTGGGCTCTGTACATTCTCCTCCCATAGCTCTGAAAGTACAGGAAGTGTCAGACAGCACAACAATGTCAGATAGGAAATTATACCAACATGGGGAAAGCAAATGTCTAGATCGTATCACTGGTGCCACCCAGTCGGTCTGCAAGTGTCTAATTAAAATTTGTTTCCATGTAGCCACAATATTGTGAGTCTTGGAATTGGCTTCAGATCCGCGTCAGTGGTCGTCTGATTTACCCCACTTGTTTCTGACTACAGATTAGGAACTACACTGACTGCGGCTGCGTGCAGAGCAGGCAGGTCATCACCCCGTCCTCCGGCGGCCAGGTCAACCAGCTCCAGCTGGTCATCGTTAAAACCTACCTGAATGAGAACGGCTACGCCGTGTCGGGGAAGTGCGACCGCACCTGCAACACCCTCATCCCGTTCCTCATCTTCCTCTTCATCGTGACGCTCATCACCGCCTGTGCCCAGCCCTCCGCCATCATCGTCACACTCAGGTAAGGGATCGATGCTTATTTCCTGCATCCATTTACGTCCATGCAGAATCGCTTACATGGCTGTTTCTCTTCCCTCAGGTCTGTTGATGAACAGGAGAGGCCTTTTGCTCTCGGGATGCAGTTCGTCTTGCTCCGAACTCTTGGTAAGTTATTGAACATTTGCACGACAGTGAATGTTTAACCCAAATCACAGGGCCACAAAACACAAAGTGGAGGGGCTTTAATGTGTTAAACACTATAATCCCTAGTCTACTCTATCCATTTTGGATGTTGGAGGTTAAGATCTTCAGGATTTGGCACAAAATGTGCGGCGACTCAGGTCTCTCATCTAATTTTTATTGTCAAGGCTTTTCCAGCTGCTCTGTAATCTGTTTTTCTAATGCCCTGTAAACCCCAGCCTACAATTTTAAGGAGAGCGGGGCTGCAGCACTGTAGTGGACCTCTGTGAACTCCTCTGTAGATAAGTGTAGAAAAGCCCTGAGGGTTAGTTAGCGCTGCCCTGACATGCCTCCTATCTGCTTGGTATGGCTGTGTGAACATAAAGCTGTCACGTCACGTCACTTAAACATGTGTAGGGGAGGCGTCTGAATTTGTGTGGTTATCGGTTGATTCTCCGACCTGATGCAATCCTACACAGCAGCTGTGCAACACAGTTTACATTTATAAAGTTGCTCATGTTGCGTTTTTGCGCTCAGCGAAATGCTGAATCAGCACTAAAGTCGCTTAATTTTGAAGTCGCACTTCATGATGTCGAGTAGGATTAATTATTCTGAATGGTGTATCTAATAATTTGTCTATGGCCATTGATTGGCCACATGAGGGTGTCAGAGCTGCTGCTGATCTGAATGAAATGGTGCCACCTAGTGGTGCAGTGAGGGTACTGCAATACAGTCATTTAAATTCTGTTGCCATATCCATGACATAATTGTGTACAGTAAGTGTTTTTGCAGCAAGTATACATGAAGCTAATGTACTTTAAAGTGTGTTCATGTGTCACGTCCTGTTACTACGACACAGTCTTCTCTAAATTAGAATTGAATTAGTACTTAGTTTGAGACACTTGCAGCTCATTCAGGTCATTGATCACACCATCTCTCTCCTCCCTCAGCCTACATCCCCACGCCCATCTACTTCGGTGCTGTGATCGACACCACCTGCATGCTGTGGCAGCAGGACTGCGGCGTGCACGGCTCCTGCTGGGAGTACGACGTCACCTCGTTCCGCTTCGTGTACTTCGGCCTGGCCGCCAGCCTCAAGTTCGTTGGCTTCATCTTCATCTTCCTCACCTGGTACTCGATCAAGCACAAGGAGCAGCGAGACGAGCGCTGGCGCCAGCACCTGCCTCCGCTGGGCACCGTCAGCGAGCTCATCTGCCACGCCGGAGGCCAGAAGAGCCACGCACGCACCCGCTCCTGCCCCGTGTTCATCCCGCCGCGGCCTGACCCGCCCGCCGCCCTGCTGCTCAACCGCGGCCACAGCAGCCTCAGCTGCCCTGGCAATGCCCTCAAAGCAATAACCCCGCCCATCTTGTTGCCGCACCACCACAGAGGCTCCGCCCATGTCTGAGAGCGCTCCGAGCCTTGAGGCTTCATCGTGACATGTGCCTTCCTGTTTGTGTGTCTGCATTACACCAACGGGACACCAGGCGGGGCTCCACAGCTGCTGCAGGACTGACACAGGTGCGCCCACCATACCTAAAGGGCTGCTCATTGTTGTCTCCAGCGACGGGAGACTGACAGATGTTTTATTCTGAGCGTATCATCAGCTGCAGCCACACACAGCATCCACGCAAAAGGTCAGACCTCCACGTCAAGGTTGGGCCGATGTAAAGACATCACATGGTGCTACTGTTAAAGGGCAGGGCATTAAAATCTCCGTACAGACCGATGAGTCATCATCAACACAGCATCTAAAGCACAAACCTGTACTATGCAAGATCCAATGTACAGCTTCCTCTGTATTCTACACCCGTACCTCTTTCTTCTTCTCTGCTCAGTTACCACCACGTTGTCGTCGGTTCATTTATTCATTCATAATCCCATTTCTCCCCACAGTCCGAGCTGTGAACATATCAGCGGTCTCTTGTATTTAAACCACACTGTTCTTCTCGTCCGGTCTTGTTTCATCTTCACAGTTGACGAAAGTGGGATTTTCTTTTTTTTTTTTTAATCCTCTCACCTTTTTGTTTCCTTCCTTTTTCGTATCAGTGCCTCTCAGGCTGCCTTGGCCAGTCCAGTATACAGAGCTAGCTACCAGGGTAAATGCTAGCCACCGAAAAAAGCCAGTCACTGTCTCTCAGCTGAGCGACAAAACTCTTTTTTTTTGCCGTTGGCTTTTGTGTTTGTTGTCACCGAGCTCGAGTGGACAGCGTTTCTCACCTTGGCAAGGTAACCATGTAGCTTAAAGCTGACGAGCACCAATGGTACAGCGTTAAGTCTCGTTTCTGAGCGAATAATCGATAACACGTCACACTGCTTTAATATTACAGTGTGTAATGTTGAGCCAAACAGGAGAAAGAAATAAGAATGGTATCTCATCTCAGACCTTGTGCTGAAGCCACTGTGTGTCCAAAAGATGTGATTGTACCGTAAACTGGAAATATGATGGAGATTCAAGAAACTGTGGCAGAAATTTGACCCATTTTTCTTTCTTTCTTTTTTTTTTTTTTACAAAATATCCTCAAAGTAAAATGATCTGTGTCTAATCTGTTTTAAAAAACAAAAAAAACAAAAACACAAATTTAAAAGATGCATCATTTTTGGCTTTGCATTGTAATGGCTTCTCCATTCTAATGGTCATCAGATGTACATAGTAGTTATCTAGTAGTCTAGGCTTGAAAAAATGAATAAATAAGTAGTGCGGCAAGCATGAACCTCCTTTTATCAGCTAGTCATCTGACTGAGTGTTCAGTTCTTGGGTGTGTGGGGCCCTCTAGTGGACAAAGAGGTGATTGTGTGAAGGCCAGTGAATGTTTGTCAGACCTACTGTACTCTATCTACTATGACGTTCTTGGTTAAAAGGTTGATTAATAAACTGAGTCACTGCACTGAAGTTAGCTCTCCACGTTTCCCAAAGACTGACCGGAGTGAAACATGACCTGCGGTCTCGTGTGATGGAGGCCAGTGTTCTAAATCATTCGGTTGGTCTGATGGTGAACTTGGAACAAATGGAAACTGTTTGCATGGGCCTTAACTTTTTTGTTTAACAATATTGTTCCTTTACCTCGGGCTCATGTTATTGTCTTAATAGAATTCACCTGGAAATCAAAAATACATATTTTCCCTCTCACCTGTTGTTATTTTGCCATCCAGATTATTTAGAAAGGAGCTGCAGAGTTTTGGAGATATCTTACCATCTCTCGTTCATGATCAAACTGAGCACGCGGTGCCAAAAGAAATTTAATTTGAAAAACTCAACAGCAGTTTCACGCAGGAACTATTTTCCTTCCACCAAAGTACAAGTGTGCATCTGCTCTTGGACAAGAGGGTCAAGCTCACGTTAATGGCATCGTCCTAGTTGGCTAGTCTATGAGAGGATGCATGCTTCCTTCTAAGTGCAGACATTTTGGTGTACTGTAGTTTGGTAGAAAGAAAAAGTTTCTACACGATGCTGCTCACAATGTAGTTCCACTTTTTTTTTGTTTTATCTGTACGGTTGATGGCTCCAAAATTCTCCAAATCCAAAACAATCTTGATAAGTTAATTCCAGGTGACAGTTATATTTTTGGGGTTAACTCTCCCTTTAAAGGTGCAATATGTAAGAATTTTAGCAAATATTATCAACAGAATGTGAAGAAATAACACGTTTTGACATAATGTCTGTATTGTGTTGCTGAGATATCTACTGATGTTGGCGTGTTAAAGCCCCTGGTGATCTGAGCGCTCAGTCTGGACCACTAGCTGTATGGCTAAATAGCTAATGGTACAACGGTTAGCTGCTCCTATTTGTTTTTTGGCCAATTCTTACAAATTGCATCCTTGAGTATCTTATGGATTGACCCTCTTTTAAATAAGAGACAGTGTTTGCAGAGAAATAGAACAGGTGCTAATGCCGCTCTGTTCAAAAACAAAGCTATGTTCCATATTAGTTGTATTAGGTGGATATAATTATTCTAATCTGTGGCACGTTTTGAAAACTGCATTTTAAAAGTATTTTTCTTTTCTGAGGAGGTATATACTGTAAGTCTAATAAAGTAATTGTATTTTATATTTTAATTTGTTCTACATACAAGTTTTTTTGGGGGAAAATAGAGTATCTGCTGTAGTGAATCCATTTGAAAAGTTAACGTTTTTTGGCCAAGATTCATCGTATTCTACCAGGTGAAGTTGATCGAGTGGTAACAGCAGTGACTAATTTTTAGTATTACGTGACTTAGTACCTCAAACAACATATTCATTGAAAGTGATCATGTAAATATCGTCGAAGCAAATGAAGCGTATTATAGAGCTCACACATAGTTAGGAGCATATTTATGAACTAACCCATGACACAGTAGTTGATAACAAAAAACATTTAAAGCTACAAAGTAAAAGCGCTGGATGTGTCTCACGGTGCCTGAACAGTATTATTCATATGTGATGTGGGGAGGGAGTCGGGTTATTACGATGTTCTTTGTATTTTTCCTGTAAAGGACGACACATTGAGTTCTTACAAGCGCTGAAGTAGCAAGAATGCCCTTCTCTGCATCTGTAATGATTCTCTGGCCTTCCTCTAGTGCACTTCATCTTAGAATTAAATATTTATTGTGAAATTCTATTCTGATAAAGTACCAAATGAACATGATTGACAAAAAAATAAGTGAACCAATCAAAGCACTGTTTGCAGGGAAGGGTAGAGAATCACCCAGTAATGCCACACTGATCGTTAGAAACAGTTAACACAGGGGTGTCTGTCTTTTCTCCGCTCTTCTGCTGTCCTGATGTTTGACAGTAGATTTGCTTTAACACACGTTCCTTTCATCAGTATTTGAACTGAAAGATGTTTTCCTGGACCGAGCAGAAGCTGTATTCTGAAAGTTGAGCTCTTACCGCTTTTGTTCCTCAGGAGCAGGAGTCCAATTGTTTGTGAACACTTGGTTTACAAATGCCTTGAATACTTGATATTTGTCATTAAAAAAAGCAGAAAAATCCACTTGGCTTGATTGAGTTATTACAAAGCTTGCGTGTGGTGGTGGGACAACACTTGAGGCTGACAACGGTTCAATTCAGATGGTTTATTTCTTTAACAGCTTCATGGCTTTCCTGAAACCAGACTTGTTCTAACAATTGTACACACACACACTCTGTCGAGAAAGAAACGAGGACAGCTTCAGGTTTTTTTGCTGACGTCTCAGTCGCCCTTTGGAAGCACCGACACTACAAGCAGCAGCAGAGATGAACGCAGGCAGAAACATGACATATTTTTGCCCCGAAATACTTAGCTGTGACTGAGTTTGTCGTCCTATAACCAGTTTAAAGGGACTATACGTGCAACAAAATACTCAGGATTATCAAAGCACTACACCGCGTGATTAATTGGTGACATTTCCCAGAGAACAAGTTAGACAATGAACATGTTCACCCTTGTGATTGTGAATGCATATGCTTGCCATTAGATACTAAAAATAAGCTGCTGTGAATGTTGACAGATGTGGTGTCGCGATGTCGGCACACAACGAGCTCAGAGCGTCAGATCTGTTAGCTGCAGCTGGATGATTCAGATGAGGTCAGTAAATTTAACTGTTAAACTGTCCCATGATTGTCTAAACTATTAATGACACATAGCACAGAGGTAAGATATTCTCATACAGCAAATTTAAAAACTATTTGTGAACCAGACGTCTCTCAGAAGTGATCCAGTTACTGTCCTAGATCCTAAAAAATTTCACTATCAACACAAACTGGAGGATGAAGGTCAGAATGTGTAAATGTTGAAAAGTGCATTCAGGGTCTGATGTTGCCTTTCATGTATTATTTATATGGGGAGTGGATTCTGGAGCGTACCTAAAGCTGAATCATGCCAACTACTCGTTCACATGTTCAAATGGTTTCACCACTCAAACTTGTTTTTCATAAAAACATATATTAAAAAACATCAATGGTATTATCCAGAGGGAATTCATCATTTTTAATCCCAACACTTAAGTTTAGCTGCATTAAGGCTTTTTTTTCTTTTCTAAATATATATTTGAAAAAAAAATTAACACTGTTTACTAATAAATGTAGGCACCTGTAAAAAAATAAACAATAACTTTAATACTCATTATACAACTCTGACTGACTGAGGTGGCATCACTCGCCTCGGCGAGCTCATCTCCCAATCACTGTGTCTCTACGGCGACCAGCAGCTCATTGGCTAAGCTGGCTGGCCAGCGCCTGCGTCCACCTCAGAGGGTCTGATTAGAGGTTCGAGGCAGGGAGCCGCTGCCCTCATAGTCCAAGGTGAGAGGCAGAGCCGATTGAGGCAGCGCCTGTAGTACCAACCCGACACTCTGTGGGGTGCTAGTCTGTGTGGTGGGGGGGCTCCCGGTGGTGCTGGCCTGCACCTTGGGCCGCAGCGTCCGCATGGAGAAAGGGAGGTAGCCTTGGGCCCGGAATATGTCCTCCTCTTCTTCAAGGTCTAGGCCCAGGTTGAGACCCTGAGGGCCCTTCTCCTCATCCTGCAGGCTGTAGTGAGAGCGGAGCAGGTTGTTATGTCGCGTCTCCAGCTCCGTCAGTCCGTTTCCGCTGAACATCTCTCCTTCGATCTCCTCTAGCTGTGCCAACGTGTCGCTGTGGAGGATAAACCCATCTCCTCTTGGAGCAGATGATGATGGTACCGTCACGGGTCTGTCTATGAGCCTCTCAGGAAGGTCGTTGACAACAGATTCCAGTTTCCTTTCCAGTGTGGGCGGTGCTGGTGGCGTTTTGCTGGGGGCGGGGGTGGTGAGGCCTGGCCAGACGTCGCCGGCCGAGGCTAACTCTTCTCCGCTGCCCTCTTCAAGGCCTCCACCCCCGGCCCCAGAGCCTAGCTCTGGCAGGGTGGAGTCGTCAAGCTCGTGGGTTCGGTTGAATTTGTTTAAAACGTGTCGCAGTGCAAATATATTATCTACATCCTTCTCGAAGTTAACCCAGTTGTCTGGGCTGGGGCTGTAGTCAGGCCTACATTCATAAAGGCTTTCGTTTACGCTATACAGATCCTCCAGTCCCTGCCAGTTCACCTCCTCGTCTGTCAAGTTGGGTAGTTTAACCCTGTCGTCCGTCCCACATGGGCTGTGTGCTGCCAAAGACAAAGAGACAGAAGCCTGTGAGGATCTGGAGGAGAGAGAACAGGGAGCTCTTTTCAAGTTTACTCAGACACCATGCAGTCATGCCCAGCCTCCGGCTCTCACTACAGCAGCCAGCTCCATGGGGTTTTAGGCCCCAAGCAGCACACACACACAAACACACACACACACTTGAAAGCAGCATTAGATAAACTAGATAAACACAGCACCCACACTAAGCTCAGGCCATGAGTACTGCAAAAACATGCTGCCTTAGAAAATTCACATTGCAAAAAACAGACTGAAAAGTATTGAATGAACCGTCATAAGAGACTAACATAATGTGCTGCACAAAGAAAAAAGTGACGGTACAGTTAATGATTGGCCTGGACTGGGTTGAAATGCAAAATCAGGCAACCTGGAACAAAAGAACTTAATGGCAGAGGAAACAAAACAAGAAGATGCTCAGGGAGAAAAAAAAAAGAAAATGTGCTTGCTGCTGAATGATGTGTAAAGGAATTCAAAAACAGAGGAAAAAAAAAGCAAATAAAAGGAAATCGCAGCAAAAAAAAAAAAAGCTAAATCAAGAGTCGGGCTCGGTTTGCTGTCTGCAAGTAAAAACTGAGGGCAAAGAAGCATCAGTACTGCGCTGCTTTGAGGCTGGCTTTTTCCTTTGTGAGATCAGCTGTGTTGTGACTACTGCAGCTAGAGGACGGAGATGGTTTTGACTTATAGGGACTCACAGGAAGGAGAGGCTCGGTCTCCTCTTTGACCACTTTCCATGCTGCTGTTGCCTGGTAAGCAGGTGCCAGAAACACAGGTCAAAAGGTCAGTGGGGGCACAGAGAGGTCGCGGCAACTCAAGTGTCCACTCTACCACAAGCTAATGGCCATGAGGAAAGTTACATGAGAGGTATCTGGAGGTCATGTTGCACTAATGTGATGACAATGGATTATTTGTGGATATGGCTGACATGGCATGGAGGGTGATCTCAAAAGGGGCACTGCAGAGTTTTGGAGAAGAAATTTTTATATTTACAATATTACTAACACAAACTCAGAAATTATATATATATATATATATATATATATATATATATATATATATATATATATATATATATATATATATATATATATATATATATATATATATATATATATATATATATATATATATATATATATATATATATATATATATATATATATATATATATATATATATATATTTCCATAACTGAATAAATGAGAAAATCCAGAACTGTATGAAGCTAGAAAGGTGGCAGGGTCCGCCACATATAAACAAAGTTAAACAGTATGGAATTGTCCTTTAAGGTCAGCTTGTTTATTTAGTTTATTTGGTCATGAAAACAAAGAGAGTTTGTTTATTTGATTAGACATAAACATTTAAAAAATATATATATATCTTTTTCTGACTAAAATGTCCTTCCCCAAAACTATAAAGTGCACCTTTAAAGGAACAGTTCGAGATTTGGGGAATTATGCTTATTGGCTTTCTTTCCTGGAGAGAGATGACAGAATCAGTACTACTCTCTTGTCTGTACTGTAAACATTAAGAGACAGACAGGAGAGTGGTATCCATCTTCTCATCTGACTCTCAGCAAAGTAAAAAATGTTATTTCCCAAAATGTTGAACTCATCCTTTAAGATTTCATGTAGAATGTGAGGCATGGGAGGGGGGTGATACAGTATCATGCATTGTCATTCACGTGCACTTGATGCTTTGATGGCTCTCAAGTAGAAGCACATATCCAGCCCTCCCTACGTGACTTCTTATGCAGCCATGCTATCTCTGTTGATAAACTTCCTATAACAGATGGACTCTTAAGCAAAAGGTGTGAAATCATGAGAAAATATGACACATTTAAACTGCTGGAGACTGACACAGCAGGTAAAAGTGAAGAGACGTGTGCACAGAGGTGACAACAAATGAAGCTGCTTTAATGAGAAAAAAAACCACATCATCTGTTATGATTTGTTAGCGTGTCCCCAGCATGCAGCCACAGATTAAGCGCCAGCACTCCATGGATGGATGTATTAGTGGGAATGAGGCAAATTCGGCCCATGCAGGTGTTAAAGAAAAAAAAAGCCACTGAAGAGAAACAAAAATGGGTGGATACCTGTGTGGCTCATAGCTTCCTCCATCTTTACCTCCTGATCGGAAAAATAAAAGCAATTGATTGTTAATGCCTTGATTTCAAGGAGATATGGGGAGGGAGATAAAATAGATCATTCACACTGAAGACTTTCTTCATGCACAGCTGCTACTCCCTAGGGAGAAATGCAATTATTGGATGATCAGAATGAGGAGAAAGGAGATTTGAAAGAAGTTTGAAAGGTCATTTGATCAGGCTGGATGGAGAGATTGATCAGAAACTGAGTGGTTTGTGAGATGTGGAGTTCAACAGGGTTATCCAGTCAGGTGATAATGGCAGTTAAGTCACACTCCGTAAATTGACGCAAGTAACTGCTAGATCCATTTCACCAGGCTGGTTAGATTTTAATAATCTATTCCTCCAACAAAAACATCACTTGATTTAACCACAACAGCAATTTTCATTGGTTCATGGCGCTGGCATCGTACCCAAGCAGGGCAGCCAGTACAAGTAAGAGATTTTAGGCTGCTATGTGACATGTGTTGGCACCGCTTTGACAAGTCAGCAGCATGCCAGCGCTGAAACACAATTAGTTTTCTCAGAGCAGCTCGGCCGCCCCGGCTCTCCACTCTCCAGGCTGGTAATTACAGACATTAAGTTTTTATCCTCAGGACATAAACAAGCCAGCCAGTCCGTGCCACACACAAACCCTTATGGGCTTCGGTCATCGCTGCATTACTTATTAACCAGCTCCATCCGTGTGGTGGTAGTAAAAAAACATATTGTGGCTGATTAGAGCGGCGATGCATGACGAGCTCAAATAAAATGACAGGCTCAATTGCAGCGATGACAGCATCCTCCAAATAATATCTTGAGCACTCGTGAGTCACAGAGGGGTTGATTGCCAGGACGCACTACTATAACAACTTATTTATGTCATACAACACGCGAGAAATCAGTGTATGTGAGGAGGTTCTGTGCTGAGGGAGAGAGGTCAGAGTGTGTGTGCATGGTGTGCATGTGTCATCATGGAAGAAACACTGAACATAAATCAACAAGACACACAAGACACTGAAGAGTGATGATTCCTCGACCTCCACCTGAAACTTCGGCAAACGTCTCTGAGTGGGATCACCCCCAAAACACATGCAGCATGCAGATATGTGCAATCTCACACACACACACACACACCACTGAGACTGAAACAGATTTAAAACACAGAGTCGAGACTATGATTTAACCATACGGTCACTATTTCAGCATCTTTTAACTCTAACTCGAATGTAATTGTCACATGTTTATTTTACTCTTTTTTTCCTCTTGAGTGCAAAATGTGTTTCAGTCATCGTTGGCATCACAACTACCACTAAACCCAGTGTGACATGTTTTTGGTCATTTATGATGAGTACGAAGAGTAAACAGGCTGAAAATGAGCATTTTTACCTGCTTCTAGTCCTTTTGGTCGAGGGTTACACTGCTTGTAACCTTGACAGCTCCTCATCTCCATCAGCTGGGCATGGAGGGAGTTCAGCACGTCCCGGTCCACTGAGTACACCGCATTGGTCAGCTGCACAGGTAGAACAAACCAAAATTTGACAACCACACAAACTACTACTACTAGTTTCATAACACAATGACCAATTAAAAAGTCTCAAGAGATATAGACAGAAAGTGCAGCTTTCACCCACCTGGTAAGGGTCACTGTTGAGGTCGAAGAACTCCAGGAAGCCGGTGGAGAACTCGCAGAACAGCGTGTTGTGAGTCTCGTTGATGGTTCTCAGGCACCAGTAGGTGTTGTTGTTGGAGCTGGTGCACGCACAGAATCCACCCACTGCACAGTAATCGAAAATTGGTTCAGTACTGAAGCTAGTAACAAATATCTATTTGCAGTGATTAATCGATTAGTTGTTTCAGGTCTTTGGTCACCACAAATGTCATATACATACACGTCCAAAGGGGAGCGGTCTGCCAGTGGTCATTATTATGTGTGAAACAAGTGAGTCCAGGCAGACTGCAGTCGTCTCCCTTCCTCTGCCGCTTCTTCTCCTTCCTTTCCTTCTTCCTTCTCCGGATCTCATTGTACAACTGGGCTTTCACATCTATTTCCTGCGCAGCCTCCCTGTTGGGACAGAAACGCAAGAGAATTACGAAAACGGTGGGATGCAAAGATGACATCAGCCCCTACCCTCTCTGATGCCAGTAACCTCAGTGGTAGAAGATCTAGAGGGGGACTTCCAGACGGCACCAGCAGTGCCAAGATATGACAGTCCGTTTACTTTCATGTGTAAGCCCTCGCTATGTCCAATTTTCTCTGGGATGTCATTCTAGCCACTGTCCCCCTCTTCCTCCCTGCACGAACACAGACCAGGCACTGACCATAAAAAAAGCAGCTGCTTTGTATTGGCCCAATCTGTTCCCAATGTTTCCTGGTGGAAGCTGATCACTGTGTTTGAGGGATTGACTGATTCCCCCCCCTCCTCTGTTGAGTCATTCTATCTTTCTGTGGGACTCAATCACTTCCAGGCACACACACACACACACACACACACAAAATGGGTCCCTAGCCATACATCTGCTTTGTCATTTAAGCTCAACCCGGGGACCCAACACTGAATAAAAATGTCTACAAAACACAAGACATCACAAAACACACACATGGTCGAATGGGAACTACAGGTCTTGTAAATGAAGGTGAGCTGTATGTTTAGACCTGACATGCAGTGACCGTGCAGATATTCAGCAACGTGTACAGTCAAACAGCATCATGAGATACAATAGTTTCTTACATGAGTTATAAGTCATGGTCAGTATTTATTAATAAAGAAATGGGTGACACTAAATGGGGCAAAGCCATAATTAAAGGGGAAGAGAAACTCACTTAAACGGATGGAGTTGATCTTTCCTGTTCTTCAATCTCTCTGCCTTGTTTCTGCCCCCTTTGCTATAATAGCTGGTTTTATAAACAGAAAAAGAGACTAAGGACCACACAGAACATTTTTTGAGGCGTGAACTCCAGGCCTTTAACAAGTTATAGAGTTATAAAGTATTTTGGAGGTGAGATTTCAGTGACTGACCTCTTATCTCCACAATCACACTCGTCTGGTCGTGTCCTCTTCAAATGGCCTCGTACTTCCCGGAGGTTTTTGATTTTATCTTGAAGTGCCTCAATCTGGAATTTAATGACAAAATGAGTAACCTGGAAAAGGTGTGCATGAGTGTTTTGGTGCCAGGTTTACAGTATGAGCTTTGTAAACTCACCTCCTGGTCCACATAGCTCTTATGGTCTTTCCAGGCTCTGGAGGACTGATAGATTTCTCTTTCACAGTGGACACTGTCATTCATCAAGATGAAACACCTGAAAGGGGTGCAAAAAAAAAAAAACACCCATCATACACCGAACTCTAACAAACACAGTGTTTATATTTTTAGAGAATCTGCCTTCTTACTTGTGGGTAACTTTCACAGAGTTTGGATATCCCACAGCGTTGGTATCGTCCGCCAGCATTTCCTCCGAACCGTCATCAGAGCCCAAATCAAACTCTGGGTCGTCTGGGTTGTAGTGACGCTTTGAGATGACGCGGCGGCGGACAGCTGACTGATCGTCTGCCTGAAGGTCGACATCATAGATCTGACCCTCGAACTCAACAGACAGAGACCTGGTCTGCCTGGTGTGAACAAAGCGCGGCCGATAACCTGAGAGGAAAACAAAATCCTTGAGTCAAGCAATGCACTTCTGCTCGTATTTTACCAATATAGTATTTTTACATAAAAGCTGCAACTCTAATCCTTCAACTGTCTATATAATCTGTGTGTGTCTACAAGTATTATCAATGTTCATACTTCAGCTGCACCTTTTCTAGACACCACTAGAGGGCATCAAACCATTCAGACCTTAACCCCACACACACACACACACACACACACACACACACACACACACACACACACACACACACACACACACACACACACACAGCAACATCCACAGAACAAATTGCAGGACTTGTTGCAGGATGTTTGCTTTTTCCATGCATCTGTCTCCCTTTAGAGCATAAATAATCCATTACAGGAAATCAAGCCTTGAGCCTTTGCAGACGTTTTTATCCTCTCACTGGTACTGAGAGACAGACATCAATGAAATGTGAGGAGTTCAGAAAAAACTGGATGTTAACTAAAGCAGTCCGCTTTGTGCCAGAACACCTACTGTTGAGCTGAAACGACCACAATAATCCTACATACATTCATCCAATCCTCCATCACTTTGAATTACTTTATACTCCCAGACAATATTAAATGAAGAAACAACAGGTCTGAGCAAACTCACGCTGAGATGATGAAAGCTGTCGGTGGGAGCGGCGGTCCGCTCTGGAGGGTTTCAAGGCAGCATCGCCGCAGTCGCAGCCCCTTTCTCTGTCATAGCTGCTGCGGGGCTTGAGGCTGCGGGCCCTCTTCCTGAAGCCTTCTTTTGAACCACCTTTACACTTCTGTATCCTCCACTTGCCTGTGATCTCCTCCACACAATGCCATTTCTGTCAACAACAGCAGAAGTAAAAAGAAAGACTTAATATTTCCATATGTACTTTTCAAAGTTACTGCTCTTAAACTTAATTAGCATGTATGGATTTAAAAATATATATATATCACAAACCGAAGTGTCCTTGATCTCCAATTCTTTTAGAAATGTCCACGTTACTTTAGCACCAAACTGATTTTGCTGGCATGGCCATAAAGTGCTATAGATGTTGACAATATGAAAAAGTTAATCCCAGACAAAGCCTCTGTTTGACTGTGGTTTGAGAAACTCCTTGAGAAACACTTGCTTGTGACATATATCGGGCAAATCTCAGCCTGCGGGTAAGAATGGCATCCAAAAGCAGCAGGAAAGATAAACCAAAACGACCACATAAGATGAACTGGGCCTGTCTGGTGTCTAGAAAATAAAGTGGAAACCCCTATCACTCTCACACTGGATATGTCTGTGCCAAGTACGTCACCAGCGTAATTGTGTAAATACATATCCACGCACCCCCACTGGGAAAAGAAAGCTGAGGCTAATTTGTGCGAGTAGCGCTGCTGGTTAGGTCTTGTATAAATGGAAGAGACACATCTGCAGAGCGCAGCGCCGATGATCAGTGGTGAGTGTGGGAACGAGCGTCCAAACAAAGGGGCCATAAGGCAGATCAAGTTTCTTCTGGAAGGCTCATATAGTGACGAAGAGCTTATGGGCCCAACAGAGCTGTTATATCAGCATTAAACAAGACTGGAGGGAGAGAGAGAGATGTAATGTCACTTAGGGATGAAAACGATCTCTGCCTCTTTTTATCCTCCGCCCTCGCCCTCCCTCCTGTGACTTCTTTTAAGGCACAGCAGCACCACTGCAGCAGCAGGACGACAGAGACGGATGAGAAAGGAGGATGAGGAGGAGTGGTAAGAGCACCAGACGTCATTCGCACCCACAAAAACATTTAGTAACAGTGGTTTCTGAGGCCCTGGTGAGTAAAACTGTACCCACAACAAACCCAAACAGTTATCACATGATCGATTCTTAAGGACCGCAACAGCTCCGTGACAAAAAACACAACAGAGGTTGCGCTCTCAGAAAAATCTGGTCTGAACCAAGATGGTGTGGTGGTAACTTTAGGGCAGTAACTTTTAAGACTTCTCAAAAACAAAAACTCTCACATTCTAACCTTAAGTGTGTTCATGGCTGAGGTTTTATCATCGAAGATCACTTTTTCAATGGAATACTTTTGTTCGAGCTGAGGAGGAGAGTTTATCCAGCCTTCATCCACTGTCAACAAAACAACTCACATGCTCATGTTGTTATCTAGTTGATCTTAAATCTCCATGTGTCCGGAAATGTACGAAGCACAAATAGGAAATACTTCTTGCCGTAATTGTATTCAGAGGTCGTTTGGGATTAAAGAGAGCCAGTATGTTTGAGAAAACAAGGACAAATGTAAAAAAAAGAGTTGCAAATGGGTAAAGCTGTAAAATGGTTGTTAGTGTACTTTGCTACTAAAAACAATAAAAATAAGGCAGTATAAAACAGTGTAATCATTATTTTGTATGAAGCTTTTGGTTTTCTGTTTTGTACATCTGTGAAATGGTAAAAAGGGTGGGCGTAAAGATTCAGCCTGCAGCTTTTTGTTGAATATTTTCTCAGTTTAATGAGATGAACATAAAAGAAACTAACCACTGCTACTATCGTGCATGCAAACAACAGAAGACGACGAGCTGGAATAAAGGAAACAAGAACAAAATGAAGATGAGAGATGAAGCACTTGTCTGATTGCTGTGTCTAGGTCCCATTCCCCCTATAATTTAAAAGGAAATATTCCACTGGCTCTCATGCTGCTCACTGGGAGGTCATGTTAAATCCTGGCAGACGAGCCATTTATGACCAAACCTTATCCCTCGTGCTATGCAGCTACAAATTATGACGTGTACTGTAAATGACTCCATTTCAACACATCTATCGCAGGTACACACAATCTCACATGCGTTCACAACACACACTGCTGAGATCAAGCAAAAAATGTGCTCTGTTGCTGTCTTTAATAACTGATTACTACATACGCACATTTATGTGATCATAAAATGGATCTGGATTGCATTAGTCAGCTCCTCAGAAGCTCGGCCCGTCATTTAACGCTACCTGAAACTTGTAACAATTTGTATTGTTCTGGTCTGCGTGCTCCAAGGCCACTACTGTAGCACTTGGCTGTGGGACTGCCAGAGAATTAATGGGCTCAGATGAAAAGGAAGTACCAGTACACCACAAAACAGCACAAAAGGGTCCAGTTATGAACCAACTGATGTGCTGTAAATGACTATTTCACTTGTGGCTCTGTGAAATAGTTCAAGAGGCAGCATGGAGGTCACTGCGAGAGCGGTACTCATTAATGTTTCAGCAGAACTAAAGAAATTATCCTCAGTGGATATCAGGACAACTCATTTCTGCTCACAAAGGTTTGTAGAGTGCACGTGGGTGTGTTTGTTTTACCTGTCCAGGCTGTTCACAGGGTGTCTGGAATTCAGCCTGCTGGCAAGTCTCTTTGACCTTCTTGTACTTTGGGAGGCTGTTGGTGTGCTGAGTGTTCACCGAGTCTTCCTTCTTTCTCAGGATCTTTCTGCGCAAAACAAGTAAACAGAATTAGGAGGAAATCGGCATCAACAAAAAGACTTATTCAAGGAGTCACTATTAAACTATTAAAGTATTACTCAACATAAGCGAGCTGAATTAAAGTTTTATTCACTTGAAGAGTTTCCTGTTTTTTACTTTCTGTCACGGCTATAGTCATGAATGGATAAATTATGAAGCGTCTGTGTTGTGCCAAAGGATCTGGGCATGGAGCTCAGCTCAGCCTCACACCAGTGCTCAGCTCTAGGCCAAGCTGTTTGACCTTGGCTTGGCATCACGTTCGACTGCAATGCCCCCTTCTCCTCTGCTACAACCACAAGGCCTGGCTGAGTGTCTGCCCAGGCCATGCCAGCCTCCCTCCCCACACCTCATCCCCTTCTCTATTCCCAACTGTCTGCCAACACGGCCTGGCTGCTCACGAACACAGACAGAATGACGGCGACGACGCAGCACAGAACAACCTGTCCCCTTTAAGAGTAGACCCGTTGTTGTGTTGTCCGCTCGCGTTCTGTTCCAGGCGGAAAACAGCCAAGGTTCACACATTGGCTTGGCTGCAGCCTCTTGCCTTTAGCCAAGGGTGATTAAAGAGCTAACAGTTGCTGTAGATGTCACTCCCTGATGGCTGCATTACGTAGATGATTGGATTCCCGAACAACACGGTCAGTCCCAGCTGTCAGTCAGCGTTTCACGGGCTCAGCGGTACTGTACTGTAAGGTCGTGTGAGGATATTAAATGGCAAAGCGTATCACATGACCAGTGAGAGGAACCGTACGAAAAAAACATTAGCTACTGTGTGTGCTGCTACATCTGTGCCCGGGTGAGTGAAAGGTCTGCAGAGGCTAATCTCAGCATTTAGAGACGAGCGCACAAGCAGATAGACTTTCTAAACAGTGTGGATTAATGGAGGAATGGATTAAAAGAGCTCAAGCCCCTACAGGTCAGAGGTCACACTCTTTTCATTTCATACACAGCAGCCTACAGAGCGGCTAGTGTTTCTGTCAAACAGACAGGAGACTGATGTGTGTGCACGGCAGCAGAGCTAACTATCCATTATACTCTTGGATGTGTGTCCATGGATCCTGATGTGCTCACTGGTACACTTGCAGATTAGTGGAAAGGAGATGGGAGTGCCAAGCCAGTGAGTGGAGGGAAAAAAAAGGGGATTGAGGAGAAAACAGCAGCTGTATGTGAGAACATGACTTACTGTATTATACAGTATCATCAGACATGCTGCCAGCACAGTCTGGCCCCAGCTGGTGTTACTGTTCTCTCCCCCTTTATTTTCCTAACACTGCCCATATGTCTTTTCCTTCTTATTTACCTAATTTTTCAAAACTTTTTTTCTCATGCGAAGACGAGCTTGATGGGATTATTCCTCTCCAAGTTGTCAGATTTCTGTCAGTGTACCCCTGGCATTACCACAGCTTAACATGTTAGGTGAACAAAAGCCTGCTGTCAGGCTGGAGGTATCATTTTCAGCAATGTATATCTGGCAGCAGAGGGGAGGTTAAATAAAGACCTGACGGGGTTTGCGAGGGGGCATGTACCGTATGTGATGCCGTGCCTGACAAAGACAACAGTCTTGAGGGAAACAGTCAAGCGTCAGCTATAGTGTGGCTGCCGCATTCCACACTAGAAGAGCTGGTGACATGTCCTGTGAGTGGATTGAGTGAGAGCCCTCCAGCCATTCCTCAGGTAACATCATCCTGAGTCTGACTAGCCTTTGTTTATGTTACGCGCATCTGGCTCTACCATGTTACTGAAATGTATCTTCCATCTGTCTCCCGCAGTGCAAGAACAGCAGGCTAAGTCAGGTTTTGAGCACCGATCATGTGCTCAATATACATAAGGCCTCTTCAGAACAAAAACTCTGCTTGTTTTTCTTTGATCATATGACCTGGTTACGCATGTGTCAGCGCCTGCTGTGAGAACTGTCATAATTTGCCAGTCGCTTATAGCTTTAACAAACAACTTTAAATATTTCAACCTCTTCCACTGCCGCTGCCTTCCAAGCCGACTGTGGTCAGGAAATGTCTGTCAGATAACAAATAACTGGGAAAAGCGGCTGCTTTGCTGGAACAGGGAACTTGCACTGAACCTTTTGAGCACATTTCGGGTTCATTGAAATGTTTTGTCAGGTTTGTGTGACACACAATGCCCTGCAATGACATGGATGTGCCTGCGGTGTGGAAAAGGAATAAAGAAAACCCAGCTTACCCTCGCTCCACAAGGAATGTGTCCCTCCAGACTTTGGGTTTCCGGTTGGGTTTGAATCTAGGAAAACAAAACGCACAAAGTTTATAGAATTCATATGGACTGTGCACTCACCGTCAGCTACAGTATGTCAGGTATGCAGCAAGCCAACATTATGTGGATCATACAAAGCTCAAGACCTTGTGGGTTGAGGGAATAAGTGTAATGCTCTGTGTGTATCAAATAGATTATTATCTTTCACTTGCACAATAAATATTTTCCAGGTTGACCAATTTTTATTATTCAATAGTGCAGATATATTAACAATCTGCTTCTTTTAAATGCCCAGTAAAGGACACCGATTTTGCATTGATACTGGACTGGACACCGTTTGTCCAGTGTGTTTTTCTGGGGGACAAACAAATTCTACAAGAAGCTTTATAAGAAGAACCACACTGAATGACAGCCAAAGTCCTACAGCCAAGGAAAATCCACCAAATTACCCCAAACCCACTTTGTGCTCAGCTGAAGCAAAAGCAATTATTTTGGCTCTATGGAAATCTGCATTTGCTCAGTATCGGCAAATGAATGGGACTGTTATCATGCACACTGTGCAATTACTGTACACATTATATCCATTACAGCATGGCATGATGGATCCGTACAGACCTGTTGCCAGTCCTATCCTGTTCCAGAAGCTTAAGGATGGACTTTCCATCCATGTCTGGAGGAGTGTCCAGCCCAGCGATGTGGAGGATTGTAGGAGCTAGGTCAATGTTTAGCACCAGATGAGGGTTTCTGAAGAACGACACGCAAACAAAGCTTACTGAATGTTCTGAAATACACTGATATAAAATAACAATCCCAAGCATGACAAAATCTTAGACACTGATAGACATTTTATCAAAATGCACACAGTATAGTTAATTATTGACTTTCACAATGCAAAGACTTTGACTTACACTGCCCCAGGCTCTATGTTGGGTCCTCTCAGGAAGAACGGCACACGGATGTCAAAGTCGTAGGGCATCGACTTGCCCTTCACCAACCCAAACTGACCAATGTGGTAGCCATGGTCTGCTGTGTAGATAATGTAAGTGTTGTCTAGCTCTCCAGTTTCCTCAAGCATGTCAAAAACCTGGTAAAGTAAAATAAACAACAATAAGAGGCAATACAGACACACAGTGGACTTTCCAGATTTAAAAATTACAATAAATATAGTACCTTCTGCACTGAGTCATCCACAGACATGAGTGTCTGCAGCCTCTTCCGATGGAGGAAGTTGGTGAACTCCATGTGGATGGGTCTCATGGGGCCTGTGTACTGCATGATCCAGTGTTTGTCCATATTTGGGGCATAGTTATAGCTGGGGGTGCTAGGAGGGCACAGAGGATGGAAAGAGGAGAGAGACATGTGAAACAAGGCAGATATAACTTATTTATATACTGTGTGCCTGATAAAATCGCATAAAAGTAAGAAAATCTGTCTCAACGCGAGTTATCAGAGCACGTAGCAGAGCCGAAGACCCCGTTTACGATGCCAAAAAAACACCTGTCTGCTACTTTTCACAAACTACTGTGCAGTAACAGGTGTCACAGTTGTCCACTGCATTTGACACGCATCAATAGCTGCTCTGTTTGTTGAAGGAAACGTCTTAATCGTCAGCAGCCAGCACCTTAGCTGTTTTTCCACACCTCTCTGAACGTCTCTCTCCCTCACACAGAGACGAGAGTCTCCTCGCTCCGCTGTGCTCTTGGCACAGACAAGTCATTTGAGGGTTGGCACATGCTTAAGAAAATAATAGGCCCCAAAGTCAAGTTTGCAACAACTTCTGGACCAAAAACTCAATAAGTCATGGTCATTTAAACTGAGGGGAATAACAAGTTTGGATAAAGAGCAAAAATGAGGGAGAGGCGGTCTTGTTTGTGGAGTTAAAAGTGAGAGGAACTGTTCACCTGTCTGTGTTATTATTGTGGCATAAGAAATACAGTACACTTATGTATTAAGATGGCTTAATTGTGCCTGCAATGTTTGTTTCTGCAATTCAAAGCAAAATAGTGTATGAATAATATACTGCAAGCATATGCAGTTAGTCCCAGAATCTAAGTCAGCTTCACAGCTGTAATGTTGGAAGGTTAAGTGACAACAACCAAAAATTTCCCTTCTACTAAAAGTAATTAATTCCAAAAACAAATATAAATGAACAGCTTCCACCATTGAATAGGCAGCTGCTGGACAAAGTATCAAGACTTGGATATTTAATGAAGAGCTGCTATGGGAGCCGCTTTGCTCTGATTGAGTGAGCTGCCTTCTGCCCTCGTCTCCTCAGGCCTGCTTTGTGAGAAGGGTGAACTCTTCACCCACCAAGCCAGGCGGTCTAATAAGCACCACAAAGGGACCTGTCTCTGGGCAATGGGCCACCAAGGTATGGGGCCCTGGGCACCGGGGAACCAGGAATGCAGAGGTCAGTGGAACTGAGCCAGTCCATAGGAGAGGTCACACCTGCCACCTGTCGCATATAGGTCACGTTTTGTGGTATTAGCTGTGGATTACAGCAGCCCAGGGCCTACTGTTCACCCCAGAATGCCTCCTGACCTTACAAAACTTAACATAGACACATCCCGCATGAGGATTAGTAACATTCCCTAAAGCGTTTGTTGAGCGACAACCAAAATAACTCCCATTCACTCCCTTCTACATGCCACTGAGAAACCGCAGCACATCTATAGTGTTTAAAATAAGTCAGGAGCATAGAGACAGGGTAAAAACACCTTCAGAGAGGAATGTTAATGACATTAACATCAAACCCTCCCCTGCTATTGTTGCTGTCAAAAGTACAGACGCTCATTTGATTTATGAGGCAGCTCCTCCTTTACTGCCACGCTGTCTCTTCCCGACTCCGTGCATTATGGAGGAGAAGTATAGAAGACAGAAAAATGCAGACCAGGCACATTTTCAGTCATATCTTTTCCATTAGTGGATGACCTTACCAGGGACTTAATGGCTTTTGTAGAGAAAAGCTCCTTTTACCAAGTCAAAATGGAACAGTATCAAAACCATACTTATAAAGGAATTTGTTCCACAACATCTGCCAGTGAAAATATTTTATATAAGAGTGTAACAAACAAACACCAAAACAAACACCCACCCATACCAACCACAGCACACACACTGCACCTACACACAATCACTGGGGCAACCCCCTTTTAGTCACCCACAGGCCCCACTCCCCTTCACCCAAAGGCTCGAGCTAAAAATAAATTAATAATGTCACAAAGGGTGTTCGGAGGTGCACAATGCATTCCTCTCGTCCCCAGTGCTGCGGGGAGAAACTACTGATTGATATGGAAAGGATCAGGAAGTCCTTTTTGTGAATTTCACAGAAAGGGGGAGAGGAGGGGTGAGGAGAGACGCGAGGGATGAGAGAATGAGACAAGACACCAGGAGACACAGGGGGAGATAAACAGAAAGACAGACAAAAAACAGAGATGCACAGATAGAGCGACAAAGTGGTAGAGCAAACAGACCTAGAGGAATGTTAAGTGGATAAAGAGTGAGAGGAAGAAGTCAGATACACTGAAAATCTAGCACCTAGGACTGGACAAAACATACTGATAATACATTGTTATAGTTATATGAAACTATTATGTTAAATTTTGGATATTGTTATATTGTGATATGGTGCAAGTGTTGTATTTTCCTGGTTTTAAAGAATGAGTTACAGTAAAGTGATGTGATTTTCTGAACTTACCAGACTATTCTCCTTATCCTAATACTTGCCTTTATCCACTCCATAATCATATACACATTACTGATGATTTATATTTTGTGAAAGTACCAATAGCCATCCCTACAATACTGCTGTGTTATCATTATCAAGGTATAATAATATTTCAAAGCCATATTTCACAGCCCCACTTGAACCCAACACACCATCCCATCACACAGTGCAGTGGTGCATTCTGGGAGTCTGTCTGAGGCATGTTGCCATGGAACGACCCAGACTATTGCTGCACTGCCTCAGCTCAGTGACGAGATTTGTGGAAGGCCAATGTAGGCTTGGCATGAGCACAGTGCTCCATGAAAAAAAGTCATCCCTGATCTTTCTTAATGGTATGTGCCCCAGCTATTCTTGGATGATAAATCATTTTGATTTCACGCTCTGCCTTAGCAGCTTCTAAGCAACCTGTCATCACTGGGGATTGAGGGGCGTGAGCACTGTAATAACGTTAGGTACACCAAATCATAAAACTTAAATTGGATGTTAACAAGAGAAATTCCATACTGCAGCAGTGAAAGCTGCCAGGATGTCTGTGTATGTAGTCAGGAAATAAAGAGCCGAAACAATCATTTCTCGTTGTAAGGACAGGGTTAAGAATCCTATGTAGGAAACCTGATGAGTTCTTGAGTGATAATGTGAGCCTGAATGTAACTTACATGTGCTGTGAAGCATTCGGGAAGTGCTCTGCGTACTGTGGAGCCGAGTCTTCTGGGCCATGAGGAGCAGCATGACTGATGACCATCATGACAGGACGGTGAGGGTATATCCGCTTGGACATGCGGAAAAAGTTGATGCTGTCGTTGGTGATCAGATCTGTGAAATAGTCCTGGAAAAAGAGAGCAAACACCAGAAATTATTGGGTGCCGCAGGGCTAAAACCTCATCTAGAGAGGGGTAAAAGGAGAAGGTGGAAAAAATGCAAAACAACACGAGCTTTGATAAACTCAGACCAGTCACCGTGACATGTTGCTTTCCCTCGTCCAGTCATTTTCAAATAAATGGAGAGGGGCCAGTGGGGATATGAACTGGGGCCATTGAGTACACTACACTACCAATCTGTCGAGTCAACAGCTGGCAGCTCGCCTCTGTGTGTGCGTGTGTGTGTGTGTGTGCGTTTAAATGTGAGTGTGTGCTTGAGTCTGTGTGTGTATGTGTATACAGTATATGGGCTGTTGCCTCATCAGTGAATCTCTGCACTATTGAATGTGACACCACTTGATGGTGAGAGGAGCCTGGCGCTCTCAAATGGTATGTTGTTATGACAGCTCCCAACCCTCTACTCCTCCTCTCCAGGCTATCCATTCCCTTTTTCCCCATTTAGCTTCATTTTCTTCTACCCCTTTTCTCTTAACATGTACCGGTACTTTCTCTCCTTGTCACTGATTTACTCTGGGAGATAATGGAACACACAAATCAGGCACAATGCGCTCAAAAGATACAAGCCTCAGGGATTACTGTGCTACATAAATGAGCTGAAGGGAGGGATGCGCACAGGAGACGCTAAAGAAGTTTTATGAGCATGACCTTAAGTGCTCTGTTTTTCCAATTTTATAAAGAGGACAACTGAATGAATAAAAGTGTAACTTGCTATAAAGAGCTCAGGACATAAGGAATGTGAAATTGTCACATCAAACATCCCACAGGCGTGACTTTTTATCAAAACCTTTATTCCAGGCGTGGTGGGAGTCTCTTTTTAAAATGTACTGTAGGTCACACCCTTAACTAAAATCACAATAGCATTTGCCAAGTTTCCAACAGTAGATTATCCATTCTACCTGCAGCTTTGGCACGCCACTGTATGGCACACAACATGCGGAAGGGAGTGCCAGGTTCAGAATGAAAGGGTAAAGGGTGATTTCCCTGAAAATGTCAGAAGTGGGTTTAGCTGATTCATCCTGTCTCTATTAATAGGCTTTATAGCCAGGCCAGCTTTCATGGCCTGGCTGGCTGCACATGCCCGTGGAGGCCGGTGATTGCGTGCACATGGTGAAGCATTGCCATTCTTGTTTTCTCGGTGATGCCAGCTCTCCAACATCTGAGCCGCTGCTGCTAAGGGCTTTGGCAGGTCAAAAGGAAGTGACGGTGTCATGGGGAATGCCTGTCCAACAGCTATAAAATAGTCAGGGAGGTGAGGAGTATCACTTTTCCCAGAACCATTTGGAGATGATGAGCACTAAGTGGTAGTCACATAATACAAACTCATTCGCACATGATTTGTTTCCCCAATGACACTTGTCTATTTAAATTGAGATTCTGATGATTTAAGTGTCGTAACAAATTAAGTGGTCTGACTGTCAACACAGCAGGGCGTTGTGGATTTACAAATTACAATATTTGTCGATGGGGAGTTCCCAATTAGTTGAAGACTTCTTGATCTCTGATCAGGGGAATTTTCTGTTTGCATTCATGACACAAACAATTCACATCTGGCTTGCAATGCAGGCTGCTTTGTATCCTCGAGAAAAATTAGACTTCTGTCATGGCATTTAAAGAAGGAATCATATTGTCAAAGTAAATCTCACACAAAAGGGTCTCTGACAAAGGCGTTAACCTCAATGAACTCATTCTCCAACTGATGGAAAACCAAAAAGGACCAAATTGAATGAAATCATTGTGTACACAGTGTCTAATCACAAAGACTCGGTGTGCCAGCTTCATTCTGTATAGAATACATGACCTCCTCACCCGGTGTGAATCTGAAAAGAGGAGTAGTGTTTGTCCCGGTGGTAACAGGTTAATGGTTTTTGGCAGTAAATAGCAAATAGTGTGTCCATTTGGTTTGCAACCACAATCTGCTGACCAAGCCCATGTCATGTAAACACCTCGGCCTCAGCTTGTGGGTAACTTTACACCTCGGTCCAAGCTGGCAGTGGAAAAGCGGCCCAAACATTTGTTTGCCCATCTTTTGGGCAGGCCATCTTGAAACTTGACAAGAATCCAAACTATAAACTCTCCTCATGGATTCCTCATGTACCTAGGACTACGCTACCTGGGAAGATACTGGCACGGAGCTGCGAAAACAAGCTGACAGCTCTTACAAAAACATTTGGGGAAGATTAATGATCAGTGCCATCCAGAGCCAGAAAAACAGTGTTACTACAGTGCTCATCTTCAGAATCTTCAGTTGTAAAGTGAACTTTGACCTCCTTTCTATATTGTAGCATTACAGCACAAAGTCAAAAAGGTAGACAGACAGAAAGAGAGACAAAAACAAGTGGAGGGTGGTATTTATCACAGGCAACATTGACTTCTTATAAATATGCTTCAGTTTTACAGTGTCTAGATGTTGAGGTGAGGTGGGTCATAATAAAAGGATGCTACAGAAAGAAGAGACGCCGCCTCAAGACGCCTCACTCCCTTTAATTCTTGAATGAGAATTCCTGTCAGCCTGGATCACAACACCATGATAAGTGAAGAGCTTCACTGTCTGTGTTTATAAGTGGATTGGAACCTGCAATTTGTCAGGCACAGTCTCTATATTAGATCATAAAGGGAAAACAAATGAGTGATTGAGTTAATGGCCCCTTTTTAAGAAACTATGGGCACACATACCTTGGCATAATCAGCACCGTGTTTTTCCTTGTAACCATTCCGACAGACAGTGTAATTATAGAAACGGGAATTTTTTATCAATCCAACCCATTCGCGCCACCCAGGTGGGATGTAGCTGCCGTTGTACTCATTGAGGTACTTGCCGAAGAAGGCTGCAAAAGACAAGAGGAAAAAGGATTTCTTTCAATATGATGTCTTAAAACATAAATACATGTTTTCTTCATTTCCTTATGCCTGTGAAAATCTGATTTCTGTGCATTTGTGTGACTTTATCTGTGTGTTCGAATATGTGACGCATAACTTTTCTGCTAGTCTCTTTGCCCTGGCTTAACTGCACAAAATTCTCGGATAGGCTGGGCAGGAAGCCAGCCTGTCCCAGAGAAGGCTAATTGCAGACTAACGCATCAGCTCGAAAACCGCAGGCCGTGCTGCAGCCCACAGGACCCCACTGAGCTGCCCAGTCCAACGCCTGCCCATCACTCACACAGACACTGTCTGATGAGACATGACAGCGACCTGGCACGCTCACCGTGTTTGCATTTCTCACAGCAGCCAGCCAGGCAGGGCGGTGGAGTCTAGCTCACTATAAAAATTTGCATTGACTGAAAATAGAGAGGCCAGTAGGACATTCGAGCTGGTGGTGATTGACAATATCTTTGCATAAACTGAGATTGAACCCAATCATAACCTGAAAAATGCCACTTTACTAGAAAACTTTATTAGATTGTATGTTGAGGTCCCTGGGGACACACAGTTTGACTTTATAGCTGATTATTGTATTTAGAAAACTGCACATGTATGTGAGTGTGTGTCTTTGTTCACCAACCTGTCCTGTAGCCAGTGTTGTTGAGATAGACAGCGAATGACCGTGGCTCGTGCTGAGCTTGCCAGGAAGGGGAGGAGCAGTTCTCATTGTTGGTGTAGGTGTTGTGGTTGTGGACGTACTTGCCCGTCAACATGGAGGACCGTGACGGGCAGCACATGGGTGTGGTGACAAAGGCATTGGTGAAAGATGTGCCTCCATCTTCCATGATCTTGCGGGTTTTATTCATTACCTGTAGAGAACCTGGAGAACAAGAGTGGAGGTCAGTGCTGAGTGCTTTAGTTTCACTGAAATGGGCCAATACACATGCTATTGATTTTTTAAATACATTCTGATGTGGATAAACATACATATTTCAGTCCATTTATATTACTTTTCCCACTATTTTCTCTGAGTGGCAAATAATAACTCAGCAGTTAATAGGCCAGATGGCCATTCGGCTCTGGCTTATGGCCTCTATTTAATATTTCATGTGTGATGAAAGACTGCATAAATCCTGATGCAAAAACCCACAAAGACAAAGAGATTGAAAGACAGAATAGAGAGGAAGAATAGGAAAACTGAAATGATCTAAGAAACATTGTAAAAGTAAGTAAAAGGGGCCCAGATGAAACGTAAACAGCACTCATTCAATTCCAGGAAGACTTGCAAGTGTGCCAATCTTACCCAACTCAACATCCTGGTCGTCAGTCATGATGAGGATAATGTTTGGCCGGATGTTCCTGCGGTCTCTCTGGATGCGACCCCTCAGGCCCTGAGCCCTGGTTGTGATGAAGGCCCAGCTGCCTGGAGCCCAGTCCAAAGACAGCAGGGCCAACCAGGCCAGCCACTGCATCAGCATGGTGCCTGAGACAACCAGAGACAGGATGGGTAGATGGGAGGATTAATGGAGAGGTAAAGGGAGGGAGAAGAGGTCCAGCCAGGCCAATCACTCAAAGCCGTGCTGCTTTCACAGCTGTGGTCGACTGTGAAGAGACAGAAGGAGAGGACACATGGAGACATCAGAACAAGGAACACTCGGAAAAGAGAAATAAAGGGGGCACTTTTGACAAAAATAGGATGGAGAATTACATCATTTTCTCAGAGACAGTGAGACCTCCTAGTAATATTTATGCATATTTACTTCAGAGACATTGTGTGCAACAACGCAGACACACAGACAATAGTTTATCCATAAACAGAGAAGCCAAACAAGTTTCTTCTGCACTTGAGCCTTTGATGGTCTACCAAGGAAAAGTTACCCAACAATTCAAACACATATGTTGCATCCTGACTGAAACCCCATCAACACTCTCCCTATACAAAACACAATCCCTAAACAACAGAAACACAGGCCTCACCTCATAGAGTCCTGTGACTCATTTTGTTCTGGTCCTTGTACTTTTCCTTGTATTTTTCACTCTCTCCTTCTCTCTCAGACAACACACACTCACACACGGAAACTTTCTATCACTACTGGAAAGCTGTTGCTCAGCTAACTGTGCAGAGACTGCACCATTGGCTCTCTGCACTCAAAACACCCACAGCCAATCTCCTGCATAAGCCAATCATGGCCCACCGTCCACCTGTCACTCAAAAGTCACCCCCTGGTGAGTCAAGCGTGACAGAGGGCCGGTGGGGAGGATGGGACCACACTAGGGGGGAGGGGGTTAGGGGGTATGGGAGGCGGAGAGAGGGTTCCGCTGCATTAACCCCAGTGCCACTGTCGCCAATCACAGATTAGCACTGAGTCATCTTTGCTCTTTACAGCCTCCTGTTCTCTTACAATGTCATGGTTGGTCATAAAATTTCTGCCTATCGTTTGCTCTGATACCAGGGGCCATTGTAAAATGTATACTACCACTACGCCCAGCTTCAAAAGACAGACATTATAAAGTCACTAAAAAGGTATCACACTTGTTTAAATAAATTCCAAAAACTCCATAAATCCATTTGTTATAAGATTAAGCAGTAATAATGATAATATAATGTGAAGATGATCTAAATTAGCAGGTAACTTGCAGTAACAACATATGTGTGAAAGAATGGCTTGTGGCTGGGAGATGAACTATGACGATGTAATAATGAGTACTCAATCATTGCCTGTGAAAAGGTGCCTTATGGACAGCAATCCCACCGAGTGGCACCATACTGCTCGCTATTCTGAGTTAATGGCCTGAAGATAAATGGCAGGTCTGGGACACCTGAGCCTGGTCAAACCCCCTCTGGGTGGCTCCACCCTTACCCTCATTTCTTCAAAGGGCCAGACCCCATTGGCAAGAGGAGGAAGCTACCTCCACAAATAAATCATCATCTATGGTGTTTGAGTCATAATGGAAGCCACTGGAAAAGTGTATTAACATTTTAAAAGGGTGAAGTTCATATTCTAAAATAATCAACTGATTAGGGGTTGACATGACTGTGACAGATAATATATCCCAAAGACATAATCCTCAATATATTACAGTATCTGTAACTGAAGAAGGAAAAAACATTTAAGAGAGGGAGCTTGCAGTTAATGTATGAAGTATATTAACAGTACATTTGTTTTACAAGAAATTACAATGTTTATTTGTCCAGCAACTACAAATACATGCACATCCAGAAAAGCCAACATCTGCAAACACTTGCTCTCATAAGTAACACCACTACATATGATCTTCTCATACAAACACATCAAATGGGTGAAAAAGTGATTCATGTCCTTTGCACTGCGCTGATTATCCATCTATCCTTCACTGAGATGTTGTCTTGGGATACGCAGAGCTTCAGAAAGAGCTTTAAGAGCACTGCGGTCTGTCCTGTGTTTCAGATGAGCAGTGTCCGGGCCAGCCAGCAAAGTGATCGTGACAGGCCCTGTGCAAACATTGGCGCCGTTTGGACAAACACCCCTCCAGCGCAGGGTGGCAGACTGCACCGAACCTCACAGTGAATTACACACACAGACACACACACTACTGTACAAACATATGGTGATAGGCAGAAACTCATAAGACACTCACACATACATGGCTTTCTCCAACAAAAAACAATTCTCCTGCTATGAGGGTCCAAGTCCTCCTACACAAATGGAACCGCTTCCCAGAAACAATAGACGTAGCCCAAATCTAGATAAAACTCAAGTCTCTATTTCTGTCTAGCTGTAGAAGACTTGAAATCAAATGTGAGTCTGTCAACCAACTAATGTAGTGTTAGCACCCAGTGCAAATTCAATTTTGCATGCCGATGGTTCCTAGCAATAGGCTCTTCATGCGACTTAGCGAGTGAGAAAACGGACAAGAGGGTTCACTGTGGAATCCGATACAAACCTTGTGGTGCTGATGTGGTTAGCTACAGTGGTATCAATAGCTACACTGTCTGAGATGGCAGGCCAAATAAAGTGCCATGCATAACAACCAATGGGATGTATGTCTAGGTTACTCAGGCAGCTGCTGTCCTCGAGGCTACCTCTCATCTTAACTCAATTTCACCTGATCCACTTTCCTCACTAGGTCATCTGAAGTTCACCTATGACCAAAAGGATTTTCTATCAGCTCTGTGTCAGCCAAACTTACTCCTGAATCACCTGACAGCTGTCCATCTCAAAGTCACCCCTCATCAAAGGAAACACCAGAGTTATTTATTTATGTAGCATCCACTGTAACCTGACTTCTTCATGTTAATATGACATGGAGCTTCAAGCTGCTGGAGTGGCGAGAGCAGCGTGTAGAGATTAGCTGCTGCCGTTTGTAGAGCAGAGGTAGATTGATGGCATTTGGCTGGCTGTGCTAAGACCTATGGAACATGAAGCAAGCTTCCTGTTCACATGGAGGAAAATAAAGAGCAAACAGACTGACTTTACTCACACTGAAATGTACAATTCAGGATGTTTAACAGATATTTCTTCCATATAACAAAAACATTTGTGGTCTGAAAGTACTTTTATCAGAGTGATGATTGTACCATTATACATTCCAGGGTTGGGCAATGTCTGCCTAATATGATGACGTCTATAGTGAAACATCATGATGAGCGATGACAGGGTTGTTTATGAATTAGAGGCAGTGATGACGTAAGGCAGCAGTTTTGTATTAGTTCACTACTGTAACCGCTGCCGCTTCCCATCATTGTTCTGACATGTAACTCCAACTGTCACAACCTGCATAGGAAACTATCTCCCGTTACCACCAACATAAATCCCTGTGCCAGGTCTAAAAGCATCCTCGTCCCCGCACCACGTTATCGTAATTTAGGGTTGTTCAGCCTGAAAAAAAAACCAACATTGGCCAACTAGCCAATGACTCAGCTAAGATAAGAAAATCTAGCATGACTGAGAGAAAGAGCGGCCCGTGGGAAAAGAAAGTGTCTTTGGTTCACCTGACTGAGCTGGTTTGATAAGAAAAGAATAAACTGAACACGGATGTTAGTGCACTCAGCAAATACGATTTTACTGAACCTTACTGAGACAAATCAACTGTACCAAGTACTTTTAAATTGTAAATACCTCAAATATTCCGTTGTTAAAAGCTACATCTGCTTTAGAATAAAAAACTGGAGAGTCCTTAAATTGTCCAGATTGCTCAGTTTAGATGCTTCTTTAATCACTGCTGGTTACCAGGATTAACTGCAGAAGAGTAAATTGATTAGATCAGTGTGTTCAAACACAATCACTTCCAAGTGTCTTGTTTTGTACACATTTTGAAAAGTGTCATCCAGAGTACTTGCCCTCAGGCACAAACGCAGCAAGGAAGGCACCGAGTACACCTAACCCATCTAAACATTACTGGATGTATTCTTACTGAAGACCTAGTTCATACACTGTTAATAAAATAAATAATATGGGCTGGAAAATGGAAAGTTACCATAAAGCTTACCTACAAAACTCTCTTCTGCTATTACCATGGCTTCCTTCTTGCCACCAAAGTATGTGTTGCCAATTTCATGAACCTCTTGGGAATCCTCTGTGAGAATTGCGTTTCATGTTGTGTTCATAAACCCTTCATTTTGAATGAGTCATTTATTTATGTCATCTATCGTGATATAAGTAGAACAGACTTCTATACATCTGTGGAACAGACGAGGTCTTTATTCCTGGACAGAGTCAGAGGACTAGGGAGCACATTGTTTCTCCTTCCTCATTGTTTTGGAGGATTAGCACTAATGACCCTTTAAATGAGCCTTTACTGTACTCATCATGGTTAAGCTGGGGGAAGAATATTGGGGAGGGATGGGAGGAACGTAAAATGCCCAGGGGTTCAAAGGACTGGAACAAAAAGGCCACTATGGAGTTTTCAGACACACAGCTGCCAGATACATAAAAGATAGGCAATTTTCAGATTAATGGCCATCAACACTAGAGACTTTTAGCACACCTCAACACCCTACTAATCTTTACTTTCATGACTAAAGTTTTTTTCCCCTGACTTTACTTGCAGATAACAGCTCTTTCACTTACTCTCCTTTGGCACATGCAGCATTGCTCAGTGATTTGGTATGGCTGCACGGACAGCTGTGCTTTGTGCACAGAGTAAAGCTGAAAATAATAGAGTTGCTGCTTGTGTAACCATCCAGGGCAGTACTCTTTGGCTGGTTGGCAGTTGTGCCCTCCAGTTAGGGCCTCAAACCACACACCCTGCTGCACCCCGACCCTCCTCTGACCCGAGTGGTAATATGGCTTTGATGGTGGCTTGTTTAACCTAACCTCAGCAACCTGAGGCTACCCACACACAGGGGTTAAGAGGGTAAACTCTGAGGGAAGAAAAATTGAATGAAGGGGGGCTTAGTGCAGAGGTATAGAGGTAACAAAAGTCCTGTAAAACCTGGACATGATTGGCCTGCATATTCATTTCAGAGGTTGCAAACAGGCTGCATCTGGCTGGGGTTCTGATCAGTTCAGTGACTGCAGTGGCAGCCTATACATTTATCAGCTGTCACTGAAAAACAGCAGACACAGTGAGAAAACACATAAGGGGATTTGTCTGCACAAAATACACTGACAGCAATGAATCCACGTATCCTTTAAAGCAGCAGATTTGTCCTCTGATGTGTGTCAGCCCACAGACTTTGAATCTTGTTCAAGTTAACGTGGAGACTTTGGAGGTGAAGGGGTTCAACTTTCCAAAACAAGATGCAAGTCAAACCCAAACCAGATGCTGATGTACCGCTAAAGTAAATCAGTCATTCATAAAAAGGGCCTTCCCATTAAGGACAATGGCCATTTCAAAGGATCTCAAATCCCCTCTTCTTGTCCATTCCATCTCTCTCACTCTCCCTGTATTTGCACAGTCTAGCTCCAAGGAGCCCAAGTCACAGAGGACCAATGGGGAAAGAGGGGAATTAAAGTCTGATGGCATAGTTTGAATTGAATGTAGGTTTTTTGTGCCTATATGCTCAATGACTATCAGCAGTCATGACAAAGACCAAAGGAAAAGGAACTCCATTCTACTATCAGAGTAAATAAAAATTGACAGGGAGTAGAGATCGTAGACGTTTTGTTGTATATTGATCTGAGACAAAGCAAACAAGATAGTCGGAGAACAATGCTGGATCTCTTGATTTTTGCTTCAGACCTGTGATATTTTTCAGCACAGGCTCTCTCTCCATTTCAGAGGAGGAAAATTATTATTGTGAGGCCTTAGATTAAGGTTCGTCCAAATATTTCTGTAATCCGAGGGAATTCAGCTGGTCTGCTGCCATGAGGACTGACGAGGGCTTTTTACACTGAGGAGGGCCTGTGTCAGGGTCCACTGTGCCCAGCAGCACACTGTACCCACCAAGAGCTGCCCGTCAGCTACACTGAGCAGACTGAAGGAGAGCTCTGTCCCAGTGCACTCACTTGGCTGTGGGTATGCACTCGGAAAATGCTCAGACCTTGGTGTTTTCAGACTCTTAACGCCACTGATTTGTTTGACCAAAATGCCCAAATTGGTGCAGGATCTCTGACAGAATTCCAGTGAGAAAACCAAGCATACGGCAGTGAGGAGAGATCACTGGCTCTTTGTACCAATGTGTTTATGGCAACATGACTCTTAACCTTGACAGGTCCATTCAGAATCTTTGTTTTGTCCATGCTGCAACGATAAAACTTCAGATGCTCTCGCTAGAAATTATTCCCATCCACTGGTATGTGCTGTGCTTGGAGTACAACACAGGCCACTTTAATGAAGAAGAATGGCCTCAATTCAGTGAAATGTGAACCTGGAGTGAGTGCATTCACGGCTATTAGTTAAACCCCTCATGTTTCCCTCGGACCTGGTAAGAGACCCTTTGTAGTGCCAAGGCTGCCAGGCCACCCCATCAATATTATGGATGCATCTTAATGTATAATTAAATAAATCCTGGTCCAAAAGACTTCAAAGTGGGAATGGCTTGCGGGCCACCAGGTGGTCTGTTGGTAATCGTGAAGGGGTTTTGGGAACCCTAGGAGGGAAATGATTAAAAAACATACAAGGTCATTTCACAAATGGGGAAAGCTGCCTGTATTTATTTGTGTATGTGTGTGCACATGTGTGCTCCTGTCCTGAAAGTGGTGTGTAGGTGTTTATGTCCATAACAAAGGACACCCTCTGTTTGAGTCTGTATATCTAAGCAAGAGCCTCACGCTAATTCTGACAAATTGGGCTTAGTGTTGGTCTGGATGACTGGTATCACTCACAAAGGGCTGAGTGATATGGCCTTAAAGTAATACCACAATGTGTTTGTGGCTATATATTAAAATCATATCACAACATTTTTGGCCAATAACCTTGTTATCAATAATGGGACAATACTGTAGGGATGACAACTAGTCCTACCACAAAATAACAAAATTCTATTAATTCCTGCCCCCATCAAAATCATCAGACAAATATCAATGCAAAAATTTGCTATAAATGAACACTGAAAAATGATCGCTAATGTTTTTTTGTACTTTTCCTTTGAAATGTACTGCTCTTCCAGGAGGCTTACATGAGGCTCAGTTTTACAAGTGGAAAAGCAGATTCACCATTCAATAAGGTAAGGAAAAGGGTGAGAGAAGGAGAGGTGAGGGAGGGGGCAAAGAATGAAAGAAAGGGAAACCACTCCTTGGATTTATAGCGTGATATGAAAACATGGAATCACAATCAGAGGATCAGCAGCCACAGTTATACGATATGAGCCCAAAGCAAGCACTTTCTTGTTAAATCTATTTTAAGCTATGAATGGAAACCATTAGCGATAGACGACCTCAAGATGAATAAAATACAGCGCATTAATATTCCTCTAGTCATTTTCTTGTCAAAAGCCACACTCCCATCAGAAACACTCTATCAGACTGCGAGCACTCCAGAGAAAGTCAGAGCGCGAGAGAGAGGAGAACGTATTGCTCGCTCACGGGTGGCTTTCTTGTCTCTTTGACTCGTCAAATATACCCCAGATAAATTATTCCTTTTACCACAAAAGAGAGCACTGGCAAATTGCTTCAATGGGTTTCCACTGAGGTAATTGTCAAGAATAAAGCGATTGACTTCTTTTCCATGAAATCAGCAGCATGGTGGCACAGAGAAGGAAGGAGAGACAGGGGGAAAGAGAGTGAGAGAGAGTAAATGCGCCAAGTCTGAAGGATTAGTTTCTGTTAAATATCGGCAGCTTCCCAAGTTCAATGGCCCTGTAATGTTCACCGATTACTGACTTAAGTGTGAAGTGTGAACCCTGCATATTGTGGACATTGACAAGTACTTGACTTGCGTCATTCACTTTGACCACAACCAGGGACTGAACTAATATTACTGTGAAATTAAGATGTTTCACTATATAGGCATTGATTACTGATTTACAAAAAGGACCAGTTGAGCACAAAGCTCCTGGATAACGTGTTGACTTAATTTAGGAACGATAAGGTAGCTACATGTTTTATGCAACAAATTGAGCTTTACTTTTGACCATCTGTGTTTTTGTTGGTCTGTCATTACAATAAAAACAGAGTTCTTGTCACTCATAATACAGACTGAAGAGAATTATGTCAATGTCAATACAGACAGATGTGTTTATAGTAGCAAAAACAAGGGGGGGGGGGGCAAACCCAACATCCTGGATTCAAACTGAGCAAGTATGTTGCCTTCTAGGAACAAGTAAGCCTTGAAAAATCACATTTATGACAGATGCAAACAGACAGACAATTAGACGACTGTATGCACCTGAAATAGACACAAAGTTTAGCAGCTGCTCTGACTGTGAAGATGGCCTACATGTTTCAACATACCCAATAACAAATGCACTGTCACCACCAGTTGCCGATGATTTCATTTTTATCTCCGCACCACCATAGTAGTTCATTATAGTGCTGTTTTGTCACACATTTGCCTCTATTAAAAAATTGCTGCTTCCGCAATCTGGATATTGCACTGGGAAATATTTCAGTTTTAATAGTATTTTGATTAATTGCTCAATCCAAAACAAACCAAATCAATTTGGAGTAGCAATCACTAAAAAGAGAAAACAAGAAGGAAGATTCCTCAAGTTGAGGTGGTGGCCAATCTGACAGTAAACCCCAGTTAAATGTAGTGCTGCTGCTAGCGCATGAAACAAAACACCCCTGAAATGTGGAACATGTGTAGCCATATTCTCTGGGAACCGTAGACAAACATAGACCATGAGAACCAGTCTGCGTGACCCTGGACGCCATAAACAAACTCAATGGCTGTGACACACCAACATGATACCACTCGTAAAAACCCATTCGTCCGATTGCACCTGTGCCTGTTCAGCAGTCCCTTTTCTCCAGGCCTGTGGGCATATATGCGCGTGTGAATCTGGATATCATGTACTCTGTGTGCGTTAGTCACTAGGCACTAGTCACTCACTTAAACAGTCACAGTGAGAATCAGTCAGACTCAAACACAGACAGACATGTAACCTGTAATTTGTACACAGGGGAGCTCTCCTTTCCATTGCCTCTGGCACAGTGTGTGGCTTTCCAAAGTATGCAGTAACGTCATTTGTAATTTAATTAACTTTATCCTGCCTGGCAAAAAAAAAATCCATCTTAGAGCAGTGTCAAATATCTAATATATGATATCTATTGGAAGTTTAATTAATTTACAAAGCATAAAAATAGAGGGCTTACCCCTCCAAATGCTGCCATTCCTTTACAATTGAGCCAAAGTTGGAGGAATGCAGGCAACATATCATCCCAACATGTTCAAGTGACACCAGCCAAACTCAGCTGAACTTGCCGTGGGCAATTCAAGTAAAGCGAAGCGAAGATAATGTGTGTCATGCAATGTTGGACCTCGTCAGTGTAAACAAAGTTGCTCAACCTTTAATATTACAACTGTTCAAAATATCCAGCATCCACATGGCAAAGTCAGGCTGTTAAAGTAAGGGCAAACACGACCAGAGGCTCCTAGTAGCACATGGCCAAGTCCACACTTATAAAGTGCTTGTGCGTGCACACACACACACAGGCGCACACGGGCAGAGGAGGGGAGTGCTGGCAGAGGCTGAATGTGTTTGCCCGCTCCAGGGGAGAAGGAAAGAAAGGGAGCAGAAGAGCTGAAACAAACGCATGCTGGCTTCTATTAGTCGAGCTGTGGAGCGGGATAGAGGGGTGAGGAAATGTATTCATTCCCTCTGCCCCCCTCTCCATCCATTCCCATCCATCCAACCCTCCTACCCCATTATCTCCATTCTGGAAAGGCGGCAGATGAAAGGGACAACCCCCCAGTGGCAGCACTTCTCCCTCCAAACTTACGCCGACGCATTCTGACGGCTGCTTAATTGTACGTGATACAGGCAGGGCCCTTTCTCTTTCAAATCTAAAACAGATTGCTTCTCCCTGGGGAGGGGATTATTGGACAAGTAGAGATGACAAAGCAGGGACAGTGCAGCCCTCTGGGGGGTGGAGGATGGAGGGGGGTAAGCTTGTGGATGGTGTGTGTGTGTGTACACGTTTTTCTATGTTTTTCTTTTGTACATGCCTGTGTCACAAGAAGATTATGTTTGTGTCCATGTGTTTCAAATGCGCGCACGTGTGGGTGACAACCAACAACGCGTGTGCAAGATCAAGCCACTGATCACAACAAGATCTGTGTCAACTTTACACTTTATTCCCCTCTTTATCACATGTTCACACCTCCCTTTCTCTTATCTTGGCCTCTTCTACTTCATCCCTCTTCCACTTCCTGCTCTGTGTCTCTCTTGACCCAGCTTTCTCTTCCTCCCTCTTTAAGTCCATGCTGCATCTATGTGCAGTGACATTTGAACAAAGGGAGCTTTCGACAACACAGGAAAAGCATTAAAATCCTCTTTCTCTCACTCAGTGGCTAAAAGTGCACATTAACGAATAAAGCCTTGCAGCAATCCCGCATCTTCTCCCTATTCATTCTTCAGACAAATTTCCAAGGACCTGGTCAGGGGTCATTCCCGACTGTTGCATAGCTGAACCAGAGCTGCATGAAACACATCTTCACAGAACAGATCTTCTCTTTCCAACTAGTCGTCAGGCCAGAGCCTCAAGGCAAAGAAGAGGGGGGCAATGTAGAACACACCATTTAAAGAGTGGAATATATGTCTGGTTTGCTGCTCTCTTTAATGCGTGCAAGCACTAAACTGAAGTTTGAGAATCAGGCATTCCAGCCAATGATGAGCTGAATGTGATGTTTGCATGACCTGACCTTTACTGCTCAAATGAGAGGCTGAACAAACACATGGGGGTGCTATTGTGAGCGACTCAATACCCCCAAAATAGATCTATGCTGTGTGTCGTTGTGCATCCACATATGCATGGCATATTTCCCCCGAGATATGTCCACAAAAGTCAAGGACACTTTTAAGAGCATCGAAGCCCCGTGGAAATGTTTGATCAGTTAGGACAACAAAGGAACCGAGAAAGTGGCTGACTCATCTAAAGATAGACTTTCTAGATCCCACATAAATAAAAGCATGCCAAACGCTCACTGTTCAAATACTGGTCATTTGCAGTGATAGGACTGTGCAATCTACTCGAGCGCTACTATGCAATCAGGATAGTACAAGGAACACTATCATTAAGCTGAAGAGATAAACAAGTGCCGGAGGAGAGGGTGGTTTAGGAAATCTTTTCTTAACATGCTCACACACAAGAGAACACACACAAACTACAGTTGGATAGAATCTTTTTCAGAGAGATGAATCATCAGAGGAACCAACTAAAAAGCAAAGATGTTGAATAATTCAGTAAGAGTATTTATTTCATCGTCAGCCAGATTAAATGATTAGGTGTATTTTGATCAAACAAATATTCATGGTACTTTGGGAAACCCATAACTTTCAAGCTCCAGATCCAGTTTTTATCCGTTTTATCAACATCAACTCCTTTTTTTTAATGGGTTACTCTTAAAAGGGAGAATGAAAAGTCATCTGTAAGGCATTCAATTTAACTGCAACCAAGAGAAACCCATAATGACAGAATTCATAAATGTGACTGCTGTCACTGTGGGAACAATTTGAGAAAGCACAATGCAGCGTGATAACAGTGTGACTCTGCTGAGATGAAATTATAGTGCTGATTTGTGAGGAAGAAGGCAAAGACAAAGCAGAAGAATAGGGCAGGTTTATTTGTGGAGTCCATGAGAAAGAGAGAATGGAAAAGGTTAAGTATTTCCACCACTCACACATACTAGTATCTTTAAAGAAATGCAGTACTTTATACAGGTATAGCACATACATAAAATATGCCAATTTTTAACAATAATCTGATAGTCTGATCTGCGTGCCTTCGAAGTTGTTTATTAGTCAGCATGTATGAAGTCATGCAAGACATCTGGGAAGTCTCTGATTCACTGTAACTGGCATTTACACACACAGACACACACACTTCCCGTTCACACAATTACACTGAAAAGCACAGATAATACCCCTTCCTTTTTCCTTACACTTAATCATTACTTGTTCTTATCAGAAGAATTAATTACTTTAGTTACAGCTTTCTCTCTCACACACACACACACACACACACACACACACACACACACACACACACACACACACACAGCGAAGCAGATTCAACTGATGGCAGAGCTGCTACTGAAACAACGTTTGTCTTGGCAAGCGTCTGCCCCCCAAAACCTAATTATTTGCAGCAGCTGCTCATGCTCTTGTTTGTAGCACAGTGAAGCTAAACAGTTTAAAGGATCTCCCTTCTCTTCTGAGCTGGCAGTTAATACTGCATTTTTTTTTTTTTTTTTAAACACGCCAAAGCAGCTTTGCTATGCTCTGAGTAAAGGTAATCAGAAATTCAATCTTGACGCTGCAAGGGGTGAAACTGAAGTGAAGGGAAGATTTATGGATCAGTCTCTTCAATACTGGAGGTTTAAAGTTGGTGTTCTCTTTATTACTTTGAATTTCTTAGTAACACAAATTGGCATTACCAGGATACGGAAAAGTAAGCCAGGCTGCTGCATGTTTTGCTAATTGTGCCTGGTACAAACCTTCTGCCTTGAAGGGGACTGCAGCATAATTTGGACATTTAGGAAACAAACTCAGAAGGATCAATTCTCTAGTTTTTTTGGACTGGTACAGTAAGTGAACACATGAATGAATGAATACACAGGAAGTCCCAAGTCACTCACTTGTACCATGAAATGGAGGAACTTTAATGTCCTATTACTCATCAGGGAATATAAAACGTATTTTACGACAGCAATGTTTAGATGTTTTAGAGCATTTAGATGCATGTGATTTTTTCTTTCCTTTTGTGATGTGCAGAAAACACATCCATACCCTAATTGATCTGCCCACGTGACCAAATTTTGTACCAAGGTCTTCACTGGGCTTCAAGCAGCAGTCATCACAACCTATTGGTGGTTGTGTTAAATACTTAAAGTAACAAACAGGAAGTGTAGCTACGGCTGGTTTACCAAGGTAAACAGAAATTCACACAACAGCAGCTTTCACCCATACAACCTCCTCTCAGCCCGGCTGCTGTCCACACAGTCTTTCACAGCTGCACAATCTCCATTTGCAAACACCTCATACACACACATACAGACAGACAGATTCACACACACACACAGTGCCTGGAGCTAGGCATAAATACTATACATCATATTCCCACTCCACTGGCAAGTTTCCCTTCTCACTTGACTTGAGTTAAATAGCTGAAGTGAGGTGTACATTCTCTGAGTCTCTGCCTCTCTACTTAGCTCTGACAGTTTGTCCGGAAAGCGCTCTTCAGCAGCTCATCCATTTAGCGTATACTGACACGATCTGCCAGAGGTGCACTCCGAATAAGATTTATGAAAAAACTTATCGAGGCTGAAGTGAGGGAATGTTAAATGCCACACTGAGTTTTGGGAATGCAGAAAAAATGTTTTTTTAACTTCCTACTAGATGAGCTGACAGAGTTGAATAGAAAACAATTTATTTTCAGGAATAAAATTATATAAACATATATATCCTTGTCCGTATTATAACCTATAGGATGCCCCAACTGACACTGCTCATTATGCAGCACATTTATTTTTAAGTGACAGCAAGCTATTTCAAATTTACAGTAGCTTCCTTTCACTTTCAAATATCTAGCATTCAGGAAACTACAAATTAACAGATGGGTGCTTATGGAATTGGGGGGAAAAAAAGATGACATTAATGGAATGTGCTGCCTTCTAATCCTTTGAGACGGAGGAATTTGCGACGGAGGGAATTCCTGTCATTCAGAGGGAAAACTATGAAGTCCGGCACACACAGAACTGCTGTACAGGCAACACAGATTTACTGCACTTGTGGACTCCCACTTGTGACTGCATGCTGCATCAGAAATGTAATGCAAACTGAACAAACTAACAGACACAGCAGAAACTAAAGCAGAAGAAAACAGAAAAAAAGAAATGAAAACAATGTGAGAAAGTTAAGTACCTGAAAGGCAGGAGAGCAGAGTGCTGGCTGAGTGAGAGGGAAGGCTAGGATCCCTCTCTGTGTTTTCCTCTCCTGTTTCTTCTCTGGGTCTCCCTCCGCTCATAGAGGGGTTTGTGTCTTGGTCTCGGGATTTCTGGGTTGAAGAGTAAGGGGGACCACACAGCTCCTGGAAGACAACCTCTCTCCTCTAATCCCCTCTCCGATGTGATGACACTCTCTAACCTCGACCATCTGTTGAAACACGTCCCGGAGCAGTCAGCACCGTGCTGTGTCAAGAACCCCACTCCCCTGCCCAATCACAGACCGGCTGCTGGGTGGCTCCTTGCTGCCAGGAGGCAGGGACAAGGACACCGCTCACAGCTCAGTGCTGAGGGAGACACACACGCAAGCAGTCATACACACACACGCAAGCAGTCACACACACACATACACGTGAAGTCATACACACACATACGCATGCAGTCACACACACACACACGCATGCAGTCACACACTCACATGCACACACACAGACACTCTACGAGATGGAAGCAAGAAAACCCCCAGTCATCCAGTCATCGTAACCCGAGAGGTAGAGTAGGAGGAAGGGACAGGGAGAGTGAGAGGAGTGGAAAGGAGAGGAAGGAATGGGAGGGGAGAGAGAGAGAGAGAGCAGAGAGAGAGAGAGAGAGCAGAGAGAGAGAGAGAGAGAGAGAGCAGAGAGAGAGAGAGGGAGAGAGAGAGAGAGAGAGAGAGAGAGAGACACACAGAATGGGGAATGTTTAAGTGACAAAAGCAGAGACCAATAAGATGGAGATAAAGTATTCTCGTGCTTTATAGTACCTTTTGCTCATAATGCTACTTAACAATTCTCACAAGCTCAAACACACACACACACACACACACACACACACACACACAACCCTATCTCCCTGACCCCTTTCCTCCCATTCCTCCAGTATGTGGTCTAAAGAATCAAACTAAAAACGCAATAAAAATGTGTATGGACTGTGGTGGGAATGCTGTTGGCACTAAACTGTTACATCTCCAGGCACAGAAGCACAGGCAGCAGCTCTCACACCTTTGTGCGATAAATCCTTACAGTCCTTCGGCTGCATTCCTGCCCTTCACCACCTATTGCCTTAAGTTAAAAGGAGGGCAGAGGGGAAGGCACTAAAATTACAAAGCTAAGGAAAGAGTAAGCTAAAAAGAGAAAGAAAAGGAAAAGAAGGAAAGATAAGAAGGGGTGTGGGTTTACGGCTAGATGGCAGCAGACTGATAAAGCAAACATTCACAGCTGACTATCAACTCTCCGACATTAACACCATTACCAGTACATTTCCTAAATGAATCAACCAATTTTGGGTCCATTCATGCCAAACACAGTGAACATTAGGTGAGAAAGGCTGTCACATTAATCATTTTGCTGAACCACTGTCCTACTCACTGATCCATTAAAAAAGGATTACAAGACCCTGATGATATTCAGGAGCAACTTCAAAGGCGAACCCTAATGAGTTAATACCCATTCGATATCTGACAGCATCACAATGAGTTAATCAGAGGTGTTAAACTGCAAAGAAAGACTTCTAAGTGGTTCATTTACATTCTGTAAGCAGCCTCTGTTTCAAGTCATCCTCTGATAGACACCGTTAGGTTCAAACAGGTTTACAGAGAATTCTTAATGAAGACTTTGATTGTCCATCTCCAACTGTCCTTTAATCAATGATACTTTTAATCGGATCACTTCCTTTTTCCGAAAGAACCATCTTCAACACTGTTTGTTGTATCCTAAAATTATTTGCACGTAGCTTGACCCAACTGGTAAACTTTCCTATGCTGTAATAGTGCTCAGATCTTTCGTGTGTAACAGATTTCCATTTTAATTTGATTGCATCACACACAAACACCAAAGACTGTCACTTTTTTCAGTGGGTGCTCCCAGTTATATTCCCCTCAGGTTTACATATCAGGATATTGGATTAAACCAAACAAAGCCTATTTTCACTAGGGACACGTGAAACTTTTCCCAGCTTGGACTGATGTTTGAAACAGGGGCAGCGGCAAGGGAGAAAAAGGGCCTTAGGGGGAAAAGAGCTCAAATTAGATTAACTAAATTCACAAAGACTGTCCCCAGCCCCTCCTGCATGGCTACACATATCCTAACCCACACCTCCAACCCCAGCCCCCACTCTCACGGCCGAGAGGTTTCAAAAGGGCCTTCAGGCAGGCCAGGGGCGACCAAATCCCTGTGCTTTTTACTGGATTAAAGATGGCTGCCCACTGAGGGAGAGGGGCTGTTTTTTCATAAGCTGAGCACATCTGTAAACATCATGAATCCATCCAGACAGAAAGGTTATCAGGCAGAGCTTCCACAAGGAAAATATACACAGCCTACGCCACACAAAATGTTCACCTAGAAACCAAACTTTCAAGTTGTTGAAACTGGTTACCAACACACATCATCCATTTTGCATGACCACTCTTAATCTCCATTTTCTCTTCCACTGATGGAAACAACAGCAACAAAAAAGCAAGAGTCGAGGGAGGTCTATAAAATGGCCTCATCTTATGAATGACTGAATGACCTGCAGGGGGGCCAGTGGTTCTGGTAACCCCCATTCACCCTCCTTCTCCCCAACCTCACCAAGCCCATGGTGGGTATCTAACACAAATAAGCAGTACAGTGACTAGTTTTCCTTTACTCTAGACTTCTCTGCATCCCTGTACAGTGGAACATCATACTTTTGTCCAAACTTTACCTTTAATCTTGACCCTCTTCAGACCTCAAACTTACTCCCCCCCCTTTTCCTTCCAGCTTTCCAACCATCAGTTGGGCCTGCAGGTGCAGGCAGAGGCCAGTGTTGGGGGGCTACTCGGTTCACTAGCCCCATTCTCTATGGCTGAATGAGATACATAGGGGTGTCATAGCCGTGCCAGTTTAGAGGACTGGAGCTGAGACTGGGGGATACAGCGAGGATGGGGTGGAAGGCAAATTTGGGGGTGACACTGTCTTGTGCGAGAACAACATTTTAAATGTCAAGCACATGGCTACTGCCATACTAGCATTCTTCTGTAATGCAGTGCCGCAGACTCATGCCAGATGACTGCTGGCTAACTTCGTATTGAATCTGTAAGGTTCTTAAGATCCCTTTAAGTCTAAGATGTAAGACACTAGAGAAACTAAATACAAATCAACTACCCATAACTAATTAATTCTTACTCTGGGAGCTGGGCTTATGGCAACATCAGAGAAGACAAAACTGTTTTCAATAAGCCCAGGTGTGGCTAAATTTGTAAAGTAAGATACTCCATTGGTGGTGTTGTTTCTATATACTACATTTACTTTGGTCCTGCTGGTTCCCAGGACCCCTTACACTTCAGGAGGTTGAATCAGTGTCATCTTAAGTTCATGCCAAAGAGGCACAGCTGAGAGCTGGGGATGACTAGGATACAGCAGGAGAGCAAGAGCAGGACATGCACAGTTGGTCATGAATGTACATGGCTAGGAGGAGAAATGAAAGACAGGAGAAAGGGAGGACAGAGGGGAGGCAGGAATACAGTAGGGACAGAAGGGCAGCAGGGGTAAAGAAAAAATAGCGAGAGAGAAAGTGGGGAATGGAGGAGGAGGTGGGCTTCTGTGGTTCAGTGACAGCTGAACATGCAGCACACGCATGTGAAGGGAGCTCTCCTCACGCCACCCCCCACTGTGCCATGCATGTGCCCTTGTATTATATGTATGTGATTTAACATGCATGAAAAACCATACATGCATGCAAACAAAAGTGGCTGCATCTGCCACAATATCCTGAGTAAATCCCAGTCACAATAATATTTTTTAAACCTGGAGTAAACTTACACTTTCATACGTTTACCAATTTAGCGTCATGGTGTACTCATGGTATACTTGAATTAAGCATAATCATATTAACAGTGTGTTACGTGTTACTTTCAACATCTTACATAATAATTGAGCTTTTACCCTTATCTTGGTCCACACAATTATAAATTATTGTGTGGATGTAAACATGCTTCGTATGTGTGAAGCACTCAAATTACATGTATTACTCAAAACATTAAATAATAATATATCACAAGGTTGTTTTTAATTATTTAAAAGGTTGCCAATCATTGTTGCGAAAAACACCAAGGCTGACACCCATTCTTGAAAGACCCCACTATCAAGCAGCTGACAGGTAGTGCTGCAGACAATGGGAACGGACTAACACACAATGAACTCATTAACAGTAACCTGAGATCAAGTGTAAGGTAATGATGATAGGATTTAGAGGTCTGCTAATAATGACATCCACCAACAGACTTCAGTCAGATGCCAGATGTGTTATCACCTCTGTAGCAGATGTCTGCATGATGGTCAATCACAGCCATGAACCATCAGTGCAAAAGCCATTTCCGCTTAAATAGAAGATAATTTTGCATTTTGATAACAATCTAAACTTCACGTCTTTAACAGCTAAAGTATTACCCTAAAAGTTCAAAGCAGTTTGCAGTATTTATCTTTTTTCTCTTAACATAAAGCATAAGTGACTAGCCGTCATTAAAAGCAATTGTTTCCATAAGCCATACTGTCATTATGTCCCAATCACACATGTTGTTCTCTTAGCATCCCCAAAATACAGTTGACTTGATCCTTCTGCTGATCATTTGTGATCTGAAGAAAATTCGGAAGAAAATTTCCATACATAATATCGAATGACAGGTTGTACGACTGGTAATGATAAACAGGTGCAAATACTTACTTACTTCCACAGATCTAGTTCAAAAGGAATGTAGACTATATTGGATAATTCTTGGCATGAAAAAAAAAGGTAAATGCGTCCAGATTTCCAAATAACAACAACTGTCAGCACAGACTTTGCTTCCTTGGCCTTTTCAAGATGTCAAGGCACTTGAGAACACAGAGAGACTCGCCCTAGTAAATCCTTTTGACACTATGTGGCCAAGACAGGGCCTCCTATCTTCCAAAACCATGGACAGGTCAGGTTATCAAATCCAAAGTCCATCCAACAAACATTTCCAAACTATGTTGCCTTGAACACAGTGACAAACCTCTTAGTCATTTTCCATACTTAAGAGTATGTTTCATGTAATGATAAATACAACAATAGTGGATAGAAAAACGAAAATGTAGAAATCTGATAGACCACCCAGTGAGTCATCTTAAAGATGGATTGGGACCATCTAAATACTTCTACACAAGTTGGGAAAAGATGGCAAGAGAAACCAGTCCTATCATTCCCCTTATCTGGTGGTTCACAGAATGACGGGAATGATTTGGGATAGCCTTAAGGTTCAGTACATGCTGGGAACCAGTGCTGTAAGTCACAAAGATATGAGATAGATACAACAGGCAGATACCGATTGTTTTCCCTGGGTCCAAGAAAGAAGATGAAAGACATTCAGACATCAAGACAATGGTGGTCATGTAGTGGCCAGGTTCCACAAACAAAGCCCCAGGGATCAGACTTCAATACAACTGAATTCCACTTTTTGAATTGTGAAACATGTTTATGCCCTTTGTCACTGTAAGACAAGAGTAGTACAGGTGAGCACAATGTTAGCTTAGGACATCAGTGGGGGGTTAGAAGATCAGGAAGATCAACTGCAGTAATGGGGTTTTTAAAATGAATAGAATGCCATGCTTTGTAAACCTGGGCCTTGCCTGTGGACAGTACCCTGAATATCTGTCATTTTATAACAGTACAAGTGGCACAAAAATGGGTTATGAAACATTGATGGGCAGCTCGATAAGAGAAAGATTAAAAAAACAAACAAAAAAAAACAAAAAACATAACAGCCTTTCTACTTGGACCAAAATATGACTCACAGTGAGTACAAAATTCAGCAATTGAGAATCTTTTCTAAAGCCTTGAATTCAAGGTAATTTGCTTGCAACATTGCTCTTTAAAGTTGGGCTTGCAACAGTCACCCCCTACTTTTCTTTCTTCTTTTTCTAGGACAACAGCATTTGGTGTGTGATTGGTGCTAAAACTGAGCCTACACACTTTTTCTCAAAAAGTTGGAATCTCTTATTAAATATACAATATCTTTCACTACTCTGGTTGTTCATGGTCTGGTTCTTTGTATTCATAGTACTGGCCAAGCAATTAAAAGAAAATACATTATTTTTAATGCAAATAGCATCTGATGGATTAAGCTGTTCTTTTAACCAGATTACTCAGTTTACTGAATGTGCCAACATTTATTAATTAATTTAACATTCACAAAAGTGCTCTACATCTCTGAAAGTGTCACAGTAGTTAGATTAAAAAGAAGAAATGGGATTTTGTGTCCAGACTTTGTTTAAGGAGTTCACTCGCTCAGTCCAAACCTGAATATGAACCCTTTGTCTGGAAATGTCAATAAGACAAACATATATTTAATCTCAACAAAGAATGTGTTTTTGCATCCAAAAAAAAAGATTTATTAAAGATAAAGGAATAAAGACATTGGTAAAGCATATCATTGACCCCGTGAGGAGCGTTCCACTGTAGCCACAAATCAACAGTCTCCACACCACTAAACAATAATGCATTCAACAAATAATCATTTCTCTTCATACCCTCGGACTCCGCAGACTCCACTCAGTCTCTTGGGTCACAGAAAAATCTGCTCCAAAAGTGTTTGTTTACACTGATATTCTCTGCGGAAAACAGGCCAACTCTTTGTTAACTTCTGAAAAAAGACCCCGAAAAGACACTGAGAGAAGGCAGTAATTGTTGTCATAAAGCCAGTGTCCAGCTCCTTCCTGTCTCAGAGGAGCTTTGGGAAGTCTCATTCTCACCGAGTGGTGCTCCGTTTCCGGAAGCCTGACTAATCCTCTCAGGCGAGAAGGTGAAAGGCAGGGACAAGGAGAAAGGGGGGGAAGCTGTATGTGGGAAGGAGGGCCTATGTGCACTATTACATTCAAAATGCCTGCTTGAAAATAATCCCATAAAGCATGCCGCCAGTGGCCTGTTGAGAGGAAGAATTAGGATTTGCGTGGAGCAGATAGGCCATTCAATTATCCCTAAGAGGCCACTAACTGTCCACAGGCCACGATAAGGACCACGTTTTTAATTTGTCAGCAGAATGTGGCAAGAATGAGAGAGATCAGGTTAGCACATACACTACAGCATGCTGACATATAGTCGCTTAATGATACATAACTACATAACAGCTCCAGTGAACGCTGCGGTTCTGTTTTCAACAGGCGACCAAAAAAAAGTGCAACAAGCAACAAGACTGTAACAATAAGTCCATCATATGAACATCAAGTATTTTGATGATTGAATAATTGTTTCTTTAATCAAAAATGATGCTGCTTCTTAGATGTAAAGATGCGCTGAATTTTTATGCCATAGATGATAAATCTTGATACTATCTTTAATGATGATGAGAATTGAGATGGGAAGAATTCTGAAAACAATTGGCAGATTAAATCGATCATCTAAATTATCGTTAGTTGCAGTCTTTAACAAGCAATCCAAATCCCAAATAATGAGACCCAAGCAACTCAACTGGCAAGCTTATAGGCATCAGCTACAGCAATGGTGCCCACATGGAACAGTCGGTACTCACGCTGGTTTAATTGGAATACAAACTGGGTTTTCTGTGCCCAGTAAGATGAAAACACAGGGATGTGGCTACGGTTTTTAACAGGGTGTTGGTTGGGTTCCTGGGCGAGCGGAAGCACTGTGGCTCCATGTGATTTGTGATTTGCACGCGGGAGGGAGGAGAGGCCTTTTAATCTGTGCCCTAGACTCCGCTTCCTCTCTCTAGGAGAAAATCAGCTACATAAACGACTCACCACTACACAACTGCACAACCACACAACCACTGTGATGTTTATGACCTAGTGAAGGGCCACACAGAGCAGAAGGGTCGTTTATATGAGAATAGGTACAAAAGCAGGACCCTCCCCTTCTTGAGCTGCTTTTATATCCACAGGCCCTCACATCAACCACACTCTGTATCCATTTCAACTCTCTCTGCATATTTCCCTACTTTTAAGATTTGTTTCACATTTCTATACCATCAACCTCAGTAGGTCATTCCCCTCAACTATTGAAGAATGCCCATTTCACAGACAAGATTTTAGGAGAGAAAACCATACAAGTCACGTCTCAAACAGGTGCAAATTCCAGTGATGCTTGCATGCGCTTGGACACTACTCTGTCTCTATAAACCTGAGCCAAGTAGCACGCTGAAGGTGATGGCCAGCAGACATGTCTGACAGCTAACCAGCTGACCTGCTTTCACTCCCCTTATCAGTTTGAATTTTCCAATTCTTTTACTATGTGTGTGTGGTGAGTAAGGCAGACAGAAAATGAAGAGACTGAATACATGTTTTAAATAAATGTAAATGCCTGCTGCCTAGATGTGAAAACTGTTTAATAATTAAGTGTCAACAAAACCTCATCATGAATATTTAATCATATTTACTATGACTGAATGGTATTAAAACGTAACACACTGCCAAGGTTTTCATTTCATGCTCATCCTGCAGACTGCAATGTCTGGAAACATGTACCGGACAGCCCATCCCAGAGAAGAATTCAGAGTCTGGGGCTGTGTGGGTGGGTGAGCACTCATTTGAAGAAAACTCCCAATAATCCAATTAAGCACATAATTTCCTTTAGTACACAGGAATTGAATCAACTGTCAGAAAGCAGCCGAGTCAGAGAAAGTGAAAAGCGAAAAGAGTGGACAGAGAAAGGGTAAGAAAAGGCTTTTCTGTGTACTGTTCAGCTGCTGCAGTGAACAAAATGCAAACAAAGCTTTGGAGAAAGAGGCTTTAGATCTCGGCAAACATGGCGGGGCCTCCCGTGCTCCACTTTGTAACTGTCCTGCTTGGCTGGCGATCAGCTCTCTCGTCCAGGACCAGTCTTTAGCAGAGATCCCTTGACCAAGAGCCAAGCAGCCTTTCACAGTGCACAAGTGTGTGTGCGTGCACGTGTGCTTGAATATGCATGAGCGGAGATGGGGCTCCTCGACTGTTCTCTGTGCTGTTCTATAGCTGACCTCACATTCATAAAGAAAGAGAATGAAAAGAGGGACAGAAATAAGATGGTAAATATGGACGTATGGGTATATTAGCTTCATTATGTGACAGAGAGATATGTTGCTTGAAGGCATAAATGTACATAATATCACCCATCATGACTCCTACCTGAACTGATATGGATATGAAGTTGTTTCAAGGAATAAACTCCAGCAAAGAGAGGGGCATTAGAGGGCAGAAAAACAGTACAGGAATTCAGAATTTCCTCCTCGTAAGTGCTTATCTTCCCTCTTGGGGCATCGAATCTCAGCCGCAATGACGAGGCCAAAAAGGAGAAAACAGGCATCACCTTGTAAATATTTCTGTCAAAAATAGTCACATAAAAATTGTGGCGTTCACAAAAGCTGCCTGAAACATACATTCGCATTGGAGGGCGTAGTTAAAAACAACGTTAATAAAATTCAACCCATGTTTTCCTGTCTCTCTGTCACCCCAATCTGCCCCATGTTGGCAAGCCTGTTGATCTCTTAGACTTTACCAAGACAATCTGATAATAATACTGTGTGTTCAGGAAGATTACAGGCACACCTGGCACAATCTCAGGCTACAAGGGCAGATTAATTGTATGATAAGATTACAAATGAAATCTAATTGTGATAATCCTCATAACAAAGAAAGAGGGAGAGGGGGGCAATATGGTCACAATCAAACTGGCAATAGACCACTTTTTTTTCCTAACTTGCACGATCTACATTTAAATCAGTTCCTTATAAGCCTAACTTTCACTATGCAATTCTGTCTGCAACCAGGTACAAAATCTCCTGAGAAAAAGAAGGCTTTATGTTACAAGCCCATCTAGTTTTTCTTTAAAGAATTAATAAACAACTAAACTTGGACTTTTTCTCCGAATATTTTCTTCTAGTCCCCTCTTCACCCCAACAGCCAATCCTGTAGTAGTTACTGTACTTGTTTTCATGAAGCAATCATGGAACTATGTTATTACTCGGAGAAAAAATTATGGCAATTTTATCTTACCTCATTGGTGAACATGCTTAGTACCACTGTCTGACTTCAAAAGTGGTGATGATAACTTTGATGAAACCTCACCCAAGATCTGTGAACTAATTTCTACTGATAATACTAAATACACAATGAATGAAATAACTCATGGCCTTTGAATAAAGGCAGGAAGGAGGGAAAGAAGATATGAATGAATGAGAGATAAAAAGAGAGGTAGCATGGAAGGTAGAGAAAGTGCCTCCACAGGCTTAAACTGTGAAAAGGGGTGCTCAGCTTTTCTTTTTCCAAGCTTTCATATCCTAAAAAGAACCCCTCTTAATTCCTCATTCTTCATTTCCTGTTCCTGTCCGCGTCCAGATGGCCAAGAGATCCAGAGAACATCCGTAACGGAATGACTGAAGACTTTCATGACTGAGCTGGTGCCGAGCAGGATAAAGTAAGTGGGAGGTAGAAGGATTTGTATCATCACAGCACACATGACCAGCTTATCTTACCCATAAACCATCAAATGCATTTTTGCAAATAATACAAAGTAAAACATTCACTGCATACTAACCTGCAGACATGTTGTAATAGACATAGAGATAATAGACACAGCGCATGTAGATTTGTTTAGAGATCTCACATTTCTAATACAGCTGATGAACCCAAAAATCCTTCATCTGAACTCAATGCGAGAGTTAAATCTGAACTCCTTATAAAACTGGAAAAATAGTGTCTCGTTTTATACAGAGATGAATGTGTTTAGCTTGGTGTCAGACATGCTGAAACCATACACGTAAGAAAGAAAGGGATAAAACATGTTGAAGGCTTTATGGACCCCTTGCCACATATTGTACACCACTTGAGCTGATGGTGAAATCAAAACTGTACGCTGACTGAATTAAAAACAGTCATAAATATTACAGCCTATAGCTTAGATAAACATGCTTCGCGAACGCAAAAACATCACAGCTGTGGAAGAGCTTCTGCACTTGTCGGATCGCATCCAGGTATGTTAGGAGAATGAGAACATAAACTGACTGGTTTACGGTGGGCAATAAAAACAAGTATTCTTCCAATCTGATACCTTGTGCTAAAAATAAGTGGGAGAGTAACAGTGGCAACACAATAAGGAAACATTCTTATGTTCACCTTATATTGTAGTCATAACTTTATAAGCCTATTTATCTCTTTCTATCATGCTTTCTGTTTTCCCAAAAGTGTCCTTGCAAACTGAGCAGGAAAACTGAGACATGTAGTTTTGTGGACTATGTAGCTGATATGTGTGGTCGATCTAGCCAAAATATGATATCACAGTCTATTTAAGTGCAATAGAAATCCACTATGTAAACTGCAATGTTTTTCTCTCAATTATGAAATGCTCTTTAGACTATAACCAGACTTGAAATAGACTATGACTTTCTCCATGTGCACCACTAAAAGACAATACAGCAATAAAGATACTTATTTTTGGCAGAGGCTCCACATCTGTCATGCCCCCACCTATAACTTGTGTTGCATTATTTACATCACCCAAGGAGAAACCATATGAAGTAAATTGTCCACTTAGTTGGCTATATCACTCTATTGGTATGTTCACAATGCACAGATCTGCTGGTCAACAAGGTTATATAAAGTTTGGAAACAGAAGTAAGAAGACATTGAACATCACAGTTTCTGCAATAGGCCTGAAAGGCAGATTGTGACACCTTCAAGATTGAATCTAAAATCATCAGATTGCCCACCCTGACGAATGTCAATTTCATGGAAAAACGGTCATGGAAAAGTGCGGATTAAGGAGACTCAGCTGAGGTGTTTAACTTTGAGTAAAGAGGGATAATGGGTTATCAAAGAGATCAAACCTATTAAGCCCTTCTCTAGAGGATGTATTACCCAGCCACAGGCTCCAAGCTTACTGATATAACAGGTTAAATCATTCCGTTTTGGGATACTGTCTGAATCCCGTTTTGGAGAAACAGCAACGCGGCTCAGCCACAAATATGTAGAGTCAAAAAAGGCTGACAGAAATTGCCTATAAAATGTGCTCTGTGCACTTTCCACATCACATCAAGTTTGCCATATGAACCCCATGCTCTTGGCATCTTTAGTAATGACATTACACAATGGTGTTCCATGTCAAACAGCAAGTTGGTCCTCTCGCATCACCGGCCAAATAGAAATCACAACCTCAAGTTTTACATCCAAGTCAAAGAAAACTACGCTGCTGGCACCACAAATGTAGAAATCTGGATCAGCAGGAAGTCAAAGGGCTTTCACTTCAATGTCTTTGCTCCCACAATTAAGACTTCATAAATATATCCCAGAATATAAAACACTTAAAATGGAGCCCTTTTGCGCTGCATTTGACTGACAAGGCCACTACACTCCAAATTACTCACAGGCACATAGCAGGCAGAGTGTTTGGCCGAGATGTGTGTGTGGTGCCAGTGTGCTTGTACACAAGCCAAACTTTTGGAGGCAATTGTCAAGGGCATGCAAGTCTTGGCCATGAAAGCCATCTGGAAAGTAGCAGAAATGCCACTATTTACAGCTATAAATAGAACAAATAAGGGCCACAACCAGAGTGATAATCCCTCAACAATGTGGCGGCTTTGCAGCATTACTTAATGTTCCACGACAAGACTTGGAGGAAACGTGCTGATCCACCTAAGCATCCCGTGTTCCTCTTAGATAAACTGACCCTGAACACATTATAATGAGGGCAGAGCGGTGGGAGAGCACACGACCTATGACCTGGGCTGGAGGAGTAAGAGAGGCCTGGAATAAGTAGTATCAGACACTTTAGTCATGGACTCTTGCTAATTCCCCACTCATCTCAAAGAACCAGTACAAATGGAGTGGAGGCAAACATTGCATCTAGGTACCTCACGACATGTTGAAAACAAAATTGATGAGAGGGTAACAGGTCAAGTTTAATCAATTCTCTTGATCTAGCTACAGGATTAGAGTTAAGTTTAACAAGTGGCTGTTAAACAGCTGTATTTCAGTGAAATTATAGCTGAATGGAGCTGACAATATGAAGCAAAAATGCTTTCATTATGTGAACAATCACAGTATCTACACACTCCAATACAATAGTAAGGGCTAATGACTTTAGAATGTAGCACCTCGGTAGGCTTTGAAGCAAGCTTTCGTTGTGGCCAAACCGTGTAATTACAAAATGCACTTGGGTTCAGAGACACTTTCCCCCATACACTTACCTTGTAAAAGAAGCAGCTGTTGACCGTTGGATCCTTTATTTTGAGCGTCACAAGCCCTACTCATTTGAGCATCATAATTCGAGCTATTCGGTCCAATAAAATTTGGACAGTCGAGAAGAGCCGCAAGACTAAATCATTTTATCACTATTCATATAAGCAGGACGCTAAACCACAAGCTTCACAGATATTTTTATTTTAAAACTTTTTTGGCTTCATGCACTATTGAGTAGCTTCAATGGAATAAACAGGGCATCACCAACACTGTATCTAGATTAATTGTTAGATCCATGGGGTAAAGCAATACTGTGCACATTACTATGAGACCAAACATCTCATTTTAACAAACAGTGACAACAGATGTCAAGTCATTGGATTCTATTGCTATTGCTGCTTCTATGGAGAACAGGAGATTCAGCGAGGCTGTGCACGTTGTACATGCTATGGTGAGTTGATGGGCCAGTTGCTGACTCAACCTAAACTGTAATCAAATGAGTCTGTTTGGCACAACACATCAATTCAGACCAAACTAGGCAGTGCTGATCAAACATGATCTGTTATTGCATTGCCCATTTCTTACCTCAAATGTTTCCAGAGGTGTACTGTTAAGCTGTAATACGATAGAGTTTGTGACCTGGCGGCTACGTTTTCCTGCTTGAAAATGAACAAGCCAAAACCAAGTGCAGACCAACTTTACATGCTGTAGCCTACTGGAGCGTTTAGTGGTTTGGTGTGTCCAGGTGCATCCTTGCCAGAGGTAGTTTGTTTCCTGTTTTTGGTCACAAGAAAAGTGAAAGTGGGGGCCAAATCCCTAACCTGACAACCCTACTGCCTCCCACATTTAGTCTATATACACAGATATATTTCAGCGACCCTCCGTTTTTGAAACTGATGTTTCTGATTCTCATTACCAAGTAGCTTCCCCCCGCCCCCCGTGGCATTGTGTTTGCTCCTTCTTGCTTGACACGGGGGTAATATATTAAAATGTATGAGGCTTTATCCTACCACGTTCAAACAGAGCCAAGTTGGGTTTGCCCAGACCACAATACAAAACACGTGCACATGCATACACGCAAAGTCAAACCCTGCCATTGTTTTAGTAAGAGGGCAGAATATCCACACTGGCAGTGTGTAAGATGAAATGGTATACAGCGAACTAAAAGGGGCCATTACATTATTAGCAGCAGGAAGGAGATCAAGCCTCCAGTCCATAGTGACAACTATGCCAAAACCAAAGAGCATGCATTTAAGGTAACTGTCAAATTTTACTTTGCCACTGTTTAACGCTCTCTTAGTCATTTTATTACAAAACCATCTTGCGAATTACCTCTTGTGCCAGCTTCCACATTTGGACATTCGAACACTGCTTGAGTTGTTGTTTAAGGATCTCTGAATAAAAACAACAGTGAGGTTAAACAGGTAAGTAAAAACTTAAGCTTGAAGAAAAATGTGTTATCTGCTAATATGTTTAGCTCCCTGAGGGAAGCAAACATGCTTAGACTTAATGCAAAACATATTGAAGTATCAAAGCCCCGCATCCTCTGAATGTTAACAACAGAGCACAGCAGCAATCCTCACAGTGTTCCCCTAATCCCCTCCAAAATGGGCCTCATCAATGGAACAAAAAATAAAATTGAAAAAAGATCAGGAAGTTCCTTTTTAATAAGGAGATGGTATGAGAGAGAGTTTGAGATTAATCTTTGCAAAAGTGCTGCAGAAACTATTTGGAGTTTTCTTTTTTTTGTCATCAGCATCAGCTCTGGGCTCAGTCTCAAACACATACCAATCATTATTGGCAAGTTTGTTCTGGCCATCCATTTGATAGGAGAAGGTTATCAGATATCAGCCTTCAGTGTTGTGTCAACCAAACCCTAAAGTCTTGCTATAGGACATATCTATAGCATATCACAGATCCATCAAACACACGGCCTGATCAAGCTGCTGCCCAGCTGAATCTTTGCATTTTACCGCAGTAATCAACAAGAAATCAATAAGAAGTGAATAAATAAACACAGTAAGGATCAGAGAAACCTAAAACTGAAAACTGGTTCTGTTTGAAATGTGTTTTCACTACATAACCTGTCCATTTGTATTTATGTCTTCAGAAGCATCAATGTTGAATTACATTCAGTTCATCTTATTTTTTAATAGATGCTAATAAAACCTGTACCTCCATTCTCCATTCAATATTTACTCACTTCACTCAATTCTCAAATGAAACTCAGTAAGGGGTTTAAATATTAACCTGCAATTAGGATAGAGAAATACGAATGGGCCTACACCACTGACTGTGTAAGCACTTGTGTGAGCGTTTATGTGCGTCATTTTCACTTCAAGAGTTTGAGGTTCGACATATCAAATATAGCAGTTAATGAGAAACTAACTCTCCAAACTCTTTCCCACATCAATCTCACTGACTAGCTGGTGTGTTGTGTGTCCGTATCCCAGAGAGCTGAGGGGTCTGGTGGTAGACAGAAGCTCAGGTTAAGCTTAGACTGCAGATAAATCAACTTGGACTCATATCCTCCTAACTCCTTTCCTTTCCTCCAAGACCTCCCAGCTTCCCTGGGCCCAGCAGGACCACAAGCAGCTGTATCAAAACAACACTAAATCATCTCCACCACTGGTCTAGATAAACAACCTTGCACAAGAAAAACACTACATTATGCCAATCTATATAGCACACCAAAGAAATGCCTTCCCCAGAGCACTGAAAACGATACTGTTATTAAATTAACATTCGCTTTACCCACATGAAATCTCTTAATTCTCAGTGCTGTTCGTCCATTTTATTTTGTTTCATGATTAAATATGTACAGCAATTTGAAGACAAAGGTTGTCTAAACTGGTTAAATACAGTTTTTTTTTCAGTTTAGTAAGTTTTAAATTGCAAACTAAAGTCAGAGAGAAAATTGTGGTAACAAAACAAAGCATCTCATACAGTAGTAAGGGAGGTTGTTCTCACTCTCATCGCCCACTTGTGGAAAGTATGACTCAGACTTGACTCAGTCTTTCATATTACAGTCTTTGCTCTTGATCAAGTCCACAGATCTTTTATTTATTTACTCATTTTTTTAAACACGAAAAGCTAGAGTGTACACACCACAGAAAATGTTTGTCCTGCTATTATACTGCATAGCTGATTTTGAGAAGAAAGGAAAAAAGGAAAAGACATTTTACAGTGATGCTTATACAAAGCATATACAACAGTTCAATAGCTGCTGCATGCGTCTTATAGCAGCATTTTCAGAGGTCAGAGATAGGGCTGGGTATTGTTAAGGACCTCATGATTCCATTCAATTTCAATTCTTAAGGTCGCAATTCGATTCAATATCGATTCGATTCAATGCTGATTTAAATGCTTCAGTAATAAGTAGTAATAAACAAATAATTCATTAGAGTACCTGTTGATCATTTTTAAATTCAAAAAAGTAATCTTAAATCATAAATCTTTCCTCTACGAAGTTGTAGTCCGAACTGAAATGTAAACAAAGGCACACGATGTGTTTAGTTATAAAACAGTGCAACCATAGATAAGCTGAGATAATGCCATTGTTTCTGGGACTGCATGGCTAGATGCAAGGGGGTAAAATGTTGACAGTGAACCCCCCTCTCTCCCTGGAGAGGAATGCTACCCCTGGGCACACGGTGCAGCAATCAGGGTAAGACCGGCTGCGCTGAGAGTTTACAGTCTCCGAAAGAGCGGTGCATCAGACATCGGCTACCCTCCTCCACAGCTCTGACAGTGTTTGATTTCAAAATGATTTTAAAATATGTCCTATATCATTTTGATGACGTAAAACAGACTATACGAAAACAGACTGTACTCATCTAAATTAGTAAAGGCTGTATCATCATCTTGTGTGACATAGCAGATTGTTTATATGTGTATAAGTGCAAATGGTGGAGAGGTAAAACTATCTGCCATTAATCTTATACATAATCCTCCTAAGATTATCTGCAAAAGTCAAAAGATGGTTTACTGAAGCAACACATCACGATTCTATTCTATTTTACATGTTATTGATATATTAAATGTATTTCAAAAAATATGATATGTGGTTGTGGGTGAAAGCAGTTGCAGACTCTACTGAAACAAATTAAATGATGATGCAGTTAGTGGTCAACTGGTTACCAGAGCCTCTTGTAAAAAGTAACCGCATGTGGGCCACACAGGGGGTAGATACACAACACATAAATTGAATACTAGTTTTCTACAGCTGGAAAACACAATATGACATTTTATTTTCAGTTTTAAGGATTACTGTTCTGCTTTTATTCACATCACTGTTTAGTGTGTGTGCACATGTATGACACCTATAATCTCAGTCGAGGCGATCGTCAATGTGGCATTGATTGTTTGCAACTCTGAACCTTCCTGGTAAGCCCTCTCCCTCACCCAAGATCCCTTCCAATGAGAAGCAGACCTGACTAGGCATCAGTTGTGGTGTAACGGCTTTCAGTGATTTTGCTCTTAACCCCAGAGCTTGTTTTGAAACCCTCCAGGGGGCATTGGAAAATTAAATGCAAGCGCTGTGGAAAACTTTGCCCTCCTCCCACTTCACTGCCCTAGTTTAGGGACAATTGTGCTGGGAGACAGGGAGTTAGATATTGCTTGGTGGAGAAGTACATCTCACTTAGCTAAATTGACCGTGTCTCATCCCTCAATACCTACTGTTCCTGTGGGGAAAAAGAACTCCACCAGGTGTTATGTAGGATTCTCAAGATTTTCCTGAACTCTTTCCGCACCCTGCATTCCTGCTGTAGGAGTGGCGACTGGTCAGACATGCCTGGATAGCCTTGGTCGACACCTGACCAGCAATGAACGCTGTCTCCGACTCCGGTTTGTCTTTCACACTCTCCAAGATGTGCAGCAATATTTTCTGATGAGTCACATGATACACTTCTGGCACACATCTGCCGCACACCATCTCATTCTATTAAGCATCACATTTTCAAGAATTTGGATGGAGGGCAAATTGTCCAGATGGCCCTAACTCAGCAGTAGCCATATTAGCTTTCAAAATGTTGCAGCTCAGGCCTGAGTTACCATTTACCTGGGGCAGCTGGGCACTTCCCTTTTGATTTCTGCACAGTTGCTCTGATCTGTCAAGCAGAAAAATAACCAGAGGCTACTTCAAAGGCCAGGTCTCCTCACAGCGGCAGAGTCCAAAATGCTACTGCCTTCATGCGAGGAGCCAAAGCTAAAAGGCGTCTTTATATGAAAATTGGTTTCATTAAGATGACTGGAATCCAGGGTCAGTGGGAAAAAAGAAAACACATGTTGACAAGCACAAACGTCTGCACCTTCTTATAAACATCAACCCCAGTACTTTTCACAAAAAGCTTAAGACAGGATTTTTTCCATTTTGTGAGATAGCGCACAAATGATTGAACACAGGTCCTCACAAAGCAACACTAAATGTCTTAAATGTCTAGGTGTTGAAGTAGCTTTCTGAACAACAGGACTCTGTTCTTACATGAGTGGCCAACATATGTGGTTTCTGCATTGGTGAAAGCCTACACTATGCACTAAAACTTTATCTTAAGAGGTGTTTTACAGTGTCCAGGGGGAGGCTGAGAGGCAAAAGATCCATTTATTTTTGCCTCATGTGACGGTTTGCTGCAGTAAGGTAGCACCAATGACCCTGCAACTAGTTTCAGTAAATATATGTTTGAAAGGTAGAAAAAAGCCTACCTACTAAACCCAAAAAAGTAATAACAACTAACAAAACAAAACAAAGACTAACAGTAACATTTTAAGACAATGATCAAAAACAGAAAGATAGCATTTAAGAGATTGGATGGAAGATATCAAAGGAGCAAAAACAGATTCAAAAGCCTTTAATTTCAGGGGCTAATTTCAAAACACTTAAAGCTGGTACGTGAAATTATGGGTCAGCTGCTCATTCACACCCGCCAGGTTGGCCTGCAAAAGCTTTCCAGCTGTAACTTGGCTGGAATAACATACCCAAAGCCTGACAAGTTAACTCATATGGGAGCATGGAAATGATTAGATATTACACGTAAGTAGGAGATGGGAGAACACCAAGAGGGAGGCATTTTATCAGAGCGGAGGCTCAGGACCTGCTGTGGTTGTTCTCTTCCAAGGCTAGTAGGGGGGTAACCCAATCTCATCAAGCAGTCGCTTATCTGGCTAGGGATCAAACCCTCAAGAGTGTGCTGTAATTTCTTACCATGGCTTTGACAAGAAGCATTTTGGTGCGGTTTATCCAGTTATGGAAAGTTAAACTCCTATACTATGTGGAATACCCGTACACCATAAAGGACCAAGCTATAAGGCTGCTTGGAGTGAGTGGGAAATGATGAGGTGTTTCAACACCACATGAGGTGACGTCTTTGGTAATCTGACCACTATCAAGCTCTTTTCCACTAGGTCCAGGTTCAATGCTTCGTCATCAAAAGAACACAGTGAGAGGGATTTCAGCTCACAGCACCAGGTCTTGTAGATAATAGGTTTCAGTTAGGCTACCCCCTCTATCATAGCTCACTGAGCTCCATGTGGCGCAGGTTTTTAGAAGAAGTGAAGACATTAAAGTCATCTGTCTGGGTCTCCATGGATGCTTGTCGGAGGATGGTGGGGTTATGAGTTTGGCTCGTGTTACCTGGCTCTGCAGGAGCTGACCTGAGTGGGACCTACAGATTAAGGAACCATATGGGAGCTGCAACCTGAGCTCAGGAGAGGAGAATCAGCAGGGCCAGGAGACAACTTTCATTTATTTACAATGATACACAATATCATACACAGTCTCCACTTTTGTTCAGAACTTCCTTTACCTTTAAAGTGGCCTTTAAAAAGAGGAATACTGCTCAAATTGAATTGTATGGAGTCGATCCATACAGTTGATCAAAATCCATGTTTCGCTGCTTGCTAGTGTTCTTGTGCACTGCTCTCTGTTATAACAGCTGGGTGCTACAGCGTGAGTATTTCCCTGCATATCTGAGTAAGAATGTGTGAATGTGAAACATTTTTTTTGTGGTTCTTGACCGTGTTTTGACACACAGATCACATTGTATTGTATTCTCCATGTTGGACATTGCTTCATATCGTATTAATGATTTAAGCTTATAAACTGAATCCAAATTCTGTAGGTCCTGGTTTAAACATATTAAGTACATTGTGGAAAATAAGGTGTTTTAGATTAACTACGCTACAGCTGTTATTTCAATGTATTCGATACATACAATAACTATGTCAGGTTGCTCGAGCAGTTGAGGTGACCAGAATGAGGAGACCTAGGCAGATGATGTTCAGCCCCTGATATTTCTTTCATTGTATATACAGCATGTCATGTTTACCAACATCCTAACTCAACCTACTCTTCCTCCAAATGACTTGCTTAAATACCCCAGCACCCCTTTCCCTAATCGGCACGTACTATTACCTTTTCTTCACCAACCTAAACATACAATAAACAATAAATAAACAAATATAAAACATCCCTATCAAATATAAATACAAATCAATATAAACCCATGAATATCACCTAGATTAAGAATCATCATAATTTACATATATTTACATTTAAAACCCACCAATTAAACTCTCCTCTACCTACTCCCCTCTTAGTTCCTCCCATTCAACAAAGCGGAACTAATAAAAGGTGTCTGCATCCCCGGCGGACTCCTTTGTCTGGACACACCCTGGGAGCAAGAGAAGCGGCAGAAGTAAGTTTTATGCGTCACACATTTATCCACAATCCCATCGCCCAAAAGATCTTATGCCTTCAAACCTACTGCAATAGTGGCCCGCTAATCACTGGCTTTCTCTTCTCCCAGGTGAATCTTGATGGCCAAGCAAACGGCTAATCCCGCAAGCATCATGTCAGTAAACAATTTAACTTTATCTGTGTGTACCCACATACCTACATATACACACACGTCTCCACTTTATCTGAGACCCATCAGCTGATTTACCACCAACGTAGCAGCAGTCCGTCGTCACAAACTAATTACAATGTTTTCCTCACAGAACTGTAATTGATCTAAATCAGAAAATAACTTGTTTATTCTCATATTCTATCATTCAATCATTTCAGTTTTCTTCTCACTACAGGATTATAATGGTATAACCTTATAGTCATGGTTGGGTCAGTCTGTTATTCTCGTCCACAGTTAGAGAGGGCAGCGGTCAATGTTCTGTGAACAAACCATGCTATCTTGGGTATAAGACATTCCCCTTTAAGCAGAGATGCTAGCCAATGAAGAAAAATAAGAAGTTGTACTTTTAAAGCAATGGTTTTAGTCCAAAAGATGATGAGGCCCTCACTAATTCATTTCCCATTTGGAGAGGCCCAATACATATATCATACCACAAAGATGCTGACCAATACCACAGAACATTTTTCTGTGAAGCACTTCAACAATTGAGATTTCCCAACAGTACAATGAATATAGTACCTCATCCATCTATGTTACAATTCAGGGGTCAGCACAAGTGCAGGACAAAAATCCTCAGATTTGTAAAACAATCCCCGATTATAAAAAAAATACCCACATTAGCTGCAACTCACAACAGTATGCCTGTAATGAAGACTGAAGGCTGAACCATTCAAATTATGACAACTGGCCATTCATGACTGACATCCTGAGGTCCAGATGTGAAATACAGTAGGCATGACGTTGCTCTGCTTGTTTTCTGGCCCTTTGATCCATAAAAATGGAGTGCATCTGCTATACATTTTGCCAAGACATTATCCCGTCTACAGCCATGGGGAATGAGAACCAAACATTGTCAAACTGTATTCATGTATTTTAGGAGATTTAAACAGTGGTTGATTCATGTTTAATGAACACCGTCAGGACTTATCCACTGCCTGCAGTTCTTTCACCTCCAATTTAACTACCATTACACGATCTTAGTTTGACTTTGCCTTGCTGATGTTCTTCAGAAGTCGTGCAGTCCACGTTCACTTCTCCAACTCCCCTCTAAAAGGTTCCAGCATACTCTCAAAAGGCTTCTTTAGGTCATTGTGGTGGCAATCCTAATCAGTGTGTTGCACCGAGTATCCAGCCAAAGGGCAAGAGCAAGGCCCAGTTTCCATCTGAGAAAACAATAATGGCTCCTAATGCCATCTTCAGGACTGCTGTGCTGTCAGACAACACACCATGATAGATCAATTTAGAGAAATTGCTAGCATTGTAAAATGGGGCTTTCATATCAGGTCTACAATAGCCCCTTCCCTACAGCAAATGTCAAAGCCAATACCCACTTGTTTAAAGATTATATACAGAAAATATACTGTGCAACTGAGTATGGGGAATATCCTCTGATTTAAAAGTGTAGGGACAATACAGTGACTCAGAAATGAGTCCTTAAAACCCAGAAGCTGGTTGCCTGAATAACTTGTGTGGTTACCACAAGATTTTCATGTTTTGTTTTAAAACATAAAATTAGTCAGTAAATTGGCTAAAGGCTAACGTGTGGGTAAATGAGAGTACAGAGGTTTTCAGATACATTAAACATCATTGCACAGAACAATGAAACTGATTCTCTCACAAGTCCATCGTTACAGTCAGACTTCAGTGAGCTCATTCTGTCCAACTTGTAGAAAATTTATAGTATAGCAGTAATAAGTGTGTATAGTGACGTGCAATAGGAAGTTTAGTGGTGGTGACACTGAAGTCAAAAGACTGAAGTATGGTAAGTTTATAGCCTAACTTTAGCTGTTTTTAGTTCTGGATTATTTTGCTGAACAAAACATGTAGGAATTTAAAAGCTATTTATATCTTATTTTCTGTAATAATCCTATATTGGAGAAATTAACCAGATTTTTGTCCAAGCCTCCATGCTCCTCGCTTTCGCTGAGTATCTGCCCACCCATCTGCATTACATATAAGGCAGACAACCCACGAGAAATTGGCATGGAGAGTCAGAAGTGATGGGACTCCATCTATGCCTATAAAGTGCTTGTTCTAATGACAGCCGCATGCTCCACACGTTGCTATAAGCACGGGCCTCACAGCTGCTGCGCTCCAATAAGCCCACCAAAAACATGAGATCAGCATACCATCTGCGAGTTGCGTCTCCTCCAGATCATCAATCAAACTCCCTATCGCTGCATTGATGCTGTGGAAGATATTGTTCCCACCACATCATTAAGCGAGCAGGGGCCCACATAGTTTTAATTGTGACATCATCGTGTTAAAGCTGTTGAATTTAAGTGTGTGATGCGGTGAGAAGTATTTTGGGTCATCATCAATGAACAGATAAATCATTCAGAGCGCGGCTTTTAAAGTAATGGAATTTATGGGACTTCACACATGAGGACTTGAAGGCCATTTAATGGGTGTAAACAATGGGCAGGGCAGCGAAAACATGTCCAAAGCCAACTGTTGCGCAGAACAATAAAGATCTTGTCAACAAAAAGACAGAGTAATGGTTCCAAAAAAATTGCATCTTTCATTTCCAACAAACAAACAGATTCAAAAAGTATCCCTCTAGCAAATGATGTGGCCGGCACCAGACATACCATCTTTATATTAACACGACAGAACACCAACACACCAATACCCTAAGCAATGGCTGCCACTCCAGCACCCCGAGCTGTGCCACCCCAGAACAACACCACTAACCTCAGACCTCGAAAGTGAGGTTGACTAAGGAATGTGAAAGCAGGAAATGTTTTCTACAGTACAATGTTAAAACCTTATTTTGATACAATGCAACTTGAATGTAGGTTTGGCACTTGGCAGTTAAAATGGCCATATTCTACATGTGAAGGCTTTCTGTCAAAACAGTCTGTGAACAAATTCTAAGGCATGGTTTGATGCATTTTATTATATGCCCTAAAGATTAAATACCAAGAAAAGTGCCTCATATTATTTTAATTACAAGGAAATGTATGGTTTTAGGTTTGCGTGGGGGTTAAATATCGGCCACCAGCACATACAACACCAAAATATGAACACAGGGAATATTTTTCCTCACAAAGGGCTGCAGCTTGTCAAAAGCAATAAATCAATTCAAAACTTGGCATCCATCTGCTTCTTCGAACATGTCATATACACAATGATGCATGACCACCCAGCAACTACACTACAGTAGGTCTGAAAGTGAATGCAGTTACAAATAGTGTTGAAATTCTTAAATAATAACTTTTTCTGAGTGGTTTCTACGAAGCAGACCTGACAATGCTTGTTTACCCAGGATATCTCTGATTTGGATATTTATCCAAACGGTTGTTGGTTTATAGCGTGATTCCAAGTCAAGGTTGTGTACTGATTTATGGCACTGAGCGTCTAGGACAAGTAGCAACCTTGTTCTGCCAGCAGCTGAAAAGAAGGGGCCTATGGGCCTCAGCTGAGGGGCTAAATGTCAAAAAACAAGCTCTACCTCCCTCCCACCAATATGAAAACCAACCCCTAGGTTTGGAAATGTCTATGTGAAAGTGATGGGGGAAAATGAAGAAAGCCAGCATTGTTAAGAAAAACAAAACTTGCTTTTTTGCTCCTTGTCAGGGATTCCTCTGTGTGAATTACTATCTGGATGTTGGTCATTAATTGCGCATAACTGGAAATTTGTGAAAAATGTCAGCCATTTCCTCTGATAAATATCTGTGTTGTCCAGCTGTTGAATAAATGGTCCCCCTTTGCTAATGGCTCACATTTAGACAGTGACTCTAGTCAAATAGATGCATACCAGCTGGGATCCATACTATACATCTTTTATAAGGCATGGGAAAGAAACGTACACAGCTCATACAATTCAATTTCTTAACTGCCAAGTTTCATGTCACAAGGTTCCTTGCCTTTTCAATTTTACCTTGGAAAACACCATTTCAGGCTGAAATCTACACCTAAAGGTGTGATTTAATTGAGGGGTTTGGATGATCAAAAATATATACAGTCTGCGCTTTTTGTTCTTATATCCTTTCTGGAAACTTCTTCAGCAACTACAGCTGTAGTAAGCTTGTATCTCAGTTCCAATAAATCAGTTCAATATGGTAAAATTTGCACAAAGAACAAAACAGATAAATAAAAAATATGGCAACTATCGTGCCAAAACCCTAGTTATCTTGTACAAAGTGCCAAAGGACCAACTGGAAGCTAAAAAGAGAGTGAAAACAGGAATTAAATCCATCAACCATGGAGAAAACATGACTCCAAAGGGACGCCTAAGTTGTTCTGTGTCTGCTGAAAGTAGGCAGTTGTTTACAAACATGTTCGCACATTTCAGTCTCTTGGGGACAAAAACTGCTTAATTGCAGTTAAAAAAAAAAGGAAAAAAAAAGATTTCCTTTCTTTTTAATCATCACAGCACTCCCAATACACTATAGTTAGCATTAACCACTGTAAATGTTTTTTGTTTTTTTTTTTGTGAAAGAAGGAAAACAAAGAATGAGGGTGTGTGTGGGAGAGTGCGTGTAATGGCTGGTGTTTGGGTTGACTGGGAGGGGGAGGAGGGGGGTCAGAAGCTGTCATGTGCCATTCAATGAAACATCTGTGATGGGAGGTACCCATTTGATAAACTCAATGACCCAATCGTTTGCATGTTGTCCAAGCCTAGATATGGGCTGCTATATAACCCCACTGCGGCAGCTTAACTGTACAAGGGATGTCATATCTATTCAAACCATCATATCATATTTTCTGTGCAAATTAAAATTCAGGGAAAACAGCACATTTTAACTTGCTTTACATTTTCAGAAATCCATTACTCGAGCATTTATTCCTTATCTGTTACCAGAGGATTTGGTTCAAAATTTGCAATCTGAGAAGCTGAGTCAGGCCAGCATACTCTCTAAAAAGGTGCGAGTGAGGTTCTGAGAATGCTGGAGCAATGTCCTTTTTGTGGCTATCCTGCTTCATGGTGCTTTATGAGGGAGTACATGCTGTTGTCTTTATGCAGCCTTCCAAACTTTTAACACCACTTTTGTCGTGATTCTTTGACTAAGCCTTTGAAAACGGGAACCAGCCTTGATGGTAATCCCGTGACAGGTCTGTTTTTCTTGGTATGATCAGTTGATCTGAACAAATGTTGACATTCATTTAGCAAAATTGTGAAATCTTTACCATTTTACAGACTAATGGAGTTTAGTCAATCAAGAGAAATACCAGTAAATATTCTAAATATCTACAAAGTTTTTCCCTTCTTTACTCTGAAAGATATACATGTCCTTCTACATAGGAGAGGGCAATTTAAGTAGCTCAGGAGGATAGGAGACAGGGGCAAAACTTAAAGACTGTGTTAAGAACAACATAAATGATAAACACCTGTTATTCCAGGTTTGAAACATGACTGCAACAGAAGAACAAAGTGGTGTGATGGGTGTGCTTCTGCAAAGTACGATGTAAACTGAAAACCTCTGCGCTCTGTCATCTGAAAAGATCATTTTTCCCCCTCTTCCCGCACTCAAATTTACTGCCTCTATGACAATATGCTCACTGTTTAATAAGTGCTGCAGAAACATCTGGTCTGCTGACAGTCACACGGTCTGTCCATAAATAGCTGAGGATGCCCTGACTTCAATGTATTTGCCTTTGGATGGCAGTAATTACGTACAGTTCAGAGCATTATAACTAAGATGTATGTACAATAGAATGTGGATTTATCTTGCCTTTCAAGCCTTCAAAAAAGACTGCCTGCCAAGGCTCATTTATTAGATTAGTAGCTAAAGTGGACACACTGTAGTGGTCACCTGATACACACAAAATGTAAACAAAGGCAAACGTGAAACAGCACTGTGTGAACAAAAAGCTTGGAGAAACCTGAGCTATGCAAATAAATGGTTGTATTAAACCGAGGACACAATATTCATAGAGGACAATCCTTGTTGCTGCTGTGCTCATGGCATTATTTACATTGTAGAATGATAACCAATAAATTAAAATTTAATGAAAACCACTTGGCCTACTCAAATGACTGCCGGAGTAAACTCATCATCATGCACAAAATGATTTAATAAGTGACTCATATTCCCTATTATATTAAAAGTCAAAGTGTCCCTGCTTGGGGGGGTGGGGGGGTGTATATGTGTATTCGCAGAATTTCATGTCATCTACCATTTTTAAAATTCTACAGCTGTAAACCAGTGACTACGTTTTCATATGCTCAACACAACATGAAGTTACAGAACAAAGCATATGATAGATGGGGCAACAGTCATGTTGTTGAATAGTTGCATGTAAAAATTGTGTATCAAAACGCCTTTACTTCTTCATACGTCAGCTGTCTAATGGACCTATACTCGGCAATGGACTGAAGAACCCTCAGCTGGTATGCACCACATGTACAGAGACCGTGTCCATGCTGCAGTGCCAGGGTTTCAATCAGACCAATGGTCCTTTGCTGCATGTCTACAACCCTCACTCATCCCATTTCCTGTCCAGTCCAATAAAGCCATCAGAAAAAGGTCAGAGAGTACTTCCTAAGACTAAAGATCAGGGTATTTTGGGTTGAAACTTACCAAATTTAGATGTTCTGAATTTCAGAATTCAGAATCAAGTCAAGCATTACCGACAGTTCCTGTATTTATTTGGAGCGCACTCCACCAAAAGAACCATGACAATCTGACAAATAAATAAAAGGGCTAGAAATTGAACACACCTGTTAATATATCTCCTCCTCCCCCGTGACAGGTAATGCTTAGCCTCAAATATCCCATGCATAATTCCTGTGTAAGAGAGAACAGACGCTGGCGTTTGCACTTTGAAATGTTTATTTTTGTTGCCTGGGGATACAAAAAGGCTGCAAGTGAGGGGCTGCCTGGCTAAAGAGGCACAGATTTACACGAGTGAGATGGATTTGGACAGACTAAAGCATGACAGGCTTTAGAAGCAGGAGTCACATTGCCACAAAGAGGAATGAAAGAGCTTTCACTGCTCTCTTTGAGGTAAAGTTAATCGCCTTCATTCCAGCATCAAAGTTTGAAGTCTCTTGCTTATCCAGGATTTCCTTATGTCATTCTATCACACTGCAACAAGCCAGTTTTTTCAAAAATGTACCATGACACAGTAGAGTTATATTTCCTTGATACTAAAAAAATGAGGCTCTTCCTATGAAGGTCTGTATTCTACTATACTTGCTATATAATCCAAGTAAGAAGAACATTAACCCTTACATTACAGTCATCTAATGACAGGATTACCTTAACCCATAGCAATGCCTGTGCTGTTAATGAAAAGAGAGCCCTTAAAACCAATTTAATGCTCTTTTAAAAACACAAGTGCTATAATAACAGTTCACAGCTTCCTCTTATACCCTATTTTTGCTTTAACAGGTTAAAGCAACCATGCCTGTAAGAGGAGTTTTTCACTATAATGACTTCTTTAGCCACTCATGACTGTGGGTGGTAATGTCAGTCTGTCAGTGCATTGCCGACAGGAATATCTTATTAAATTCATTACATTACTGAGTGAATTCATGGCAATCCCTTGGCTTTTCATTGACCACCTGAAATATCTCACCCCGCACTAGATGGACTGGCACAAGATTTTGTACAGACATTAATGGTCCCCATGTGATGTAACCTAATCTCTTGGTAATTTGTAACTGTATAGACTATAAAGCATTTAATTTCTGGCTGTCTTGGTTCACTTTTGTAGTCTTTGGAGTTCTACCACCTACAGATTTCCACCTTTGCACGCTTGTACATCACTTTCTTCCTTCCCTTTATTTCCATCACTCCCTCAAGCTCTCTCCCTCTATCTTTCTCCCTCCTTCTGTCTGCCTTCCTCTAATCCTTTATTCTCCCTTCTGCCATCATTCCAGATGGTGACTGGTGTCACAGGTGCATCATAAATCCTTTTTTTTCCCCTCCCGTCAGACATCACTCAATCTTCCCTTCCTCAATCTCCACTAGCTACCCCTCCACCCTCTCAGTAATCAGCCGTGCTTAAACTGTCCCGTATCCTTCTATCAGGACTGCTGAGGTGGCGTGTTTTCTTTGGGAAATGACTCATAAATTAGGGGAGCTCCCAGGCTGGCTGTGAAAGAGCCAGACAGGCGTACACAAGGGTCTCTGATTAGTGTGGCTGGGAGAAAGGCCAGACAGGCCAAGGCTGCAAGACCCATTTAAGACCATCACTGATTTGAAAGGGGAAAGGAAAACATATTGATCACATGGCACTGGCTGGGTACTTCTTAATAGGTGGTGAACAGGGGGGCCTGAGCTACAGCTGGGATGGTTAAAGCATCTCTCTCTAAAGTGTCTTTAGTGAAAGCGACTTTTTAAAATGTTTAACTCTGGATTAACAGTTAATATAACACACCTGCTTCAAATGAATGAAGGAATGCTGAAGCAGAAAAAACATCCAAAACATGCTGGCCAGGTGTGCGGAGATTTTCTAAGGTTGCACAACATTTTATAAAGCCAGAGGAAAATGTTGCAAGTAGAATGAGAACAATTAAAGAACATAGCTTCAATTAAAAATACAAAACATCAACAAATATGATTTCATTTAAATTGAGTTACATGTAATTTGGTGTTTTGTCCAATAAAAAAGGCAATATTTGATAGTTTTATATCAAATTGCTCATTTGCACATCACACATGACAACCCATCAACACTGAATAATCTGAATCTGCAAAGTAACTAGTAATTTAAATGATTAAATAAATGTAGAGGAGTTGAAGTACAAATTGGCAGAAATGGACTTTAAGCACAGTACTTAAAGTAAATTACACTAAGTTACATTCCCTCTCTGGATATTCTAAATTTTGAGACTAAGATTTTCATTTCCACTGAAAATGTATCAGTTCAAATACGGATAATCTGCACAGAAATAAAAAAAAACATCAAATTGGTTGTTCCCTAGCAACATACAACCATGCACAAGCACCAGATGTACTGCACTAAGTGTTTATAACAAATGCTAATTTACAACACCTGTCCCCAAAAAAATCTCTTTTGGCTGAGTGGAGATGCAGCATTAATACAGAGTAGGAACACATATCTGCAAGTACATTCATCTGAGACAGTGCTGCCACGAGAGTGTTTGTGCTCTGAGGCACAGTGTGGCTTTAAAAGACAGTAAAGGAATAAAATATGGTTGTTCTGCCTATACAATTGAGAATCAAAACGCCCTTCACAGTAGTTATCTCTCCCGTCAGATATACCGACAATGATGATCTGAAGTATAGCCCAACTCCTTTTAAAATCGTCACACACAGGAAAATAGGCCTATTGGGAAGAACCTGTGTCCAGGAGACAAATGCCAGAAACCTTTTTATAAAGTTGTAAAAACAAAGCCTGCTGATGAGTTATACTAGCACTCAGGTTTTGGACTTACTTCAGTGTTTACGATATCCAGGATGATATGCTGCATGTGCTTATCTAAGTGTTCACCTTCAACAAAGCTTACTGAGTGATGGTGGTGCTAAATTGTCAGTAGCAGACATTTTTCATCAAAGACTGACTACATTTCACAGAATGTTCTGTTTGTAATTGTGTAAACAATATCAAAAAGGAAGACTGTAACTCTGTGTTTAATTGCTGCATACAGCAATTTATATTAATGTGTACTCAGACATGTTTCCCTTTCTCTCTATGTAGTACATATAAATGTCTGTACAGGTACTTTAGAAACCATTCTTTTGTTCATGACAGTCAACTGCTCTCACAACATAAACGGTCTAAACAGTACAATGTCAAATAGAAAAGCAATAGTAAGCATATGGAAGCGCATGACGTCCAGGCTGAGAAGTAACAGGCTAATAAAGGTTATTCAAGTACGTCTTAAAGCGGAGACACGTAAAAGAGGAAATGACAGGCTGCAAAGAGGGACTCCAATAACGCCAGGCATCTCCTGATCTTATCAGCAGCTCTCAGCTGCTCTAACCAACCTGTATCTTTGGTCAAAGAGCAAACAGACATGAGCTGGATGTTTACACTGGCTCTTAAAAGGTGCGTTGGGTTTGCAAATTTGAAGGATTTTTACAAATGATGCTGGTTCACTTAATATGACTGTACATTGTGACACATTTCCTCCCAGTCTTTTTCACTTGTCAACAGCAGTTGTTTTGGCTTGTGGTTACTTGGTGGGTTTTTAAGAACACTGAGGTATTTTCCAATCATACTTACAGCACTTCACCAGCTTAGACTAATTAAAAAGTTTCATGGGGCTAAAGCCATACCAATTGCATTGTGGTCTGTAGTAGTTAATAGACAAATGAAAGCATCCTTCCAACAATCTCAAACTTGTATGCACAACTTTAACCTCGCCCTGTGCAGTCAGTCTAAAAACGTCATGATGTATGAAGACTCAACAGCAAACAAAAACAACCTATGAATGCTCAAATGATGTCCAGAAATGTTTCACTTGCATTTTCACAACAGGAGAAAAGGAGAATTCAGTTATTAGAGGAATTTGAGTTTTACGGGCTTTCCCCAAGGATCCATAGGGGTATAACAGTTTGTTTTAGCACACTCTCAAGGGTGCAATTTTTAACCTTTTGCCCAGACAGACATAAATCCAATTTGAGTACATACTGAACTATCAAAAAGCAAACAACGCATTTAGCACAAGGTACATAGGTGCCACACATCAGTAGGTCAATCAACCCAACAGGATGCCCTCCATCTTTACGCCCAAATGGTAAAGAGAATAAAAGCACACTCACTTAAACATTCCTGGCTGTTCAACAAGGTATTCAAAACTTCAAGTCAAGCGTGTTTCTCACTTTATTAAATGAGCTATTTTTTCCAAGAATGCCCTTTAGCGCAGACAGCTATAAAGAAAGATGCAGAAAAGTCTGACCCTTAAAACAGAGCTATATTCACTCTGATTTAAATGAGTATTTCAGAATGACCAGGTGACGTCTAGCTTTTGGGATAAATTCCCTCAAAGCAGACAACAGCAGAAGCTCTGTTGGTGCTGCGGCCGGGATATTAGTCTGAATGGCCCAGTGCCTCCTTCCCAACAGGACAAAACACGGGGGGAAGAGAACAGTAAAGCCCTGAGGAGAGTCCTGTGATGAGCATTTTCTCACACAGTCGGTGAGAGCAGCTGTCCCTGCACCTACCTAAACTGTCCCAGCCAGGTCAGGTCTGCTATCAGCTGAAAAAAACAAAACCCTGAGACTGCTGACTGGGAAAATTAGCATTTTACAGTCTTGGGTTGTAAGGAAGGTACAACAGAGGAGAGGGTAGGAGGTGGAGAAGAGGGCGGGTGAGAGGAAGTGAGGGCTTTGACCTGAGATATAGCAAGGACAGTGATTGTCATTCAAACTGTTGTAAAAGTGTAGCAGGGTGTAATGAATGTAAATGGATACTAAAGGGGTGGCTTTTCACAAAGGAAGCTGCTGCTGATCATCTCAGGGTCAAGTAAATATTAGCTGAAACTGAAAAAAAATATGTAAAGTAGACTAAACTAGAGCTGGAACAACTGAAGCTGCTCTGCAGTCTGCTAAGGAAACAATTCCTAAGAGGAAATTAGAAAAGTCAAGCTGGACCCAGCACCAGTTTTAAAGTGAAATGAAGAGCCGATGAAAGGACTGAGAAAACGCTCCCTGGCAAGAGTCCAGTCCAAAACCCAAAGACTTTTCATTTAGCATCATAAAAGATGAAGAAAAGCAGCAAATCTTTACATTAAAAAGCTGGAACAAGCAAATGTTGACATTTTTGCTTAAAATGACTGAAATGGTTATCACATAGGTCTCAATATGATTGGCAATTCATTTTCTTTCAATCAACTAATTCAATAATTGACTAGTTGTGGCAGTTCTACCAGGTACTGCACCATACTAGTAAAGACATTTCTGCATTGTAACCTGAAGTCCCAGCCAAATCTGAGCAAACCACCTCCGTGTAGTATATACAGTGTAATCCTGCTGAGAGGGACTGACCACCAAAATATCTTGAGAGCTGTGGGAAAGAAAACAGTTGAGCTGGGGAGGAAAGCCTCTTCATGTCAGGATTTCCCTGAAATATCCAACAAAGATGAGCAGAGCATGATGATACACAGAACATGTTGCAAGGCTCTGGCCTCCAATAAGGCGAATCGTACCATGCCAGATGTACTTTTCCATCATAACTGAGGAAGAAACACACAGCTATAAAAACCCAGAGGAAGTGGCTAGAGTTTCCGCAACATGTATTTGTGTCCGAAGATTTATCCTGCTTAAAATGGTTGAGTGAGCTATGAGTAGCTGAGGGAAACATTACATCTATTGAAATAACATTTGAAGACTCACTGAAATAGTTTTAAAACAATATTTAGTTGACATATTTGGGACAACTACATTCTATTTTGTTAGAGGCACAAAACTTATATTGCAGGTGTTGGGCCCAGGCATCAAATCAATTTCCTTTGTTTGTGAGCAGGATGGAAAACAAAAAGTGGTATTTAGGATGACACTCAGACAGGAAATAACAGACATAACATCACCTAAGTGTTAAGCCACCAGGTCAGGTCAGACATTTAAATGGCTTTACAGGGGGACTGTCACCCTGATAAAACCAGATCAGTTTCTGAATTATGACCTCTTGAAGAATTAACAGAACATTATATATCATCATACATAAATTATGCACAGTAAGATAATTCAGATGAAATAAAATAACAGAATCAACAATACTGCCTCCCCATCTGAATATCAGCTTTGACATAAAATATATTTTCCACCATTCATATCCATCCCTTATTTGCATAACATTAAATGGGTACATGTAGCATGATGATCATGAAACGATATCTACAAGGAGAGATGATATCAGCTGTCGAGGCCCATTGAGTTTAATAGAAAACAAAAAAATATGCCAACACTATCTCTTAATCAACAACAGTGTGTTTACCTTATTAGATGCATCTTATTAAAATGCACATTAATACTATTGACACATGCAGGTAAAAAGTGTCCAGTGCCCAGCTTTGTCAACACTAGTGTGAAAATGTTTCTTCAGGTATTTCAAACTTGTCAAATGTAATAAGAAAAGAGTATCTACCACCCTATCGTAATTAAACCATAAATATATATTACATTCAAAATATTTTGATATGTTCTTATTGGCTCTCAAAATTCAAATATGACCTAATTTTATCTGAACACTTGTTCACAGCACACAGAAAAAAGGTTGTTACAAGATGCCATCAATACACATATTATACTCTTTACAGAACTTATCAAATATCTCAGAATAGGTACAATATAGCTACTTAAACCACAACCAACAAAGACAGCAGTTAAACTGGGACCTGACTTCCTTCTCCATAGCTACCACCTGTGTATACAGCTTTAAGATGATGTACTCAATAGCACACGGACAGAACAAACTCTCAGCCGATCTGAGGAGGTGGTGTTTGTATAAATCTAAGAGGACAAGTCCCTGTTGATCCCACCACACCCACTGGTTTCCTCTCTGAAGGGCCTGGAAGGTAAATAACAGCAGGACAGAGATCATTCTAACTGCTGTGCTCCTTGACCGCAAATGCAAAACACACACACGCACGCACGCACACACACACACACACACACACACGGCTCAACCCCGCAAACTGCACGACCTGTATCCACTCTCCCTCCCATCCTCTGACATTCTTATCACCTTCCCCCGCACAATCTGACTTCCTCGATTTCACAAGCCTTGTAAACAAACACGCCAAACGCTAACATTGCATAACCCAATCGGCAACCCTAGCCAAATGTCGCCTCCACACACATACACACACACACTTGTCACACTTGTCCATAGTGAGGGAGAAAAAATATGTAAGTGCTCCCTGAGCTCTGATTCAGGCATCCGCAAATTTGCTTATCATTCAATATATCTGTCACTGAAATCTTTCTCCCTCCTCGCCCACATTTTCTTCTTCTCCTTCACTTTCTTGGCCAACAGGTCCTTCCATCTGTTAGCCAGCTGGTGGAAGAGGAGGATGGGGTGGGGGGGGGGGGGGGTGTGTGGGGGGGAGGGGGGGGGGGTGGGGGGGGGTGGGGGGGTGGTGGAGAGAGGGGATGGGGGCCTGCTCCACCCGGCGGTTTGCTGCTCTCAACAGTCTAACTTTCTCCCACTGACTGTAATGACTCTTCTGCGGGTCTCATTAGGGCCTGACCCAGCACTGGGTTCACCTCCCTGCATGATGTCACATCCAGGCCACAGACATCCCAGTGTTGGATTCAGAGCGCTATAACAAATTACTGACATAACGTCGATCCATACTGCATTATTACTCGTGTCACCTGACAAAAATGACCAATTATTGTATGACAAATTAGTTGGAACTTGTTTGATTTTATTGCATAAATCTCAAGGAAAAAACATCACCAGATAGTTTGGTTTCTTAAATCTAACTGAGAGCAAGCGGTCGCACACACACAACTTGGTTAATGGTCATATGACTTGAAATGGCACTAACTCAACAATCAACTCTGATTAGGCTCTTTTCTGACACACCAAAGTAAGAAACAGTGTCCAGCTGAATGAACTTTTCTTCCTCCTCCCCGACTCCATTTCTGGCTCTACCTCTCCTCTGACAGATAGGTTCAGGGCAGGTCTGGGGGTCGACATCTTGTAACCTGACCCTGCCCGGCGCTTGCTCTCCCTCTCTAATGATCTTGGTGTCACTCCCATTCCAAATGTTGGTTTAACCCGATGTTAATGTGCTCATTTTGCACTTCTGAAACAACGTTCTGTTCCACAGGGTCGAAAATACATCTAGCCTCTGTCACCACTGCCACCCAACTGTGGTTTTTGTGGCACCATCTTACAAAAGAAAGAATGCATTTATACATCTGAAATCATGTATGTTATTGCTTGACAAAGTAGGCAAGACATAGATGTAGGCCAACACTGCTGATACCCTGGGGATAGGAGAGTGTTTCAAAGTTTTTGAAAACCTCCAGTCTGTCTATACACAAAGGTAGTAATACTTCTATAACGCCATCTCTTGCTCAAAGACCAGGCCTGCTTAGGCAAAGTAGAAGCTATACTTGAACGGTTATTGTTAACATCCTCCATTATATACATTGTGCATAACAAAAGAGTTATTGTCTTCATCTAATTATGATAAGTCATTCCATCATGAACTGAAATGAAAACATGTATTTTTAAAAGAGTGCATAGATCAACTGTGCCACCTCACTTCTACAAGATTGGTTTTCAACCCCAACACCAATTCCTACATTCCTAAATGAATAAACAAATAAATTAATGTGCAAAAATTATACTGTAGGAGGGATACCCGGAGCCCCATTGATTGCTCACTCTGTCCAACTATGTTTCCAGGGACAGTTCCAGACCTGTATTGCCATGGAAACTGTCTTGACCTTTCACCCCTGGTCGTGCTACACCTGTCAGCAAGTCACAACTGCACCGTGGATTCCCCGCCCACCCCATTTAACCGTCACTCTCGAACAAGGTCCTGAAATACGTAAACTGCCTCAGTTGGTGCAACAACTCAACCCTGAAGGCAAATGGGAATCTTTAACACACTAGAGCCATCCTTGTCAACACCAAAAGAGCTTAAAACTACAGTAGGTGCCTTTGGTAAGCTTAAGTATTTAGGGATGAGGATTTACTTTTACAGTGGAAGGAGAAATCCCATCAGTACATGACACTGTGTCAATTAGCTTGGTGTAACTTGTACAAGACGACTATCTCTGCATCATCCATCTGTATGTGTCCCTTTTAAAAAGGCAAATTACACTTGGAGCAAATCCCCATTTTCTCTCCTGGACTAGCCACGTTATCATGAAAGACGAAACTTTGTGCCCCTGTGACCCTGGGAGTAATGCTGTCTGGATAATTTAGCTTCTGGCTGGGTCTCCTATAGCAAATGAGTCCCAGGCATGAGGCCAAACAACAAGCAATTAACTAACACCTACTGTATGACAAAGTGAAACATGGACTATGTTACTTTGGTGGATTATGAAACTTTTGTCTGTTTCGATGTTAGCCATTTGTATCTGTGGCATTTCCTGTTGAGAAAATTTAAAACGTATTGACATTGAGAATGTTTTTATACCATTTCTAGTTGATTCCAGTCCATCAACACCTTTATTCACCTAGACTTTTATCTTCTAAAACCAATGTCGTATAATAAGGTAGATTTATCATCCTGTGGTGGGAAAGATCAGCAGACCAGTCATGGAAAATCTGTTTCAGCACTATCTCTCCTATTAATGCGCATTGCTATTAACTTCAGATACACTGAGGTTGCCCTCTACATTAAGCCAAGAACAGTGTCTTGGATGCAATTCATGGAGATGCACTTTGTTTCCCTTCGAAAATGTGCTGCTGTTCTATGAATCTCCCCATGGTTCTTAAGAGAAATGCAGAAGTACTCAGAGTGGAGAGAAACAAACCCAGATGATTTCTATGGTCCAGGCTTTGAAGTTTTATGGTAGTGTGGCTCTACGGAGCCTCAGAGGGCAAGGCCTGGATGCGCCTGAGTTGCATTAGACAACTATGGTACAGACCACCATTTTATATCAATCTACCACATGCTCTGGACACACATGCGCATGGTCAGTAAGTTTATTAGTATCTAAAAACATGTTTTCATTCCCAAAGTCAAAGGAGAGAGCAATTGGTGACAGTATGGGCCATTCACATTATATTGACCTCATCTCAACAAACCCCCACATCCCCACACACAACTTTCGCTGCCCGTCTCCCACATCCTATTCAGACCATGTTGGATGAAAGCCCTAAGTCTTCCCTCATTCAATAAGATGCCTGTCCATTCTAGCTGAGGTTTCCATGTCTCTCCAAACACAGAGAGGCTAGGTCACAAGAAAAATCCACCAGAGAGAAATCCCATCTGTGTCCTCATCCATTCTGCAGGCCTCGACATGAGCAAACAGCTTGCTTTGACCACCCTGGCAACCCTTTTCACTTCACACTGGCAAAAACATTTGAGTCTACACACACATAGACACACACCGAATCAGAGTTCTTGATGGCAGACCCTCATGAATTGAGAGAGATAAACGTTTTAGTAGTTGCAGACAGAACACGACTTCCTGGCTCTTTGTGACGCTGGTAGCAGAGCCATCGGAGAAGCCTGGAAATACTGACAGAGAGAGACCCAATATTATGAACAGGGCAGAGATCTATGGACCAAGATTCTTTGAAAAACATTGTGTTTAAATGGCATGTCTTCAACTATGGCTCAATGAGGATATATTTGATGTTTGCATATGATAATAATCGTCCAGACACACAGACTTGGCTTATTTCAAACCAGGTTCAACAATCTTTAATGTGGTGTACTGAAATAACATATTTAAGATCTGCAGATAAACATTAATGCAAGAAATAGTGGTCTGAAACCAATATCTTTTTATCTTCAATATTTCACTGGTAACTTTAAATGTTTTTTTACTAAGCAAAAGGAGCTTTGAAAATGCTGCCAAGCTATTGTTTAGTCTAAGTTGACTTCGTTACTGTAAAACCTAAATATATTTTCCTATGTTGAAGTCTGACCAGGTCAAAATTTAACAGAACAGGTGCATAATTTCTCAGTGGTCAACCTATTTAAATGCAAAGGCTGCCTGCTTCTCAGTTCAAAGTGCCATTCCTCTTTCAATTACATGTCACACAGACACAGAGCAATGCGATGGGAAAGTTCAGTCCTCAATTGGGGAGTTTGCTTGGACAGATTGGACAAATATTTCTTTTGTGTGGTCGTCTCCTCGCCTCTGTTCGGCCCTGACAGCCACAGAAGAGGGAGTGAACAATCCAAACTGCACTACATTACCGGCTGGGTGGCTGGTCTGTCCAAGACACATGGCTGTCTCACCAGCTGCCTGTATGTTTACACTTCACCACTGACCCAAGGTATCAATTAGGTTTATGGGGGAGAGGAAGCCAATAGTATAGTACAGGCAGAATTCAATTTATAACTATACTACATTTTTCACGTAAAGGTTCTTGCTTCAAAAGAAAACCATGTCTAGATAAACTGCAGAAAGGACAGCAACATGATGAAAAGGTACAATAATCTATTTTGACATCATACTGCAATGAATGAGGACATAAATACAAAGCACCAATTTATTTTCAATGATTACTGTTTTGACATTAACTAGGAACACACTTGGAAAACAGATAAAAACTTCCATCCCTCAATCAAACCACTCTATCTTCTTTTTATTCCAAACAAAACTCCTGACACAGTAAGGCAACTTCAGATGTCCTTTGCACCATATGGGGCCATCTACAGAGTCACAGGCTCTGTAATAGCACACCAACTGCAAGTACAAAACAGCAGCCAAGACCACATGTTGCTGTAAATCAAACCCCGACTGCTCTTTCTCTGTCAGTGTCTGACATCCTGCACTAAAGGGCAGGTGATACCATTATGAACACTTCATAGTCTTGCTCAACATCCTGTCTTTGCAAAGGAGGAGATGGACAGAGGTGGTAAATCTGACCAGGAAGGGGGAATAGAAAGTCTTTATTGATGTTTAAGCCTTTAATTACAAAAAACAAAAAAACAGGACCAAGTAAAAGTGTGACCAACTGCTGAAATTATTTTACTTAGGTGAGTATTTTTAACTGGCAATATACATAATATTTTTGCGTCAAGAAATCATTAGAAAGTAAATATTGATTGCACAGTGTAATGGCTACACAATGATGACACAATTGGCATTCACAAATCCTATAAATCTCACTTTCATTATGCAATTTTGTCTGCCATCAGGCACAAAATTTCCTGGGAAAAGAGGGCTGATTATCAGTCCAGTCAAGCTGGCAGCCTGGTACCATTTCTATCTGCTTTCATGTCTCCATTATAAGCTACCTGAATAAATAGAATAAATAGAGTAAACAATCTGCTTAGTTTTGCTACACTGGCACGGAAAAACCCTGCTTTAACACACTAGAGTTGTTTGTTTCCACTTCAACAACTATAAAAGATCTTGGCTCTTGGATTGCCGAATCTGATTCTTGGGTGTTCATTCAGATCACTTCTCAATTCAAACCTGATTCTTGAATAAATTCATTAAAAAGGGGGCACTACTTTCATCTGTTTTACTTAATTTTCAGGGTTTTGAGGTAAAACATTAATGTTTGTCTGAGGGACAGCATAAAAAAAGTATTCACAACATTCAACATGTAGCATATTTCACGCTCATCTCGCAAAAGGTAATAAGTCATCAAAAGCTTGCAATAGCCACCACTTTTTTTTTGATGAATTTCACTCTTACACTCGAGCTTGTGCCTGCTGTAGAATGGGAGGGTGCTGCAGTGAGCTTGCAGTTGTGCTATTCCTGTTTTGCTCCATCAAGGCTGCATTTATCAACATTCCAAAAAATATATATATATACACAATTTTCATATTTGTGAATCAATTCCAAATTAAGATTATTTTTTTCTTTTTTAATACTACAGTAAGATAAACTCCCTGAGGTTAACTCATGACCCATGGTTGGAATTGGCTGGAACTAATTATAATTTTCATTAACGATTCATCTGACAATTATTTTCTTGACTAACCAATTCATTTTTCAATGTGTAAAATTACCCCAAAAAAGGCCATAATGATCTCCCAGACCCAGAAATGACATCTTCAAATGTTTCATTTGTCTGACCATCCATGAAAAATCAAATTTCCCAATCTCAAAATTCACAATCTAAACAGACACTAAAATGATAGTCTGTATTAAATCCTGTCAGCTGTGAAAATTGTGTGTTTAAGAGGACATTAGGCTATAATTAGAGAACATTTTCTAACCAGGGACTCTTTCAGCAGACCCTAGACATGTGATAACAACATGAGATTAATGACCAGAGCTGGGCCAAGGCTCAACATTAAGGGTCCTACCAACTAGGCATGTCATCACAAATACTCATAAGGAGATCTAGTTAGCCTCCTTCAGCAACATCATCTGTGCCCTCTTGTGGAGGGCTGGCACAGTTCAACCTCCTCACACTTCTTCCCTGCCTGTATCTCCCTGTTTGATCTGTGGCAAAAAGACCACAGCTGCTGGCAATATACATTCTTTAACAGTCATTCTAACCTCTTCTCTAAAGTTGCTCTTCTTTCTTTTCTCCCTCAAAACTGCTGGCAAGTCCCAAGCACCTCTTTGCTTCATGGAAATGTATCAGAGAAACTAGTATCAGCCTCAAAACCCCTCATTGTTTGGCCTAGACTTGAAAGACTTGAAAGACTCTTCAGCGTGCAAAGCCCAACCATGAGCTAAACTCTCAGTGACATCATGGAGGAACACAAAAATTGCCTGGTTATCAAAGATTTCTCTTCATTCATTCATTCACTGGCTATTCTTTGAGATGAGCCAAAATGCAAAATAAATATCAAAAGCAATTTGTAGGGGGGTTCAAAGGCAGATTCTGCCCCAGTGAGATGACGCAAGAGACAGAGGATGATTCAGAGTGTTGATCTTAAAATAAGAACCATTAGAAAATAGAGAGAACATTCAGTACACAGAAGTCATTGGTTGTAATCTTGAAATAATTTTCTTGTAATAAAAAAACGTTTAAGACTAGTATTCAGTTCCAGGACTTAAATCATATGATAAATGCCTCTGTTAGGTTGTTAATGTAAACTTAAGATATCCAAGCTTAATGGATTATAATTGAGCAATGGTTAAGAGAGATTTTCAAAGGTTGTAAATCTGGCTACTTCTCCAGTTCGTTTGAGTAGCATGAACATCAGTGTACTGTCTGTGACAGTCTGTTTAATAAAGGAGGTCCGTTCATGTCTACTCAGGTACAGTTCGCATCAGGTGTGAAAGCAACTGCACCAAAGCACGGAAGAGGCTCTGCTATGACTACTATGCTGTGTGTTGGAGACACAAGTGTTCACTTCTTCTGCATTGTGTACACTGGCGGATCAGTGTACACTATGTGTACTGTACGGAATGACATTACTAATGTGCGTTATGACACAATCATACCTAATGATCTGAAAGGCTAGGAATTTAAATATGTTAACAATGCATTTTTTAGTTTGTTTTTGTCCATTTTGTTTAATAGTTTCACACTTGAAAAACAAACATATACACAAAAGTAAAACAAAAAAAAGATGTACCTCTAATCTTAACAGGAAGCTGTCAGTTTGATTCTTGTAAATATCCTCTCCTTAAAAACAGCCTGCGCTAAAATTTTAAAGAAAATAAGAGGGTTTTTTTGCTTAGCACCAGACTGTTGTTAAAACGGACAGCTTTTGGCTTATGGGCCGGCAGTTGAATGAGTCTGCTGTAAATGATCAAGTGAGCAGACCACTTGATTAATTCTTACATTATAGGATTTCAACGGAGATGGTCTTTAAGAGTACTGGACATGCTCTCTATTAAAGCTTTGATCAGTGTTCTATTCTATCTAGCACTGATGATGTTTCTACCCATTCAGTGGAAAAGTTGTTTTGGATACCAAAAAGTAGTGTTTCCCCCCACATCCAATAAATCTATTTAATTTTCATGTTCGCTCTTGCGCTGCCACCAATGAGATCATGTACCATTAAGTCTGTCTGCATGCTTACCCTACAGCACATTGTATAGGCTCACACATGTGGGTTACACCATTTTACAAGATCATACATTTTTCAACCCAGTTCTCTAGATCTTTGTGGTCCCTACTTAATAAAAGATAAAACACAGTGTGGCTGAAAAAAACACTCCAATGTCGACCACTGAGGTAGACTACCTGCTGTGAAACCTTCTAACACAACATTTTCTTTTGAGTGAAGTCTATTCCCGAGGTTCAAACAGCCCACCGAGGTTTCAGAGGTACTCAATTTGGATAAACACTACATTTACAACCTTTTGATTGAAATGGCTGTAAATAAAACAGAAGTTTAAGCTGTCCTCAGGGTGGATGGAGTGAAAAAACAATCTGGGACAGCTGGTTTAGACATCCAATCATTCTTTGTTCAAAATCATAAAACTGAACCCCAGAAAATGGAAAGCATTTTCTACAGCCAGAGCAAAAACACTTATGACTCAGACAGGATTTCATCCTAGCTTTGCCGTAAAAAGGGAAGAAAGAAATTCATCTTCCTTGTATGTTGATACTTTCAACATCTTAAGCAAATCATGGAGAACTCAGTCACAACAACAAATGTGACTTGTTAATGTTCCGGTCCGTCCATCATGCTTCGGTTCAACCGAGCTAAAGCCAATGTATCATGACCCCTGAATAATTCCATCTCGCATTGCATTGCTGGGAAATTGAGATCAGACTTTTGGCAGTGCTGATCTTTGATGAGGGGAAACAGCGTCATTTTGGTGATTGGGAAGGAAGAGAACCAAACACTTCCAAAGTTACTCACACGGCGACAATTAATCTGTCCTTTGCCATTTCCCCTGCTGTGACCTACAAGCCAGTGGCCCTTAACCATAATCAACTGAGTGAACCTAATGCTGATGACAGGTATGTGCAAAAAGAAAGGCAACAAAAGGCCACTTATACACCACTTTCCAACATAGGGACATGATACCCAGGAGGGGAGAGCGAAGGAAAATAGAAAGGGAAAAGAGCAGCAGGTGTGAAGCAGCTTACAGCCATCAAACTTCTTCTGGCATTAGTACAGACGTTCTCTGGTCACCCCTGGTCAGATATCCATTGGAGGCTATTTAACAGAGCCGATCAGACGGCTCCTCCCCTCCCGACCGGCCAGTAACAGCATCATCATTCAATCCTACTCCACCCTTTTCCTGCATGCTGTCCCTCGGAGTCCTGATGAGGAAACATAGAGACTACAACAGAGATATTATTGCCAAACTAAATTATTCAATATTATTTCTACCGCTTACGCAGTTTTTGTATGAGAGTTTAAGAGCAACGGGTTATCTGGAACCTGTAAGGGTGATTGTTTAAGCGCTTAAGAATTCATTACAGCCAGAAGGGAAGGAAAGGAACAAATGAAAGCAGCATTTTGTGAGGAACACTCTTGAATCTGTTTCAAAGATCACTCCATTATTTAAAGCCGCACAGGCAATGAGCTACCATGGTTTTGCTGAGGGCAGACGGCATAATCAACCAATAAATGTAACCAAAGTGATTAGAAAGTCAGTCCTTATCATACACAGTGCGTTGTAAACAACTGCATCATTTTATGGGATCTGGCAGCCTATACATGACAATTCATTAGCAATTCAAGCCTAAAATCTCTCCAGCTAATATCCAGTAAATATTTTTCACCTCCCTTTAACCAAAGAGACATGACAATCCTTTTACAGGAATATGAATGTGATTAGCATCTGGCTGAAGAACTGATGTTGGTTTGTTGTCGTCGGAATATGTTTGACTGGTTATGTGAATCAGACAGAAGATGATTTCCATTCAATTTTTGGCATGACGGTGAAAAATGTGTTACTACACAGAATAAATAAGGGTGAATCTATAAAAGGTGAGTCAAAAAACTAAAGCTCAACAGATAGATCTAACCCAGCCAACCACTGGCAGACAGCTTTGATTAATTGGTGAAGACATAAAAAAGTACGATGGCAGCCAATTAGAATAAAGCTGCATGAGATCATGTAATAAATCACAGCTTGAGTAAAATGCCATGTGCAGACTCAATAAATTTGCTGCAACTTTATATGTTAATGAAAACATAAAAGACAAAAAAAGGCTCTCTTGGAGCACAGGACAGTGAAACCATCAGCTCCAACGGTGAAACAAAATCCAAGTATAACCGCAGCAGTCGAGGTGTTCCACGTTACCCCAAGGCAGCTCGAGTTTGACATGGAGAGAAGGTAGTTTGATAATAGGTACACATATGATCAGGTTAATGCCCCTTCCACAATATTTTGTTTCAATCCTCTCCAGACAGGAACAAAATAAATCCGCAATCGCAAACATTCCAAGACATGGTGCACCACCAGACCAAGATAATGAGACTAACGTGAGCACAAAGACTCTCTGGACCCAGAGACAAGCACCAAGTCTGGATGAGTCATCTGACCCAGGTCTAAGCCTCACCCACCACAAGGCCTGTGTGTAACACACATACGGCCCAGCCTTTGAAAGGATCCCCAAGCGTCTGCAACACTGACCACATCACGGTAATGGAGAAGAACCATGAATTAGTCTGTGAGAATGAAAAGGGAGATACAGAAAAGACAGCTCAGACTACCATTCCCGCACACTGAGGTCTCACAATTGAACCCGAAAGTGCAGAGTACTCTGGAGACTCCCTGGGCCGCCTGTGACTTTTACAGAGATTTGACAGAAAAGCCTCACAATCAGCCAGAGATCACAATAGGATTTCTGTTTATCCATCCACTATGTAATCCTTTTGGATTTTCCTAACAACTCTTTGGAACAGCATTAAATACATGATGTTCCACAGGGCCATACAAGCCTTCACTAATTCCCAGTAGTGATCGTTTTCTTTCAAACACAACACTCCAAGGGGGGTCAGCCATTTCCATGTCATTTATCACAAACAGTCAGATTGACAACAGGAACTTTACAGAAAAAGCATTAAACAAACAAATGTCTCTACCACTATATCAGGCGTAGTTGTAAAATAAAAGGCAAAGGCCAATAAACTGCCACGGCAAACCAGCTGAAAATGTTAGGAAACCATTCAGCTCGGAAAAACACAACACTTGTTTAATACAGACAGTATGTCCTTCAACACTTGTGCACAAGTGCTGCCAAGCCCAACAGCCTCAACTATCCACACAACAATGATGGATATCTTCTGGTTTACAATGTCGGGGTAAAGATGGTCAAAGACTATTTTCATTCTGCCGCCTGAGGTTTCAAATGCTCATGCTCTGTGGGGGAAATGGATTTAAGATGTGTTGTTGTTACCTAAAAAAAAATGTTGGATGGATAATTAATGCTATCACAGAATAAGTTGAGACTGGCATGTAGCTACAAAAGCTAATTCAACTCCATGTTTTGATGTCTCTTGTTCAACAATTACAATATGGGTTCTCTATTAAGTTTACTACATGATTGAATATTACATGTGTCTTACTGGGAAATTAACTAACATTTTAAATGGCAAACGAACCAACAAACAGCATAAAGTTAGCTTAACCTAGCTTACCTTCACAACGTCCCTCCACTGGCAACTTGAACGTGTCTCTGGCCTCGACGTTTTTCAGCTGATAAAACTTTAATTACGTAGCTAGTAGCGCGTTTGTCTCTTGTTAAATTACCAGCAAAATGTTTTAAAAGATTCTGTGAGTCGCCGAACACTTGCCGCTGTTTTCATGACAGTCTGAGAAACAGCCAAATGCGCAGGTTGTGCAGATGAAGGTATTTTAGCCATTAATCCAACTTGTACACTCAAATTAAAATGGCGGCCGGAAGTGGGCAGCAATAAGCCTTCACTGCTTCAAGCCTTTCATCAAGAAGGAAATGAGGCATCACTTTTTGGCATATTTCACAAGTAGGGACATTTCCTCCTGCCACGTTTAGCTGAAGAAACAGATTTTAAACAAGATTTTTTTTCATTAGTGTGCGGCGGATAATTTCTTTTTCATACTGGCTGGAAGGTCTCTCACAAATCTGGAAATGTCTTCAAAGCAGCAGCCCATTTTGTCAAACAACCTGTGCTTTCTGCTTTGTGTCTCTTTGATTTGAAAGTAGTTTTTACTGCAAAATAAAAATTAAAAAAAAAAAAAAAGTTCACTTAAAACTGTACCACCGCCCCCTCAATCAAGCTTAATCCTATATCAAACTTGATATATACACACACACTAAGGCACATTTTGACCACATAGTGATCGGAAACGGCAAATGATGACTTTGTGAACAAAAAAAAAAAAAGAAGCAAATCCTATGAAGCTTTGATAGGGTGTTACCTCCTCTAAAGTGTAATGCACACTGTCACCCTACCTTATTGGTCAATCATGGTCATTTAAGGCTATACAGCTGAAATAAATATTGACTCTTTCTATGATTCTTATTAATCATCAGTTCCCCAAATGCTAAAGGGTTAATGAAATACATTCCTAAGACTGGAGTAATGGTAGACCAGTTATTCCAGTGGCGCACAGCAGTTTAATACTTCTGTGCACACGAACAATTCAGCTCAAACAACAAGATATGACATTGGTCAGTCTCGTACTGTTAATTTTGGATTTTTACTGCATCTATGAATGTTTATTTCTACACATTTTCTAAAACAAAGTGAACTGCTGTAGCGCAGAATCCCTTCAAATAGTGGTACAGCCACAATTTAACTTACATGTTGTTGACAGATGTGAAGAAGTTAACAGCTAAATAACAGTGGAGGCTGATTTCATTAGAGTGCTGTGAGCACAGGCAGTTCACTTGAAAGAACACCAAAACAAAATCCAGATTGTTGATTATGTTTTAAATTACCATGAAATTCAACCACACAAACCCTCGGCTGGTCGCGCAGAGGAGCTCTCACGAAAAGCGTTTAATAAAGATCTTCTCCATAATCAAACATGGTACAGTGGGATTGTATTTATTCAGATTGCAATCTCTCAACATAGGCAGAAAAATATATGGACAAAAATGTGTCAACATAAGTCTGCCTTTTCTTTTTTGAGCAGTGTGTGATACTGACTTTAGATGCCTTCAAAGCATACCTCTCTTCCACCATAGATTTATTTGTGCTGTACGTCAGGGTACGTCCCAGTCTGTTCAGTTGTAAATTAAGACCTGGGTCAGTCTGCTGACCATTGATGGTGGTCCAGATCTCCCAGTAAGTACAGTGATGTCTGCCGCTGTTCCTGGGTGGCCCCAGCAGTTGCTTTGAATGGGCCTGTCTGCACAGTAAACATACTTTAAGAAGATATTGGGGGTTCATACTCCAGGGAGATGGTATTAATGTTATGAAACTCGATCTGCCTGATCCTCAGGAACATGACACATGTGATTGATAAAGATGCTGTGTGAGCTGAATGATAATATATGAAGAATCATAATCATCTTTGGAAAAATCAAGAAGTCATATGGCTGTAATCAGACATATGATAGAAGTTGTGGCAGGAAGAAGTATCAGTAATGGTCACACCATTTCATCTTTATAAGTTGTGACATGCTGAGACATTCACAGATACACAGAAGGGAGGAAAAGCATCAGAGCGCTGTCTTTGTGTGACATCTGTGGCAGTAATTTAAGTCTTCATCGCCCAAAGTGTCTTGTCATATTCCAGACCTCCTCATGCCTTGATATTTTGCTGACATAACAAATGAAAAACTGAAGGAGACATGTGAACTCAGAGAAAATATTGATAGTATAAACGGAGTCAGTGTGCTGGTGATATGTGGAACAAGAACAGATGGCAATCATACTCTCAAATCCAACAAAGTGAAAATGGAATATGAAAATGTGAAAATTGTAATTTCCCCCTTCTCTGACAAGAAAATATTGTTTATAGTGATATAAAGATTATATTAAGGCACCACTCTGACGCGATTATGCCATGCCCTCACATTCTTCCACAGATCTTTCGAAACCACATCCCTTTCCAATGAGCACATGATGTGCTAAAATACATGGGACATGAATCCACATACCATGTTTTACAGGATGGGGTTTTCAGTGATTAGTCTTCTCACACATCCTTTCACAGGAATCGGCCTCAGTGAAATGAGAGCGGAGAGTCGAGTACTTTTGTTGACCACATCCCGAGAGACAGACTGAAAAGTTGGCACTGTAGGGTGTACCATACCACAGAACTCAGCAGGGTTCGAATGGAGGGATCAGGCTGTGTCGGGCTGGAGGGTGTGCTCATCGCCTGTGTGTGTGTGGGTGTGTGTGTGTGTGTCTCTCTCTCTCTCTCTCTCTCTCTCTCTCTCTTTAGATGACGTCGTAGACAACCACAGTTTAACCAACACGTGCCCAGGCAAACACACAGGAGAAATGTAGTCATGGTCAGAACAGATTTCGATTCGTCTGTCAGCACCACAGTACATGTGACACACAGTTAGAGGTATCGTGTATCTAGGAAAGACTGGATTAAACAGACACTGTGTTGAGGCAGTTTTAGTCAACAATGTATTTTTCAATGAAACAGCGGATGAGTGTTTTTGCGTTTGTACAACCCAAATTCCATAAAAGTTGGGACACTGGGTAAAAAAACAAAACATGCGATTATTTGCTAATTGTGTTTGACATGTACTCAATTGGAAACAGTGCAAAAGTGACATATTTAATGTTTAAACTCATATTTTTTGTGTAAAATATGCTTTATCTGAATTTGATGCTAGCAACATGTTGCAAACAGTTTAAACTGGGGGAACAAAAGACTGGAGTACTCTAAAAACACCTGTTGTAACATTCCAAAGGTAAAGAGGTTTATTTGCAACAGCTGATATTATCATGATTGGGTATGAAAAGGGCATCCTCCAAAGGCTTGGGGGCAAAAATCTGGTCTCAATATTGGAGGGGGCAATTACATGAAATTTTTTCAAGGGCAAATCCAGAGGAGCGCACTAAAAGTAATGCTGTAGCTTTGCTAACGAACACTATGTCACCCAGCCAGCTGAGGAACACTAGGTTGAGTTGGCAGCTTCGCTTTTTGACACAAAAAGACTCTTTTCACGCCAGACACTCTGGCTCATCAAAGCAGGAGAGGCACAGGTGGACTTCATAACATTAATGATGGCTGCATTCCATTCAGGTGAGCCAGTTTCAAGGCAGTAGTATTGTGCGTGCTCACTCATGCTGGGACACTTAATAGAATGGAGCCTTCGTTAATATTATTGGTCACACCTGTGCTTATGTCTGCCCTGAAAAGGGTCCATTCAAACAGCTGCAAATACGGTTACTGTCTAGCTAGCAAACATAAGCTAGTGAGACATGTAATTTAATGCATTGTGACCATTATATGTGTCTTATTGAATTGTAAGTGTACAACATATCCTTTGTTCAGATTAATTTCTTGGAGGTCAGCCGCCAATTACTCTTCAAACCCAGAAATGTTGTTTTATGCAGCTATAATCTCCACAAGTGCTTTCATTGCATATTATTGACATTACAGAGTCGTGTTTCCTGGAATGTACAGCGATAACTTGTTCACAGGTAAAGACTGGTCGAGGTTCACCACTTTGGGAAACACATGACTGTATGGATGATATTACTACAAGGGCTGGGGAACACTTTTTTTAAAAAAAAAAAACTGCGGTAAGTAAATACATTTCCAAATGATTGCATTATGTTGTTTCTTTTTACACAGTGTCTCAAGCTCTTTGGAACTAGGATTGTACATAGGATCTAAATATGTACATAAAGTGGAATACATTAAGGTCAAAAATCAAATGAGGACAAGTGCACCAAGTCATTTTAATTAATATAACAGCATTCCTTGTATTCCCTCCACAACTTGCGTATTTGCGATTTGTAAAACACTACATCTTTTAACAGTGCATATCAATTAATGTTTTCCTAACATGGGTGTGCTGCCCTCACAATGGGAATATGCCTAGAAAAAGAGTCCGTCAACAACAAAATGCATCTGTTTCAGGACTCCACATGGAAGTTCAATAGCATGCTAGAGAGCAAACAAAAATAAATGTTATATTCCATACTCTGAAGTTATATTTTCACATTTTATCATACAGTTACAGTACAATGTTTATGAAATATCTGTGAAAAAGTATACAATCTTTTTTTGTCATTCATATGAATTATAAAAAATAATTGTCTCTGTACACATATTCAAAATGTCCAGTGGTTTGCATAATAGTTTGATGGGATCAATGTCTCTGGTCTTCGTCACTATAGGCCTGTGAAAAATGACAGACATAAACATCAGTCTCCTAGAAACCAAAATCAGACACATTTAACCACTAATAAGAATAATGACCGGGGTAATCACTCTGAAACGGCCATTTAATATTTGAACATGTCATAGACAAACATGAGGTGGAAAATGAGGCCTGCTGCTGCTGCCCAGTATAGGCTCCAACGACCATATTTCACAATAACTTCTGGGAGAGCAGTGATTGGGGTGACTTAAGCAGCAAGCTTTGAGTTTGGTTGCTGTGGCAATACGCTGGCCTCTCTGATAGCCAAGCAGCAGCAGCAACAGCACGCTCTCAGATCTCCCTCCAGACTGGCACACTGACACTGGGAACTGTGGGCACCTCCAGAGCCACAAGAAGGAGAACCGCAGACAACCTCAAACCAGACAGACTTTCTCCTTCTCCCAAATGTTGACGCTGAGCGCTGACGCTGTCTGCTGCGTGTAAACTCAGAACCCAAGTGACTTAATGGAACTGGGCAACAGCGTTCCCGTCTCCACACATGGCCAGCCTCCACCAATCACATTTCAGAGCCGCTGTGCCCTCCATTTAGCCTGTAACTGTAATTGAATGGACCATAAATGAAGGTGGAGGCTTCTACAGCAAGTCGCCAATTGGTGGTTATTTGGGTAACATGTTGTGGCTCTGCAAATGAGGTCATTGACAGACATTGAGGCTCTCTAGACTGAACAGACAGTTGCATACAACAGCAAAACTGGTTTCTTGTGATTCAAGTGATGGCGCACATACTGGGGTTAGTCGGTCTCTGTGGGGTTGAGACGGCTCAGATTCTCACCTGAAAACACAGATCTCTTGTTGGCATCTCGTGCACCACCTGTAAAAAAAAAAACAAAACAGAATATTCTTACATCCATTTAAGTCCAGATGAAATGAAAAATGCATTTTTTTAAATCCCCTTTAGAGTTGGCAATGTAACGTACAGATTAACTTCCACTGTACGGTTCTTTGTAATTCATTAATGTGCTGAGTGGGACAACCACAGGCATTAACAACAAAAGGCTTAAGAGTGAGAATGAGGACAGACTGCTTTCATCCCCACTGTGGTATGTGTGGTTGTTCCATTGTGGAAGTTTATAGAATAACAGGAAATAGCTATGGATTTTTTTCCTCATTATTTAGCTCTCACCACACTTGGCGCCAGCTAAGTCACATCTGTTGTGATACTGAGAACAGGGTGTCACTGCGCTAATAAGGCGAGCCCCACCCCATTCACAGACACACATGGACATACAGGTACATGGCTGGACTTAAACATTAAGAACAAAATGGCTCATGGACAAGATTTGGTCAGTGGTGAGTGAGTAGGCAATACAAGATGTGTCTGATTGCTACCCAGTTCCTCTTGGTTCTTTCCTGTTTGTAGATTATACTTTAAGACGTTGTCTCTATGTGATTCAGCCATTTCATAGGTCAAAAATTACCCCTGAAAAATCTGATTAAGGGTGGAAAATGCTCTCTGAAAACAATTTGGATGTCATACCCTGACTAATACAATCACTCACACACTTAGTACACACACTTACACATGCACACACACACACAAACATACAAACCAGATTTCAGCAAACAGTCCTGTGGGCCCTCTCTCACGCCAAAAAGTGCTTTGTCACGTCTTGTGGCTGTTGGGTCTCTTTCCTCCGTCAGTCTCTCCCTCCCTGTGTCTGAGCCACCTCTAATTCAATGTGCGGCTCATATCCTTTCTCAACATGCCTTTACTGCTGCCAAGGCTTTAGAGCAGGCCCCCAGGGGCTATTAGGAAAATTTATCCATTTATTTTGCAAGATACACATTTGGCAAAACAACAAGCCTCTAGAGGAACTTGTCAGGGGGGTTATATTTCCATGTGACAACCATTTGCCTTCTTGATCTTTTGTTTGACTGGAATTCTTGTGTCATAACGTCAGATGAAAACTGTCTTGTTGAGTCACACATGCACTTGATTTTCAGTTTGAGTAGCCGATGTTGACGCTTTGTTTACTGAGAAAACAGGGCTAAGTTAATTTGAGAACATTTCTGAATTCACGGCATATATAATTTCTCTGACTCAATCATAAATTAACTTTAGAGTTGGCATTTTTGTGCCAGTAGTGGTGGGATTTACATATTGAAATGCCAGTGAGTGTGTCCTGGTCTTGGTCTGATTGCATTCACAGGCAGAATTCATTGTAAAGAATTACGAGTGAATCTCAAAAAATGATGTTCATAAAATTAAGTATGGAAGTTCATTGCTCCGAGAGGATTAAAAATGTTTTTAGCCACTTTGTGACTTCTTACTAGGCCAAAGTCAGTATAGATCACCATCACTCTCAATGAGCACATAGATGTTCCCCAGAACCTTAAGCATTGTGGACTGTCTTTATACTTAAGAGCTTTCTGCTTCAAACAATCCCTAAACAATATTAACATTGCAGACCATACGCCATAATAATCTAACAATTAAAAACTAATATGAAAACATTTCTAAAGCCAGGCATAAAACAACCCTATTGATTTTAATGGGCCCATGTTTTTTAGTGCTTCCATCAGGACAAATCTTAGATTTTAATTCAGAGGATCAGAGAAGTTGCACCGTTAATTACTAATGCTAAGAGAGCATAAATTTGTCAGTTTGTTAGTGGACCTCAGTGATTTGAGAATTAAAAGCCTCTGATAATCAGCCCATTTTGCTATATACAGTCATGTGATTTATGGACCAGAAGATTCAAGGAGGTCTGATCTATTTCAGTCATGTTTGACGCCAGAGTAATGTACTGTAGTGTATCCCAGCCAGACCACTACTATGACAAGATTTACGACTTAAAAGAAAGACCCGTTCAAGTCTATTGACTTGATCTTGATAGAGATGCATCTCTTACACGATGCCAGGAAAGAACATCTTACATGACATAACATTTCCCCCGTTATGAAACCCCCCACGATCTCACCCAACTGTGAGATGTGGAAATTTTCACATGACAGGACCTTGTGCTTCATAAAACTTTTTTTTTTTTTTTTTACAAGAAATATTTGCACATTAATCGTCACTTTTTAATAGATCTATAGCCATGTTGTTACTCACAGTCGTAAAGTGATATAACTCACGTCTTATAAAGAAAAAAAAAAGAGTAGGAAGGTAAAAACAGAGCTGCAATTTGACAGATTTGTGAGGCGTGGATTCAACTGAGTGGTTTTGTGGAATGCACAGCAACTCTCTCTAGTAAAGAGAACCTGAATGAGATGATAAATAATCAAATGTAGAGTTTAAACAAGAAGGAAACGACAGAAGGAAGGAAGGGGAAGGCAGGTTACTCACTTTTATCCTGCTCTGGAGGCTCCAGGATATCACTGTCTGTGTCACTGGGAATATGCCAAGGCTGTCTGATGGCCTGTAACTGCTGGTAAAACTCATCCTGGGGTGGAAAAATGTACAAGAATAGACATAATGGTAGACTTGAAAAACATGGCAAGTCTGCTAATTTATCCATCTGTTCATCTATTCATGGTCTTGCAGTGAATGTAAAGCGAACATTATGTAAACAAATGTGTATTTCGTTTTCAAACATTGAATCTAAACTAATTTAAAAAACTGTCTTCGAATACAAACAGTTTGCCACATGCCACATGACAAGTGGCAATGAATCCATGAAAAGGAGCAACATCATACTATACTTAAAAAGTGCAATATGTAAGAGTTGGCCACATGTCAATTCATACTCCAAATCAATAGGGGGCAACACCAAGAAACCACTAACTGTAGCTGCCATTAGCTAGTAAGCTCAGTTAGCCTACAGCTAATGGTCTGACCTGGAAGTTCGGAGCATTGTGGGAACGTTGGTGTTTACGCTGCTAGTTAAGAAGCTTTGGAATGTGACGGGCCAGGGCTAGCCAGTCAGCACGCGATCTTCAGTGAATATTTTTGCAACAATAAAAGGATTTCATAACATCAGAATGGTTAATTCTTTGCTCCGCTGATGAAAAAAAACATCTTAGACCAACCAGGCTGATTAGGCTAGATGACCAGATAGACCAGCTTGGTAAACCAACAACACCAGCCTAACACCAACCAAGACCTTTATAATAACCAGCTACCATCTTAAGCTGGCCTAAGCTTTTTTTTTTTTTTCAGCAGGGTCCTCAGGACAAAACTTAAATAAAATGGCCCATGCTGCCTGCAAAAGCCTTCTTTCTCTTCTTATTTTTTAATGATGGAATGACAGAGCCCCACTCCTTGAAATAACTACACAAATTTTCAAGAAATCATTCCTGTACATCCATTATTTAAAAACGTACAGGATTTCATGACTCTCTTAGCAGGCTACCTTTAGTGGTCTTAGTCCTTCTACATGGGACCAGGTGGCCTCAATAAAAGGAGACTGGGTGCACTGGTGTTGTGGATAATCTCACTAGGTGTCAACTAGCATAACTGTCAAAGAGTATATGGAAAGACTGCAAAATCCCTGCCCACTATTAATAAAGCCTTCAAAAAGGTCTCATATTTAACAGCACCGCTGTTAAGTAAATCATGAAAGCAATATAAGAAAGAAATCCCATTGAAAGTTCTCCTTTTATGCCAGAGTCATTTTTCCACAATGAAATGACATACTACTGTATGGACCTCCCTGGTTCTCCAGTAAACCCCACACGAAGAGCGCGTGTATGTGTGTGCGTGAGGGTATGCACATGTGTGATATAGTGTGTTCTGGTGCGCTCGGTCATAATCCTTATGTGTAAAGGCCCTCATGTTCTACAGCCAGCTTTACTTGGGCAGTGAGCCTGTTTGACTGTCAGCACACAAGTTCACGCTCACCATACTAAAACATTACAAGAAAGTTGGAGTGATTCTCCAAGTCCATGACCCAAAGTTTGAGACAGTTTTACTCACACAGTGTGTTTGATCTATTTCACAGGAGATAAATCTTACACATGAGGACTTGCTAAGATGTAATCTGTAGAATTTAATTACACACCATGGAAGATGCTGTGTCAACAAAAGGAACAGCTCAATATTTTGCACTTGTTGGCTTTCTGAGAGAAAGGTAGATGAATTGGTTACAGCTTCAGTTTGTCAGCCAATAGTATAACGCCATCGGTATCACATAGTATCGTGTTTTGGCGATTACCGCTAGCTAGCATTAACAATTAACGTTAAGGACACTGTCATGCATTATTTCTTGTATGATCTCTAAACAGTGGGCAACAAAAGGTGTGTTTGATGATTAATGTTCAACTCAGTTTTGGTTCTTACCTCAGACAGATAGGCCCGTAGGCTAGCACCAAGGCTGTCTGTGGTGCTTAGTCCAGGAGGGGTGAGCAGTGGTCGGGGGTGCATGGGCTGACTTGTGGGTGTCACAGGCCGGCTCCGAGACCTCCTGAAGGTCACCTCTTTATGAGATCCAGGGTTAAAGGTGGAGCGTGTCAGTAAACTATTTGGGGTCATAGGCCTGCTGGGCGTTCTGGGGGTTTGAGTCCTGCTCCCAGGGTTGCTGGGAGATTGAGTTCGACCCATGACCAGGGAGGTGGGCTTGGGGCTGAGCAAAGGCAGGCCCACACCACAGGGCTTGCCCGAGAGGCTGCCAGCTGGAGACTGGGGTCGAGAGAGCAGGCTGGTGAGAGGCAGTGTGTCGGGTAGGGTTCTGTGGCGCAGAGGGGTGTGGAGCAGGCTACTGTGCGGATTATTGGTGCTCCGAGTGGTCATTTTCCCTACTTCTGCCAGCTTGGCCAGGTCCTTCTCAACCTCTGGAAGAAAAAAAGGCGAGATAATGCAAGTCAACATCCAGATTTCGACAGATACAGTAACACAGGGATTGAGCGCTTATTATTTCATCATTTAAATTCTATTTTTCCCCAACAAATCAAATGTTGGAAACTTGTAAAACAAATCCCATGTAACTCTGGTAAATGGACTAAGAGATTCCGAGGTAAAGTCAGGCTTACTTTTTATGACCTATTCAGAGGCTGTGCTGTGAGGTTAGTATATGTCCGACAAGACTGATGATTCACGAACTTTACTGAGCATTAAAGTAGGCGAGACTGCTTGCTTTAATCCTCATTCTGAGCAATGATGACAATATTTATAGACCTTGTAAATTGTGGTGAATCCAGCTTCCTCTGTCAGAAAAGGTTCCAAGTTGATATACAGTAAGCACAGCCTGGTAGAGCAATGTTCCTGTTCCTGACAAAAACACATTTGTTTGCCTGACTGGTAGTCTCAAAAACATTTGTGTTTGTGAAAGTAGTGACGCTGCCAGCTTCTACGATCAACATCTGGATCATTTTTTCCGTGTTTTATGTCTTTGTCTAAGACCTTGGCAATTGGGATTCAACAAACCAGTCTGGGACTTATCATTTGAGAGGGATAATTTCAGGAATGACTCATCAGAGGGGAGTATTTTTTTGGAGAACTGTATACGTGTGACGTTAAATAAATAACAAAAGCAAGCATGACAAGCATTTCATAAACCCTGACTTCCTTGTTTTCGAGCACACTGCTCACCTCCTGTGCAAACAACATTTTTCCGTCCATAAATGTCACGCATATGGCCCCATTCATTAACAAAAATCCAATTGGGATGCAAGGCTGAAAGTCTGCTTTGGGACATTACTTAGTTGGTTTGTAATCTATTCCAGACTGTTTTGTATACTTTCCTTTAGGGATCAAATGCATTTCATTCTCTGACATGCATAATGTGATGGCTGTTTCTCTGCCTAATCAGCTCTGATTGCATGGAGGTCAACCTTAGACACAATGCAGAGCACATACTTCTTATTGCCTTGCACACGTACATTGTGTCTGTGTTGCTTTAACCTGAGTATACTCTACACATGTTACTTCTCTAAATAACAAGGAAGGTAAGGGTGCATGATACAACTTAGCATTTGCTAGTATAGCTCTGACTGAAAAATGGAAGATAATTAAATTTGCAGCCCTGCCATTGTTGTGGGCTGATATTATGATATACCCTGAACATCCCACAGCGATGGCAGGGTTGCAGTGTGTAACATTGCCAACCATAAAGAAGCTGATTATGTTGCAACATGTTCTCACTCCCAGCTATGACACTACCAACCCCTTTAGGGTCAGTTTTGTACGTGCATGGCTCTGCGGTTACGTTTGCCCTAATGGGTTATATGCAATGTCAGGTTAGACTTATTAAATTAAAGGCTCTGTGGTCAAGTTAGCAACAATACATAATATAATACGCAAGGTTAGACTTTCAAAATAAAGTGCGCTGACACACAGTTCACAACGTATGACATTTCACTGAATGACTTTTGTAATATTATTAACATTGTCAAAATATCAGGGATGGTTAGGGTTAGGCATAAAAAAATAGATTGAAAAGATCAAACTTTGAGTTAGAATAACTACACTGAGTCTTGCAAAGCATGTTGCATAAATTCAGTTTCATGTAATGTTACATACACATCACTTATGTCACATGTTATCAGTCACGTCATATATGTTGTTAACTCTTATTTACGTTACATAAATCAAAAAAAACCAAAACACTCTTGAGTTTGTGTGATGTTAACACCAGTCTCTGGAAGGAAAGTCCTGTGAATGGTCCACGGAGTCACCCCTGGTTCAGCAGACTTCTGTCGCTCTTTCTACTGTACTGTTGCATTAAAGGGTGCGCTTCAAGAAGTGACAGTCGAGGGGTAACCATAGCGTCAAACTTTTGCACGGGGCCACTGACAAGGCTGCCTTATTCAACATGTTGGAGTGAAAGCCGGCTGGAAGTTGATAGTTTGAGCATGTCTGTACTCTTTACACTTAGAGGTGTAGCATGTAGGATCTTAGTGGCATCTAGCAGTGAGGTATGGATTGCACCCTCCTCTACAAGGGACTACACACTAGTGAAAAAGTATATTATATTTTTGCCCCTGAACCCTTCTAAATTCTACACACTGGATCTTTAAAACTGAGATTTCGTACATTCCAATGTTATGCAGCAATACACCAAGGCAAATTTATTTTATGTGAAATCCTGCCCATTAATAAACCTGATCCCAATTCTGAATCACAGCTACATGGTAACCATGGGATTGCTGGGGGTCCAGTGCCTCTGGATAGCAGTAAATTACTCACTATATAAAGAAATATTGGCGTAAACTCCAGGTCCACGTATGATGATTTCCCAGTTAAAGCCCTTAACCACCCACACCATGGCTGATGTTATCATTATATTGTAAACAGGATATGTTCATTGCTAATCTGTTCCCATGACGTACAATTTTCATCTCAAACCATTTACCGTTAAAATTGATAAACACAGCATGTTTTTGTTTGAAAAATCCTTTTTACTTCCGTAAATGGTTGCTTCCCTCATGATTTTATTGTAAACCAGTTGCCTCCCCCTTACTTCCTGGCACTAATAGATAAAATCGTAAGCAACTTCATCTTGAAATTCTATGTGGGTGACTATGTTTAACAAAGAAGCCATGACACAGACGCTGATATAAAATGAAGGCTCCTAAACATCAAAGAAGGAGCATCAAAATCCATCTGGAATAAACCTTTGAAAAGTTCTGATCCAGTCTTCCAGTAATACGAACGGGAAGAAGAGAGAAGAAAAATGAGATGGAGGACGACAGAAGGAGACAAGAAGAAAGAGAAACAGATCTAATCTATTAGTCTTTGATCAAGCAGCAGTTGCACGTGGTGAGAGAGTACAGGGTCACAGCACGCTATACAAGCATTCAGAGCTCAGGCAAACTTTATTCGGTCCCGCCTCTGAAAATAAACTCAAGTGCTAATCACATATCGCTTGTCTGCATTTCATCTGCTGGCTTACAACCACATAATGTGCAGCCTGCTTGAAGAAATTAAAATACTAGCCATTCCTTGGTTAGATAAATCAAGTACAAATTTGGGCTGAAGTACACATTTCTAATATGGTGTTACTCAGATGGGGTATGGAACCTTTTCAGGTTCATTAAACACTTCAGTTTTCTCATACTGTCCAGTGCTGTAAAACTGTATTCTCCCTCTGTCTGAAATGCTTTGTTTTAGCTCCTATCCCTTTAAGGCCCCTACTCCTGAACACTCAGTGTCATTTGATTGGTCAGCTTACATATGCCAGAGTCAGCATATCAACAACAACAACAACAACAACAACAACAACAGAGCAGCTGTACTGAATCAATTCTTAATGCCAAACTAGCTGCTATGCATAAATATGGAAATGTGTGACCTGGTGATGTAGTGTAGACACAGCATTTAAGGCGAGACGACTGATGAGGCGTTTCAGGAGCAGTGTTTTCAGTGGGAGAGAGGGGCGTCTGTTGGGGCAGACTTTGAGCTTTTTAACTTTCAAAATTTTTCACAATACAAGACGTGAAAGACATATATAACACAGTGAACGAAAGGAACAAATGAAAAAAGCACAATAGGTCTCCTTTGCTATTTTGTGGGTACAGTGGGTACAAAAATGTACCTGTAGCATTAAATATCAAAAAGTGTCACAAATCAAAAGTTGGCATTTAATCTTCGAAAGATTCTTGTCCCTGATTAATTGTAATTTTCTATTTCAATATTTTGTGATGCGCTCAGCAGATTGGCATGTTGTGAAATGTCAAAATTAATCAAAATATATTAATATTCCAAAAACTAATTGCATCAACAATGATATAGGAAATTAACAATCTAGAAAAAAAAGATTCATTTGAACATGAAAGACAGAGAAGCTGTGATTTCACAACCACATAATTGGGGTAACAATATAAGATGAAAAGTGAGGCTCTGGCTCCAAACATGGAAAGTATTAGCAGCTAATAAAGGCTTGAAAGAGTTGAATTAGCTTGTTGAACAGCTTCACTGAACTGCCTGGTGGGAGCCCTTGGGGCTGAACATTCAGTAACTCAGTGTAAAACAACCAGAAATGAATGCCATCTGAGGAGCTCTGGGATGAAATCAAGTGTGTTGTTAACTCTTATTGTTCCTATGGTACATCAGCGTGCTGTTTTCTTCTGTAGGCTCTAAGGGAATCAGTGCATTCAGTGCTGATGAGAAGAGAGGATCAGAGCAGTTGTTGGGTGACAGTAATAGGTTCACTAAGTAGAACCAATATGCTTTGTATAAGTCCGGTATGTGAAGACACATATGAGGTCTTTACACACAGTGACGCTGTCAAACAGAGTGGGAGGACAAGCATAAACAAACAAGTGGGTGACACATGATGAAATGGCGACATTCCCTCTGGCATCCACTCTAGGCTTTCATCTGAATCGTAAGTGGATACACGCTTGATCATCATGACAACAAAAGCAGTCTCGGAGTCGTCCAGACGGCACGTAAATCAAAGACGAGCCTTGAACTGCATTAGGAATAAAATGATTTCCAAAATGCCACACAAATTCCATTTTGTGAAGATGAAATCTGTCTCTAGCACAGTGACTCAGTGGAGAGTTATTGATTGAAACTGTCAAAGCTGAAGCCAAGATAAATTCATTGCATGTGGAAATTACTTTAATTAGTTTTTCTATTTAGTCTTGACTCATTTTAGCAGGAAGATCAGTTTTTAATTAACCAAGAAAATCCTTTGGCCAAAAGCTGTGCATTCTTTAGCCGGACTCACCCCCTCCAACTCCTCACAAGTGCCCTCAAAGCCCTTTTCTATTTCATAAGTCTCTGTAGTTCAAAATGTGAGTGTGTATGTGTGCGCGCGCGCAAGCGTATAAATATGTGCATAAATATTTGCACAGTGTGGATGTTTTGTATTTCAAAATAAGTATCTCATTCATCAGTAAAGTCACTAAAAAATGTACAGACACTATTCTGTATAGCACACATACATGAACACCACACAGTAGAGCCTACCAGCGAGTTGTTTGCCCATGTTCTCCAGCTCTTTAGAAAAGAGGGAGTCGCCCAGTAGCAGGCCCGTCTGCCCGACAGAGCTCCCACCTCGCACAGCCTTCAGATCAGCCTCCCAGACAGCCTGACGCTAGTTAGTGAGGAGAACAGAAAAGAGAGAAAGTCACATTAGACCAAAGACCCTTCAATTAACTCTTTATATAATTTTCAGCTATTGCTGGAAATATCCGAGCCATATCTCTGGAAAAAAAGGGGGCAATTATTATTTTATAGGCTTTAGAAAAACACAAGAAACCACAGCAAGTGTAGATGAAAGCCTGGAGCATGCAGTGCAATCTGTTTAGTGAATGCGGGACGATAGACTGTCAGTAGTGGTTCAGGGCATTTTTGTCTAACTATCAGTAAATCTATAGGAGCTTGTATGCACACTGGTCTGTTGGCAGATAGCCTGACAGCGGCAAACTTACACCAGCAGTTAAGGAACAATAAATCTGCCATTTTGGATAGTTCAAGGGCACACTATATTGGTATCATACTAAAATAAAGACGATCATATTCCAAAGCATATGAGAGAGAATAAATTCTAAAAAGGCAGATTGGACCACTTATAGGGGCCTTTTTGGCCTCTTTTGCTCGTACCTCTTGCTGGCCAAGTGTATGATCTGGGAAGGGACCTGTTAGGCAGACCCAGGTTGCCAAGTCCTGAAATGGCAGCATGCCTAATCCTCCGATGTATTCCTTTGATGGTACACAAGTGGCCAGATGATCTGTTAAGCCAGTGGACCAAGTATATGTGAACTTGGAGCACAGGTGAGACATAAAATCTGTCAGCAAGAGGTCCACCTCCTGTAAGTTTGGTTTACACTGGAAAAGTTATGATACCTCCGATGCACTTACATCATCTGATGTGCTAAGCACTTAATGAGAGACAGAGTTGACTTGACAAAGTGCTGACACAGAGAAAAGGCCCTGGGAGATCTGGTGATATACATACGGAGCAGTCATCCTCCAACACTTAAAGATAAACCTGGGATAGAGCAGGCTGCTGATTTTATGATTTCAGGATTCCAGGCTGCCTCGAAAGAAGAGGTAGGGTGAAAAACAAGTTAAGTTGCTCTCCTCTGATAAATGACAGAGCAGGATTCCCAGGGTCTATGGCATTGATCTCTGCGCCTGTCAGATACATGAGGCCCTCTGTGGCAGCAGGACCACAACACCACAAGCCAATCCTTAATTACAGCCCTCATAAAACATCGAGGCGGGTTGAACATTACAACTGTGTCCCCTCCCCAACTTTATTTCTTTCTCTTTGGTGGTATCCCCCCAAATCCAACAGCATTACATCATCTTGTCCTGCTTTCGCTCTGGCTCTTCTCAGCTCTGGCAAACAAGGCCACCAACAGATTCATAGTTTAAGTTTCTTAAGTTTCTGCAGAAGTCTGATCAGACTGAATAATTTGAAAATGAAAAATAAACTGGCAGATGACCCCTAGTAGCTGGAAAACAAAATGGGTCCATAATCATATGGTCTTATGTGGCTCACATAACATAACACATCAGATAACAAAATTAATGAAAATTAACAGGCATCTAGCAAAAAACAGCCTATTCAAAGAAAAAACTGCATTAAACAACATATACATTGATATAAACTATATATTGCCAGATTTGAAATCTCATTGGCTACATTATGCATCAATCACCCAGAGGCTGGTATGTAAGTGGTACAGGAGAGAGGAAAAAGAAGAGAGTGAGTCGCTTTTCTACACCATCACTCAATGACTGTTGTAAGCTCTGGGGTGGGCTTGAAAGCCCCCATCTGTTCAAATAAGCTTTAAATTAAACGGCTGCCATCTTGGGATCTTGGGTCTAGAGGGATAATGGCAAAGGCTATGACTTTCATGCTTACCTGTAAAAAAGAATAAGCATCCGTGATCTCAGTTTTTTGGCCCATTTTGTCACCATTTGTGAACGGAATACTGTGTTTTAGACTACATAGATGATTGAAATGCATTTTGTGGACATAGGGAATATAAAAGAAGAACGTTTTTGTTCAGGTTTGGTGCACTACTGAAATACCCAGACAGGTGAGTTCATGCTGTTGATATGGAGTTATCCTGAAATGGTTTCCAACGATATATGACATGACTATAAACTTAAATTAAGACATTAGACTATTTGCTTAGCAATGATCATATTGTTTGGTGAACTATCCGGATGTTGGTTGGGAAAAGATTAAAGGATATGTTTTAAAAAGAAAGAAAACCAAGTCTTGCGGCATAAGACCGAATGATATAGTACGAAATACACATTTCTCTTATCAGCAGTGCCTACAGCTTAACAACTGCATGCCAGCCCTCAAACTCCTCTGTCCATTGAATGAAAGACTATACAGTAATCAGGACCATATATCCTGGAGACTGCAGACCGGAGGCTGAGGCCACTGGTACGCAACAGAACTGACAGGATGTACTGAGTCTGCAAACAATTCACCTCCCTAGATAACATCAATAAATAAACAGACATTACAATCAAAATATGACTGTTGTTCGTCAAGTTCGGTGAGGGCAAACACATTTACATACATATTAGAGTCACCTGGAAGCCGTCAACATGTACAGCGTACCATAGTAGTGCAAATTAAAAAATCATGTGCAAGACAGCAAGGCCCCACCAAGTAGTGAGGGCGGAAAAATACAACTAAGCATAAACTGGATTTGATTACATACATAAGAGGCACAATGAAGTGATGAAAAGTGATTTCCGTTCACTATAGTTTAAAGCGGCCCTTGTCCTTATCAGCAACAATGAGCGCAAATGTTTCAAACGTTTGTTCCTTTGTTTGGATGCTTACATTGAATGCTTTAATCTCAGACAAAGACAAGAGACGGAATGCCTTTTCATCTCTAAAATAAAGAGTGGCAATGATTCTGCATTGACTTACGAGTATATTAATGTCAGTGGTGCAAAACCCAAGTTGTATAATCTCCCTCCCAGTATGACAAAACGAAAAGAGAACAGGGAAAAACCCTCTGGTGATGCTTCTGCCCGACTAACAAACAAGGGTCCTGCCAAATTGGTTCCATGTTGAGAGCAAACAAGACAGAAGGAAAAGCAGGAGTGGAAGTTTAGAGTTAAATATTTTATAGCCTGCATGTGTGCAGCTATACGTGTGTGGTCAGCAGTAATAATCACCACAATCTGGGGTTTGGTCCAACGTTGCCCTCCACACAACAAGGACTGCTGGAGTGTGCATGCAGTCACAGGCCTCAGACATGGACATGGTCGGGCTGGCTTTGCAAAGCACTATTGATGGACTCTATTGTTGTGGTCTTACTTTTTTAGGCCTTTAACTGGGCACATTGATGAATTGGGGCTACTTGTTCCTTTGGATGATACGAGCTGTGGGCTATATGCTCACTGTAGTTCTTTTAAAACACAACTGGTCATTGTTTTCAGTCTGTATTCCATTGCAGCAGCTAACAGCTTAAAAGTGAAAACATTTCCTTTTGTTCCTATGACTCATCCTAAGCTGAGACATCTCCTCTAGCAAAGAGGAAGATTGAAACAGAATGAGACTAATAAATACAACTGCACTTGTAGGAAGGATGACTGGATGACTGCCACTGCAACACAAACCAAACTATATCTCACAAGTTTGCACTCCAATCAAAACATCCAAAATGTGAAAAATCAGAAGCAAATGCCAATAGCAGCCCAGCGAGGACTTAATGTTCATCAAATTGGGTGATGGATGAGCTGATGTCTGAATGAAGAAGAGAACATCCTGGCAGATGTGAACTTGTCGACATAAGGAGTTGATATGAACATGTGTTGATAGAGAACATTGTGTATTGTAACACCAAGTTATTTTTGTTGTAACCAAATAACAAAGTTTTTGATTACACTGATCACCAGCCCTTTAAACACGCAGGGCGAGATCAGATGTCCTGAGAGCATACAAGCACAAGCCAGTGCTATTAAGTTATTTTCTTATGTAATCTAAAGGTATTTGTTCTTGGACTCTGGGATTTAAACACTCGATTAAACTTAACTGTCAGAAACAAGAGATACTATATATTTTCCAGAAAACTTATTGTGTTGTTGTAGCCCCTTCTGCAGTGGCTTGCATAGCCATGGGAGGCTGAGGGATATGAGGAGTAACACTCAGCTTTTAATGAGTTCCTGTTGTTTTGGCTCACAGCAGAATCACCTAATGGATTTTATGGACTGTATACAGGGCTCACCGGCCCAACCACTGAGCTAGTGCAGCCAAAAGCAAACAGGATATTGACAATAACACAGTTAAGACTTTTATTCAAGCATTACAAAGACAGGTTGTATAACATACTGTCTATGCCTCAGTCACAGGAGAACTGCCAGCAGGGAAAATTAAAGGTTGTGCCAATGGGATTAAAAACTAGCAGAGGGCAAATGAGGGGATAGATTGTAGGAAATCATACTGTTTGTGGAGTAAGTGTTGAATATCAGAGTGACTGGAATTATAATCTTGAAGATAAACATGAAGAGTCATCAACAATATCAATCAAACAATCTGTCACCAACCAAAGGCTTTCTGAGCAGGAGCTATACTTAGCAGACCACTCAAAAGATTTTGATCAAGATTCTCTTGTGATGGTTTCTGTACAAACTGCAGGCTGAAGTCTGAAAAGTAGGGTCAAAAACTCTGAGATCACTTGAAATTCAATCAATCAAAAATGACAGCATCAACTTCATGATTTAAAAGAAAATAATGTAAATATTTGAAACATGTCAAGTACATGTTTGGTATGTCCCCCATTTGTTTCAGTGACAGCATGCACTCAAGCTGGTACCACAGGTTTATATAAACCTGCTGACTCATGTTATCCCAGCATGATGTGATAGTGCTCAAACCAGCTTCTTGTGAGGTCACAGACTGCTTGGCTTTCACAGTTTTCAAGTGCCCCTATAAATGTTCAGATGAGTCTAGGTCAGGCGACTGTTACATCAGATGCTGTGGAGTCCATGCCAGCTTAAGTGCCTGCTGTCATGCAGGAGGAAATCTTAAGTACCAAGACATTCTGAAAGTCATGTACTTTTTTTCAATTATTTAAGCTTATATTACCATTTTTTTTCAAAAAAAGTAGTATTACAGTTGAAACTAATGATAAGTAGAAGTATATCACCTTGACTCAGACATTTTGACCCTAAGGTATAACTATTATTAAGTTATGAATTTTGAATTATTGGGGCTTATAAAAAATATAATTACAAGTTAACTGAATAGTATGTTATGTTGTGCACTAAACCTAAAGGCTGAAATCAAACATTTTGCAACCATGCTACAACTTTTGCTCATCAAATAATAAAAAATGTGTTGCAATTAGACCTTTGGAGGAATAAAACTGCACTAGAGCTACACTGTAAAATCACAGGGATTTGCTCAGAGGATAACCATGCTTGCATGACTGTGGAGGTGTGAGGAGCTGACTGGTGCCAAATGCATAAAGCCATACAGTGTATCGGCTGAATTTCTGCCAAAAGTCCCCTGGAAAAAAAAATAAGCCATCACAACGGCTCTGCATTGTATCACACACATGGCATTGCATCACACTAATTATCTTATGTCTACCACACAAATGAACAGTTTCCCCTGGCAGATTTTATGATGGTTAACACCCCTACAGTACAGCTCTGAGCTAAATTTGATTAAAACATATCAGTGAACACTTACAAAGGAAACTATAGAAGAACTGTTTGGGGAATTTGCTCTGGCGATTGCTTTAGGAAAGTATTTGTCTTTATGGGGCAATTATCACCTAAAGGAGCTGGCAGAGGCAGGGGGTCTGTCGGACTAATAATGATAACCATTAACAGTGTTTACTTTCCAACATCGCCAACCTTTTACTGCCCAAACCAGGGCAATATACAATGAGAGGCATACTTCATTTAACGACAGCCATGCATGATTAAATGTGCTAATAATTAAAAACGACTTCACAGTTTCAGACCCTGAAAAAGTTGCATGCATCCTTTCTTTAACGCAAATAACTAGCGCAGAAAGTGAAGAAACAACTGGGACACTTTTCTAGGACACTTGTGCTCTCAAAAATACATTTTTGCAAGAACTGCAGATGGAGATACACTAAATAATAGTCAGTTATCAGTTATTTCTCAAGATGACTTTAACCATTGTGTTTTCTCCCAAATAAGCTCATAAAAGCATTACATTATTGTTCCATACCATTTAATGACTGTGGCCCACGAGCCCCTGAAGGACCAGTTAAACTAACAAGCTCTTACAAATTGCATTTGCCTTTCAAAGACGGCCAAAGCATAAGCAATTAAACACAAAACAAGCACATTAGCTACAGTAGATGACAGTAGACGTTTGCACTCGTGGTTTCCATATGGGACACATTAGTACCTTGTTCTTAAGTGTGCCAGACAGGGCTTAACCTATGGAGATGTAGTGTTCAGTCCTCTAGTGTAAGCAGATGCAAAAAAAAAAAAAAGTGGGCTCTAAGTGGACGTGAAGGTCGGTGGTAGTGAGGACATCAGATTCAAGGAGTGTTAGATGTTATGCATTGATTAAATTGACACACACCTTTTCACTTGAAACAATTGAAAGAATGTGTATAATTCAGTCTAATGTTCCAAAGTGCACAGTTTTTCTAATTTCGCGATAGGGACAAACTGCATTTGGCCTAATCCGTCAGACTTCCGACTACAGGCTTTGATTCAACGGGGCTTTCAGTTTCTAAAAGTCTGCTCCCAGTTAGTCTGGAGCCTTTCTGCATCTGCTCCGCACACGGAGCAATGCCTTGGCTCCAAACGCCCTTTTTTCTTTAGAGAACGCCGTAAAATTCCTTGTCTAACACTTAGATCGGGCAATTATAAAAAAGGTATCGGCTTTTTTTTTGGTGGGTAATTATACAAAAAGGTACCGGCGTCTTCGCTCGCCGCTTTATTAACAGCATGTGAGCGTCTGCCTGTGTCGGAGTCTGGCGTGCACCACATAAGGACTCTATAGATTTCTTCCCCCGAAGCATGTGAGGTTATCACGCAAGCCTCCTGTTGAACAAAACTGTGTGTACTCCCGTAAGTCATAAATATTTATCTGTATTGTCTAAAACTCCTAGATCGGCCTCAATTGTTGCTGTGTCACACGATATTCTATTCATTTCAAACTTTTCAGATCACACACAAGTGCCCTGGGAGATAAGCAAATGATACAGGGAGATTTCTGACTTGGCTATCACTTATTCGACTGCTATGTAAGCTGAATTGCCCACATAAAGATGGATCAGTTTAGCTCGGGTCCTGTCCTATTAACAAGAGGCTCGAGGTGGTTTTTCATTCACTCTTGGGACAATGGAGGTTGAGGAGGAGAGAGCGACATGGTAATTGATGGCTGTAAAGTGATCTTAATTGTTTGGTGATGGATGTTTGGGAGGACACTTACAGAGGCTGACACTTGAGACAAGGCCTCGCATTCCTGCAACCGCCCCGCCACTATGTCCACCCCAGGCAATGGAGCTGCTCCAGACGACACACACACAAACGGGTGGGGGGGGAGAACAACACAGAGAGCGTGAGACCACAGAAATGTTAAAAAAAAAAAAAAAAAGAAGAAGAAGAATAACTGCTTTGAATTTGAGCTGTGTTGTGAAACTTACAGGAGATGTCAGGTACAGCTTGTTCAGATATGTGAGGCCTGTGCTCCTCTTCAGATCTGGTGTCTGATAGACTGTCCCCCTGCAACCTGGAGACGACACGCAACACAAATAACATTACTGTACACATTAAATAATCTCTGACATCTGCATTTTTCAGCCGTAAGATTGTGTGTTTGGAAACTGAATGCCAGATAGCAAAACGACAAGCAAGTCTTTATCAGCCTGAGGTGATGAGACAAAGAGGAAGTGTTTAGTGAGTTTATGAACTCTTCTTCTGCAAAATCTGGGATGGGACTGAGAAAAAAAAGGGGTCAGTTTTGGGGCACAAATCTTATCAAATCATCACAGATTTAATCCCACTGAAAATAAAAATGAAAGATGGTCCTTAGTATGTCGATATAAAACAAAAACACATGTGGTGCATTGATACAGTTGTACACTTGTTTCAGAAGCAAGAAGCATTTCACTCAAACTAAAAAGAAGCTGGCACACAGATTCTGTTTCCCCTTACATCAGTCAACAGTTACCATAACGTATTCCAAAGCTATAAGGGTAACTTGGAAATGGATATGTAAGCAGGTCTGAGAGATTTGGCAGTCACCTTAAGATACTGAAAGATTTAAAGCAAAACTCTCACCAAAATGCAACCCAGGGCCTTTTTGTGAATGTACCCGAGTCAGACATTTGCTTAAAAGCATAATTACGAGAAAGGGGCAATTTTTAAGATTGACTGTATTTTCATTTTCGGGTTGAAATCATTTTCAATGTGAGTGCTACGGGCACTTTTACACTAGCATCAAAATGTTTGTTTCGCTGTTTTTAAAACACTAAGAAGGCTCAACACACCATGAAACTTTGCATGTAGTATCACCAGGGTCTCGACTGACCTTACAATCACAAAAAGACACAGCGTTGCATTTTGGCGAGAGTTTCACTTTAAGTTTCCCTGCGATAGGAAAGTAACCCTTGGGTGAAAGATATTTGTAGAATCTGAGAACATGATGATGATGATGAATGATGTTTTGTTCTAAATTAAGTTGGCCAAGAGTCTATCAAAGTGCAGCTGAAACAATCAGATGATTAATTAATTATTAGAATGACAGGAAATGTATCTATTTCAAATCACTTCAATCATTTTAAATTAATCTCTCTTGCTTCCCAAATGTGAAGATCTACAGTGTTTTCTGATTCACTGCTTTGACTTTAATACTTTAAAACAACATTATGTAATTTTTACCTCAAAACGACAGCTTCAATATCATTTCGACGGTTCAGTGTCTTGTTATGAGGTGAATGGTGTCTTTGTCTCAGCTACTCTGCCCATACATGTTTACTTCAACATACAAAGTTTACCACACATAACATTATGATGTTGTAATAAATTCTGTTTGTAGTTAACATGTACATTACGCCTGACAAACCGTTCACACAAAATGCCAACTTCCACATGATAATAGAAAGTAAAGTGAGTACATTTCCATAATTTCACTGCATTATCAAAATGAATAGGATATGGATATTTCCTCCAACATTACTGAAAGAAAAACATACTATTAAAATGCCTTTTCAGTTCACACTGCACACATTCTTCTAATTCACACACTTCAACATCAGTGTGGAATCAAACACGACCTTAATTTTTTCTTCCACATGTTTTTAAAAAGTGTAAACCATACCACAAATGAACTGTTACTACACACTGCTTTAGTTCCTATTGCTTTAGCTGCATGCTATTTCCATGTCATCGGCGTGACCATTAGCTGAAAACAAAGGAAAGCAATCCATGCGCTTTTATGGCACGGCTGCATTCCTGCACAGCCACAGGGCCATTTGGTTTACCTCTACAATGATGGTAAAAGCAGAACACAGCTTTTTAAAGTGTATTCTATTTCTTTCCTTCTTTAAACTTCCTTCTTCTTGTCTTCCCCTCTCTTTAATGGTCTTATAAAGACCATTAAAGAATGCCCAAGATGACTATCACAAGGCCTTCACATTCTCTGAATAAAAGCCGTCTCTAGCCACAAGTCCTGACTATCATACCCTCAGTACATTCCTGATATGAAAACAATTAATTTAATGAGAAATACAAATGAGGTTTTTGGAGATTTATCCGTTTCCGTTGGACTGCATTGCCAACTCCTTCGGACTGTGCCCAAGATCTGGGATGCGTTTGCACCCAGGAGGTTTTGTGGCAGGAGTGCACAGCTGTTTAAAGAGCTGATCGGGTGCATGAAGGAGGTGGATGTAATGCTGGTGTGACCACAGCTATAGCCTGAGAGACGGAGACATGCCCACAACACACAGGCCACACGGTACTTTGCACTTCAACCGACCAGTAGAGAGCCAGAGGAAGCAGTGTGTTTCCTGACCTGCCACTGCTAGTTAGGAGCCACACAGGCTGACTGCACTGTTTGCTTGTGTGCACTGAAGAGAAGGAGTGGGACAATGATTCTGGGAGGTGTCTAAATGCTGGGAACATTTTTTTGCTTGGGGTCAGTGAGTTCAAAAGCAGAGGTGATACTACCAAACTTAGTTCACAAATGTAAACTTAATTATGCTTACAAGTACAGTGCATACAAATCATCTGGCATAAAAATTATGAATCTTTATAAAACAGAGTATTTGTCTTATTTCACAGTTCTCAAAATCAATGTAAAATATACACTTAGAGATGTCCTTATATCAGTAGAATAAACTAAAATAAGATTAAACTGATCAGAAATACAGTGCAGACATTATTAATGTAGTTAATGACTATTTTGGCTGACTAATGGAATATCTACACAGATCTATAGAGGACTATCTTTAGCAACCATCACGCCTGTGGTCCACTGCCAAATTGTGTTTGCTAATCCAAGTTTGTTGTGTTAAAGAGCTAATTAATCATTAAAAAAACACTTGTGCAATTCTGTTAGCACAGCTGAAAACTGTTGTGCTGATCAAAGTAGCAATAAAACTAGCCTCCTTAGGCTAGTTGAGTATCTAAAGCATCGGCATTTGTGGGTTTGATTATAGTCTCAAAATAGCCAGAAAAAAAAGAACTTTCCGCTGAAACTTGACGGTCTATTCTTGTTCAGAGACTTCTAAGGAACTAAAGGTTTCATACAGTGGCATACTCCTCATTTCAAAGAAAAGAATAGAAATGGTAATAGAGAAACGGGAGCCCCTTGTGTCTAACAAAGCAAAAGCACAAGTACATCAGAATCAACCATTTGATTAAACGATACCAGGAAAACACTCAACTTCTACAGAGAAGGATACTGTCTTTGTAGGCAGGATTGCAAAGAAAAGCCAGATCATGTCTAAGTATCAGGGAGGGAAATTCCTTCAGATTACTTCAACAAATTGACAACTGGAATACCCAAGCTCTGCAAGGCTGTAATTGTGGAAATGAAAATGTTTTCAAGTAAATAATCTATTTTTCTAACCTGGTCTTTGCATTTTCTATTTATTTGACAACTCATTTGATGAATTAAATAATGAGTTGCCACAGAAGACATAAAATTAACAAAGAGAAATTACAATATATAAGAATTGGGCACCTGTAGAATTCATACTCCAATGAGTTACCTGCTGCCTGTAGCTGTCATTAGCTGTGTAGCACAGTTAGCCGTGCAGCTAGGGGACCTACCGGACATGAGTAGCGCCAACCTTCAGAGACCTGAGCTCTTCTATTAAACTATTTGGACACGCTGTTATTTCTTCAAATTCTGTTAATAATTTTATTTTTCTTACTTTTAAAGTCTAACTCTAATGTTCTTACATGTTGCATATTAAATATAATGAAAAAGGGTGTTCAGGGTTGTATTTACTTTTGTGTAATTTAAGCCTCCAGTAATTCATTTACACCTTCAGCACTATTACAGGTGGAAAACACACAGGAGCACTGCAGGAAATTAATAAATGCTCACAAGGGAGGAATCGAGTTGTCGCCTTCACGCTGTGGGTGTGAAAGTAAGCGTCACTTCACCTTGGCTTTGGGTGGTACACGGTAAAACCAAGTGGCTCAGTCTCGTTTAACCGACGACGAGAGGTAGCAAAAACATCGTACATGCTTTTAAGCCCACTGACCCATCAGAGCTCACAGGGAAATGGAGCCTGAGGGGTGATGGGTATGTCAGGAATGTTTGTCCTGCTTGGGTCAGTGTTCACAGTTCCATACCGGAGCAAATTACCCTCTACTATCAGAAAGAATCCACACAATATTGTCAGGCCTTAAATGTATGCTTAACTAAGTTTAAAAGAATAAATTCAAACATTCACCCTGAGCAAAAGGTCACATCTGTACAGTAGTATTGTCTGCAGGTGTTAAACATAGGGGCAGTAAATTTGCCACATATGTTAGTGTTCTAAGGGGTCCGTTTAAAGGTTGGCCCCATATTGAGACGTGTTTGAATGGTGTTTCTGGCAATCCCATCAAGACAGGGTGCTGAAGCACAGAGCATTAAGTCTCTGTTAGGATTACCCTGCACTAAACTGCTCACTGACTCACTGACCTCTGCCTCCACTGTCTTCTCTTCACAGAGGAAGTCTGTGTATGCGTGCAAAGGCATGCACGCACATGTGTTATGCGTGTGGATTCATGAATATCAGTGTGTATGCATGCATGAACTCCTGATTTCAGAATTACGTGTCTCCAGAATAGCACTAAAGGCATACCATGCGTGCAACACTTTTCCAGCGTAGTGATCTGTTTATGGCCCTTACACTCACCAAAAATGACTTTGAACGACCACTACTCCTTCGCCAGTAGAACTTGGGAAGGATTTTGTGGTCAAGTTATAAAGGACGCAACAAGAATTTGGACTGAGGCAGAAGAAAAAAGGAGGACAGAGAAGGAGAACAGATGTCTGACATTTCAGTCATGAAAAAAACTCAGCGAATGAGCCAAAAAAAACATCTCCAGATACAGATGCTGCTTTGCTCAGCCACTGATCTGAACCTGGGATGCAATGATAAGCTGAAGGTATAAACTATTTGCTTCAAAAACATCCAGCCGATAAACAGCCAACAGAAAACCCACTGATGGCATTTACCCTCCTGCACAACCACTGACAACATCCCACAGCATGTGCGTGGAGTAGAACCGATAAGCACTGTGAATGAAAGAAGAGTAGGAAACAAACAAATTCCAAACCCCAAACAGGGTAGGCCGTGCAGGCAGATGTGTGCCTGGCGTCTCATCCAACAGATACCAGTTTATCTTCGGCTGGCATCAAGGAAGAGTCCTGCCCACACCTGCCTGTGGTATCACACCCAACACTCAGAAATCTGAGCGCAAGACTGATGCTGTGGATCAGGGGGAACAGGAAATGTGTCAGAAGAGAAAAACAGTGATAAAGAGAGAAAGGGTGATAATGGAGACGATTATCAGTGCACGGGCTGATTTGGGAAAACAGGCGATACCGGAATGCACTTCGAACATGATATTATTCTCTGTTCGGGATGTTGAGGTATGCCAACTGATATAGATGCAGAAAGAGTGGGTGGGGGAGAGCAGGGTAGGGCACAAGGAGGAGTCATGACCTGGGATAAGAATGCATTCGGATGATGGAAAGAAAGTAATGGACTGCAGTAGTTGGTGCAATTTTACCGTAGTTGAGAAGTATGACTGAATTCATATAACTTAAAGTCTCAGAGTCACTATTCTCAAACTGTGTGCATGCTCCCTTTAGTGGTACTCGAAGGAACTAACAAATGTTTTATTTCTAGAAACACTACCAAATAAATACTATCAAAATACTTAAAGAATTAGTTACGAGCAAAACTCAAACTGTGATGGAACAATGGTAAGTGAATGTTAGCGTAGCTACTATAGAATCTGAAGTGAAGGGTTAATTTCATTGAAAAAAGGAGCAAAGAATGTCACTGAAGGAGAAGATGAGTGATTCACCAGTAAACTTTTGGTAGCACTCATCTGAGTTTCTCCCAACACTTCCTAGGTGTTTTTGTCTGGAACATTAGGTTGCTAACGCTAAGATAATTCCCCAAAATGTCAAACTATTCCCTTAAAGCCCCATAATAAGACACAGATGCTGAAGGACAGTAGAGTAATGATACAAACTCTCTGCTATGGCAACAGATAAAAGGAGGTGAACACATTTACCTGGCACACCTCGAGCAGATGTTGAGTGTGACTTTGGCCTGTGGTTCAGGCTGATAGGAGCTGCGTCCCTGGCTGAATTTACTGCCGGATGGAGCCAAGCCGGTCACACCCTCCATTCTCAGGTCATCCAGGTCCTCTGAGGGCAAGGAAAGGAGAAGGAAACGGAGAAAAGAGGGAGAGAAAACAAGAGAGAGACACGACAGTCATTAATCATACTTTGGCCTGCCTTTTGTCAATAGGATGCCCGGTGATGACAGTGTGCTTTGGGCCAAGAGGAGCAAGTAAGCACATCACAGTAAACAAACATCCTCAGCCCAGTCATGCTGCTGTGCTCCCTCACACGCACCAAAACACACACAGAAGGACAAAAAAACTGTTTTCATCTTCAGCTCTTTGTTACAGGGGAGTGATGTGGAAGGCGCGTTGACAGTGCCGCATTAAGGATGCAGCGCAGAAACAGGAAGCGTACGTTAACAAAGTGAGGAGAAGGGGGACAAAGAACAATAAAGGCAAAAAGGAGAAATAAGGGTTGAGAGGGAGACGGAGAGCTGGAAAAGTTTGGTTTTTGTCTGATCTCTCCCTGTGTCCCAAAGAGCACACACACATAGAGCCTTTCACGGAGTCTCTAAAGAAGTCCATATGTATCAGACACGCCAGCATTGTTCGTCCTAACCTCTCACTCTGTCTGTTTGTGTCTCTGCAGCCACAATGTGAGCATACGCTGACACCCACTTAAAACACACAGATAACAGGTGCAGAGGTCCACGTTTTTTACTTCTCATTTCTGTTAAATAAACAATTTTTGCCTACAGCTGTTTCCTACGTGATAAAATGCTTTCCACATGGAAGAATTTTAAGTTTGAATGTGATACAAGACTAAACAGGATCATCGGCTTATCATGGTAGAGTACTAAATGTTCACGATCAGGACAAAGATCACAACACAGGTTTCTTTAATAGACACTTGGCCAGTGCAATAGCATGAATCAGGGCCAATAGCAAGATTTATGAGCGAACACAAGTGAAGTAGATTCATATGAAGTCAATGTTTTGTGTAGCAACGTGCAGAATTGTAATGGTTTGTTAAGTATAACAGAGGATCAAAAGGGAGAGTCAGAGCCGGCCAGACCATTTTGGTTTTGAGCGCATCCTCAAGAGATAAAACAAACTGCAGTACTTTCCGTGTTTTGAGAATGAATAGCAAGTCAGTGTCTGGACTCTTGCTCGGTTAAACGTGTTGGTCAAGCTTGTCAAACACATGTTGAATCACACAGAACATTCTGACTGGTCACCATAATGATATTTGTCCTGTTCTTCCCATCAGACCAGAAGAATTTCGGTTTTTTGCCAGTGAGGGGGGGGGGCCTTCAGGACATACAGTGTATCCTTGTCTCTTATTGTCATTGTTTCTGCTCTTGTGCACACAATACACTGCAAACAGTTCATGCTCGTCTCTGTGAATCCGTGCGTCGAGTCATCTGAAACCAACATTGATACTTTTCACTTAGAGATCACGTTACCTAGCCCCTAGTTTGAGGGGGAAAAAATGGGCCTCACACCTTGAAAAGGAGAATGCATGACTAATCACCTGGATTAGATTAGATGACACTTACTCATGAGAATTCTCTCTCTGCATCCATCAGCGTGGCGCAGAGCCAAAAAAATCTCACCCGTCTCCTCTGGGTGTCAGGAGCTCAAGTCTGACGAGACAGTCGGTGCTTCAGTCTAATCCACTAATTTGTCTCTCTGTCCTGACCTGAGTATTTGAGCGCAGTCTTGTGTTAATTGATTCTCAGTTTGGATTTTTTCACAAACCACACCGCACAAGAAAAAAAATATAAGAATGAATTAATAAGCAGTCTGAATTTAACACTATTTGTACTGTGGTTTTAGTCATCATAGTGTTTGTGTCAAGAGGATGAATCCTACTTCAGTGATCCTGATCTTTTTCTCTAATGCCTCCATGAGTTCGACATTTTCTGTTTCGAGTTAAATGTCTGAACAAGTACATGTCATGGCATTTGGCAGACCATTGACAAGGAGGGAATTTAGAATGGTGAACAGGGTAAACGTCAAACCAGCAGCACATCAGAATGTTAGTATGCTAAAGATAGCATTAGCATTCAAGCTCTCTTCGTCTTCATGGCTGAAACTGTGTTGTCCTTTAGGGTCAGTTTGCGTTTTCATACTGTTTATATGTAGTGGACTCTGCCACCTTTCTAGCGTCAAACAGCGTTCTGGACTTATTTTCTTCAGAGAAAAGCATGTTTATTTTGTTGTGAAAAAAATATTTCTTAGTTTGTATTATTACCTTATTAATATTGTAAATATTAATTTAATATTCTGTAAATTCTGAGTTAGAATATTTTCTACAAAATTACAACAGTCCCTTAATAAAGACAAAATGTTTCTTGGGTTTGACACTTCGGTCTCATTGCATCCAAGGTTGTCTGAGAGCAACTGTTGTTTTAGTGGTTTGACAAGGACAGATACATTCCAGTAATACCCTTAAGCAGTGCAATATTAAATGTCCCATTCATCACGGTATGCAGTGGAGGGGGTGGGGACACAGAGAGCCACCAGCGACTTTGCCGGTCGTGGGAACTGCTCGACTTCGGGCCTTCACCTTCCCCTCTTTTCTCTTCATCCATTCCCACTTCTCCTCCTGACCATATTCCCTTCTTTTGGCGACTGACTAATGTAGCATGCCAGATTTTCTTTGGGTCATAGCCTGTGATACAAATCATGACTTGACACTTGGAAACGTTTGCTTGTGAGACTGCAGCTTTCATGAAGTACCAAAAGAATAACAGCGCGCGGCTCTGACCCTAAGAGAGCGAACATGACCTCAGTGTACACAGCTGCTTGTCACCTCTCCTACCACTTTGTTTCCTTCTGTCAAGAAAAAACTGACACAATAATGGACAGGAAGGCCTCAGAAAGCCAATTTCAAAAGGTCACTGAGGTAAACAAAGGATTTTATCTGGAGTGTTCTGTGTCTCAATGAAATGTCGGAAGTTGAAACACTGACAAAGAGTCACAATATTTTGCTCTATAGCAACATGTTCCACGCTTGAATCAGTTCCTCCTTTGGCCAGACAACTGAAAAGAGATATTTCCTGACTGTATCAACAGTCACAGATGCAAACAGAAGGTGAAGTGTAACCCCTGATCAGTCCAGTTCATCTTTTCTAAGTGTGTTTGTTTGTGGACACAGATGATATAAAAGAAAAAGGTTACAACAGAGTGTCCTGAAATACTACTTGTTGCTGCTCACTGGCCAAGTTGCAGGTATGGTACTGTTAGCAAGAAGTACTTTCCGACAACGCTTGGATAAATGTTGGGTACAAACATTTATTTTTCTAAATTTAACTCCTCTCCAAGCACAGGCTTTAAGAGCAGTTGCAGCCCTTCATCTGTGCAACAGCAGTCTGAACCTCGGCCATGACAACCATCCATGAGGCTGAGTCAACTTTCTACTGGGGTGGGAGAGGAGACAGATCCGCGTGTCGACACCACATGGTCTCTGAGGAGCGCCTGTATGGAGTGCTAAAGTGATGAATATATGTCTCCTGGGTTGGGGTTTGGGTGTTAGTGTTGTAAATGACTGCTTTTACATGCACATAACCACTGTGATCACATGTTCACACTGTAGCCTGATGAATGTATTTGACTGCAGGAACTTTTTGTTAGTCGTGTGAGTTTTGTTGTCTCAGACAATAAGAAAGAGATATTCGGCCCCAAAGTTTCTGGCAAAAAGTGGGGCCTTTAATTATGCACAAGTAGTTTTCTGTTCTGTCCAGTGAATGTGGACAATTTGACAAGGGTTGCATTTCTACATCATCACAACAATGGTGGCAAGAATATTTCTCCAACAACAAAATCTGTTACAACAAAACTCAAATATTAAAAAACGTAGTCGGATCAACTATTCTCCAATGTAGACTTGTTCACCATGCTGTCATTTCATGTGCAAATTCACAAATCTCCATCCACAAAGAAGATTTCTTGTGTCCAAGTGTCTTTTTCTTCTTCATGTCCACTTTGTCGAACTCATATGACTGAGTGCATACTCTCCAGGTTCACAATAGCTCCCAGCATGCCTCCCACACATTACCACCATGATAAGTTTACAGTGCGTCTCCCGTGAGACCAGTTTACCCTGAGACCATGACAGCCTCCCAGGCCTCTGTCTAGACACAACAAACGTCTGTCCGCACTCGCCCGTTTGTCAGCTCGTCACATTTCCACTCCCCGGGCACCGGGGCAGCCATGCGTGCTCCCCCTGTCTAACGATGAGACATGATAAAATAAAATGGGTCTGAACTGAGGGGTAGGTGGGAGGGGAGGGGATGGAAACTATTCGAGCGATGCAATCCCAACAAAAGGGCCTGAGCGATGAGAAATTCCGTGCCGCAATCGACTCAGTCACAGTAAAGCCAGAAAAGGAGCAGATAAAGTGTTTGTGTGCACCCCTCTCCAAGTTTCCATGTAATTTAATGTTGTTTAGATAGCGACGGGCTGACTGGCTCTGTGCTGCTCTTCGTTCGGCTAAAAACAGAGTTGAAGTCATAATTAGCGCGCTGGCTTCACTAAAAACTTAATATAAGCCTTCCCGGATGATGCGTTGACAGATGTATGAGGTGGAATCACCAGGCGCGTTACCCCACACGTGAAGTGGGGAGACACGCACGCACACACCTCATCATCCTCTGCACCAAATCTGAGACATTTCATCAAGCGCTGTGAGTTATTGTGTCTCATGTCTCACAGTGAAATGATTGAATTTTCCGTTCTTTCAAGAGCAGTGACGACGTCTCGCCACATAACATTAGGCTCTAATTAATAGCCTGTATGTGATAGACGCCTTGCTGCACTCACACATAGAGACCCACATGTGTGAGCAACACAGTAGATTGAGGGGGAAAAAAAAAAAACAAAAAAAAAAACACACACACTCGTACGCGCACACACACGTACTCAACCCAACACTTACAGTGACACTTGCAGACCTCACACTTTTGTTGCCCTCACACATACAACCAGCATTTGCTTTTCATTAAGCCCCGAGCACCAAAGCCTCCACTCGGCGGTTAGTCGACACAGAGACATCTTTGATGTGAGTCGCAGCGGAGACGCATTTGTTTGGCTTTGTAATAAAAACAATATTCCAACTTACGTTTCATAATTATGTCTCGGCACTCGATGGCACCCCTCCTCCCCTCCTGGCCTAAAAATATGCCTGTTAGGCTCCAAGCACCCTACAACTGAGTACAGCAGTAAAAAAAAAAAAAAACTTTGATCAGAATCAGATGGGGACACACATGAGCAGGGTAACATCACAGCTCTGAGGTCTGTGGAAAGTCTTATCACAGACTTTGGTGCAAACCTCCTTTTAACTCACTTTCTAACCGCAAATATTGCAGAGATTAGGACGTGAGTGTAGACACAGCAGAGTCTGGTCTACTCATACTTGGAACTGTTGCTAAAAATTGGTCTACTAGTCTACTGTACTTGGAATTGTTGCTAAAAAATATTTTGAGCTTTAAAAAGCTGCACTGTGTAGTTGTGGGGGAGACATTTTAATTAGAGTGAAGACAAATAAATACTCTCTTCACTTTTACAGACTGAATAAACTGACTAAACAAACAAAAGCAAAAAATGAGTTCAAACTGTTTAATTGTGTTTATATGTGGTGGACCCTTCCACCTTTTCTAGCCTTTAACAGTGTTCAGGGGACCTTGTCTTTCTCTGAGAACAGCTTGTTCACTTAAGTAAAAGATAAATATTTGAGTTTTCATTATAACCTCATTAATGTTGTAAATATTGAAATTCTGTGCTTAAATTTCTTCTTTAAACAGCATATTGCCCTTTTAAGAATGTGTTTTTTAGGCAGTAAAGCAGCTGTCTGGCAGGGTCAAGTCTGCTATCTACAGTTCAAAATGTTGGTTTTTAATGCCTTATAAAAGAATTAAGTAATCCATCAAACGGGAATGTGCCTGTACAAGAAGAGTCTAGAGAGACGTTGGTGACAGAAGAGCAATTTTAACAAAACAAACACAAGTTAACATGAGTGATGGGATAATGTGTTGATGTAATAAGAATGTTTCTCTCCTCTGACTTTTAATGTCTGCAGTTCGTTCAGGAGATCAATGTTACCCTGCTTGTTTGTGATAAACACATAGATACAGCAGTGCACAGCTCTGCATCTACTGATTACACGGCAATTATACATAATGACATCAAGTCTGTAACTCACTTCTCTATTTGTCTCTTAAATTGTAATCTTGCAGTAAACAAGAGCCAAGGGAGCAGTGATGTAAATTTATATATTACGTCCTACTCTTTTAGATAAAGTAATACAATGCTTCTATTCACGGGAGTCCTCTTATCATCCTCGTGTGTCTATCTGCCATCTTCTGCTCGTGTCTTGACTACAGCAGCCACAATACACCATCACTGTCCATTCAGCTGCCTTCCATTCAGATAATCTGCTCAGTCCATCTAAGGCGCTTACACACACACACACACACACACACACACACACACACACACACACACACACACACACACACACACACACACACACACACACACACACACACACAGATATATGTACGCTGGATGGTATTAGGCCATGCTTGGCGTAATGACTACTGCAGGATTTATGGTTTGATCACAGCGGTCTACTTGCCTATTGATAATTGCTTCCAGTAATACCACCGTAATACCACAGCAATTTGCCTCTCGATTAGCGTATCCATCTGCACCCAGGAGACTTTTACAGGCGTCAAATTGGGCGCAGTTAGACTTTTACTGGGGGGGACATTCTTTTCACCATCAGGCCGGCGAAACCCTCAGAGGTGAACCCAGCCCTCTCAAGTCTGCACTTCAAGTGAAAGATTTAGTGCCGAACGCAGCTCACACCACTGACATACATGTTCTCCTCCATCTCCTCCTTTCAATGTACTGTGATGACACTGCTGTGTTGTTGTTGGTTGACATTGTCTCCAGGGCAACTGTTGTGTCTTCAGTTGTTTGAGCGAGGATGCAGGGGGCAAATGGGGGTGATAGGAACGGTCTGTGTGTGTGCTGGCGTCAGGAAGAGTGCGCCTAGTCTGCCAACTCTGGCAGTCCTAATGTTGGCCTAAGGCAGGGTGACGAGCAGAGAACGCCTAGTCCATTCAGGCACATGCAGGGATGTGCACATATTACCGGTCACATTACCACACAGAGGTGAATGATACCCACAATGCTCTTAACAGTGGTGGAAAATAACTAAGAGCGTTTAATCAAGAACAGCACTGCACTTGTACTTTACTTACTATTTGTTTTTTCCAATATGTTTGTTTGACAACTTTACCAGTAACTATGCCAATTATGAATTTACATATAAAACATGATGGGCTTACAGAATACAGTGCATTGTTTAAACCAATAAAAGAATGTAAAATAAACTTGACTTTTGCCAGATTCAACTTAAGGTCCGCAGTGGCTGTGTTTAGGTAAACTCTAGCACATATGCTCTAGATCTAGCACAGCAAAGCTTAACTCTGCACAACAATGTCAGACATACTGCGAACAGGAGAAGGTGGTCCTCAGAAAGCAGCTGTTTGTATCCCTTGTCGATCCAAAAGTTAGAACTCCTGTGTGGTGTCAAAGTCTGTTTCTCTGCTAATATGTGTTCCAACTTACCAGCTGGACTCGAGATGGTTGAAAACCAGCATTTTTTCTACTAGATCAGTCAGCAACAAATCCCTTCACCTTATTAAATCAACAGGGTGTTTTCCTCTGTCTCTTCACAGCTCTGAGATCAGGGTCAAACTGGGATTCTAATGTTTTTGTTTTTGCTTTGGATAGAGGCCAGGCTGCTAGTGGTAGGTCATGTTGCTAATGTTGTGGCACCAACTGTAAAACCCCAGGAAAACGCAAAGAAAAGTGGTAATTTTATCCTTTAACGTTGTGTTTTGGGCGCCTAAACAAACCAAACGCAGACTGAAAACTGAAAATAAAAATGAAAAAAAATATTCAGTCACCACCATCTTCTCTCCAGGTGAACTCTTCCTCGATGTTGGTGAAATAGTATGAAGAATGACTATGTTCCAAAACTCAGGAGAGTTTCACAAAAGGGTTACCATTTAGACATGACCATCTACAGCTATGCTAGTAGCATGCTAACATCCTCGCATTGATGCTGCTAACAAGCTGATGTTAGGCTGCTGAGATACTAGGGGTGTCACGATTCCACAAGTCCTAGTGAATGAATGGGAGAGGAAGGAGGAGCGAAAGGAGTTGCAGTAGTAGGGACAGCAATAAAGAGTACAGTATAGGCTGCAGTTTGGTTGTGAATAAAGGCGACGGCTCCTCAAGATACAGCAAAGCTCACATGTGAAAGGGGTTCACCCCAAAGGCAATCATAAACTTCAGCCCTGGAGGAAATCATCTCCCCTGTGCCTCCCGACCACTGTCTGGGAGCTGAACAGGAATGGTGGGAACAACATGCTATCGTTTGGCTGGATGTAGCTAATAGCTACTGGCTTAGCTAGTAGCTAAGTTAAAGGAGTTTGACCCAAAGCACTTCAACACGTGTGTGTTTTTTTCGGCTTGGCAAGCCGACCAGACGTGACATGGGGGCATGGCAGCATCGATGATTCCATTCTTTTATTCGAAGTTCGAGATTGTGACTTAATTTCGGTCGATTTAAAATCGAGATCGTGACACGCTTATGAGTTACCATGTTCAGCATCTTAGTTTGGCATGCTATCAATTGCTAATCATCACTAAACACAAATTAGAACTAAGGCTAAAGGGAATATCATTACTGTTTGTAGGTATGTGATCAAATTTCCTTCTAGATGTTGAGCTGTTAACTAAAGGGCTTACAGATCATAATGTAGGTAATTCTGATTAATTGATCGATGTTATTTTACATTTCAATGTAGGACTTCACTTGTTATAAACTCTAGTAACAGTGACGTGCTTTCACTTTGAAACAACTCACATCCACATCATTTCTGTTAGATCTTTCTCACAAAAAATGCCAAACATAAAGCAAGAATTTTAATGAGACTTTCTTCATACTCAAAAACAAATATCTGTCATTCCTTTCTGCCATAAAGTTAATAACAGCAGCTTTGCTCTTTCACCACGGAAAGTCATTCAGTAGGATTAAGTAAATTAAGGCCTGAGTTGAAAGGCTAACACCTTCATCACACTCGGAGGTTAAGGCGGTTTACATGAAGCAGATGAACATCTTTCACTTGAGTTTCAGGGTGGCAAAGACCGTGACGTTTGTGACAAGCCCCCTCCAAAAAAAAACAGCAAAAAAAAAAAAACTGTGCTATATAATCGCACCATGTGCTCTGCTTGATCGTGGGAGACACAACGTCCTCAAACAAAAGAGCCACACACGGGCTCTGTAACTCATCCACCAGACACTGCTTTAATTCTGCGTATCAAAGATCAGACATAGCTTTATCATGCCCCCATCCTGTCCCCATCAAATACTCACTGTCACTGTGAATCAGCGAGAGTGGGTAAAGCTATTCTCACGTCCGCCTCTCCTGTTACAGGAATCGTGCCAGAGTGGGCCAACATACCTAAAAAGGATCCGTGGACTCATACAGGGGGGTCTGATGTCTGAAGGTTTCACACTGAGAGAAGCTTTGTTTCTCTAATGCAATGAAAGCGCAACTCTTCTGCACATTTCTTACAATCCAGCCCGATACATCATATATTCATGTTATCTTTGGATACTTTGGAATCAAAGCTTGAATTTAAAATAAAGCTCAGTGGGTCTGAACGATTCTTGACTGAGCAACATGTCCATAAGGAAGAGTGAAGAGTCAGAGTAAGATGACACTCAAAGTACGATCTGACTCTCCATCACACCTCGAGAAGTTTATGTTGAGTTTATGTTTCTTCAGAGGACAACATACAACAAACACTGTCAAAAAATAAACAGGAAAAATAGGTTTGGAGAATTCAGAGTCTCTGAAATGGAATACTTCCACCAAGGATGACGAGCACAGTAACTTTACAGTGATGAACTGGCTAACTCGTCTCATTAACTTACCATAAAATAACACTGCAAGGCTAGAAACAGGGTGTTTCTCCCCACACATTGAACTCGGCTTGTTTCTTATTTCAGATTGGTATAAAGCTGTGGTCTCGCCGCCCAGGGAAAGCTAGAATCTTGACATTTTCCGTGGCTTTAACAAGAACATGTGAGTCATATTCATTTTCAATATGGTTTGGACTGTGGCAAATAACAAGCGCAGGACTAATGAAAACAACTGGGAAAACATGGTGCCATCCCTGAGAGCAGCAAGAGAGAATCAGTAAGACTCTAAGCTGATTTTACTTTCTCCTTTTGGAACAACATGAACAAAACAAATCAACCTTAAGCCCTGTCTTTGGTTTTTATAATTGTATTCATTCTAGACAACTCTGGCTAGCAGTACTGTAAGCCCTTCCAGGAAGATCTTATTATTTTCTCATAAGCTCCTTATCCAGGTGCTGGCAGAAAGACATCCAGTCCTAAAAACCCTCCTGCTCAATATGGAAATGGAGATTAGTTGCTAACTTTCTTTGCATCTCCTGTGCCTGCTTTTATCACGCATCTTACTCTCTAACAGTAGTTGAGAGTTGATACACAGTAGGATAAAATAGTGCTCCTTTCCTGCCTCCCAGTGGATACACAGCAACATGTTTAATGTTCACCGTAGCTCTGAACCCTTTTCTCTTTGTCCTCTGGGGGTTTGAACACGAAAGAATGACTGATCACATCCACACTATGGGACCTTCTCGTTTCTCATTAATGTCACTGCTTTAATTTGGGTGGTGTGGCTTTGTCTGTTCCCCTGCAGCAATCAGCACAACAAGGAGAATTGTAGCCAATTAGCTGGTGTGTTGAACAAAGCTCTGCTTGACTGATAATACAACTACACAGAGACACTCCTCATGTGCTCCTGGAGTTAACTTATATTCCTTTGGGATGAGTATTTATGATCAAGACTGCAATTTACCAACAAAACGCTGTATTCAAGAAGCACGTATGTGTGGGTGCATGAAAATAGATGCAAAAGTCTGTGATTGAATGTGACAAAGTTAAAAGTATGTTTGATGGTTACGGACTTTGCTGAAGGCTTCACAGCCCTGAATCCTAGAGCTTTATCTTACCGCTCTGTCTAATCATTCTGGTTTTGTGACATCTGACAGAAGATTTTTGATTTGGGTTGATAAGTCAGCAGATTTATGGACAAAGCTCGCTCGCCAAACTTTTCTCAATTCAAACTGAAGTTAATGTTGTTTCTTTCAGTGTAGTTTTCTTTAGGGTAAATCATTTAGACTGGAAAGTTAAAAAAACAAACAAACTGTTGATTCGATAATTGGCAGAGCTATCAAACAGGGCATCTACTCCATTGCGTGTCCAGCCATGCCCTGTCTAATCACACTTGCTAGATTACTTTTAACTGAGACACCACTAAAATTAGTTAAATTCATATAACATGAGCACTTTTTGAAGTGCAGGATCACACAGTGCTTCACTAGTAATAAACGCTGAAATATAAGACCATTAAGAGTAAAAAGAACAATAAAACAAAATAAGACATCTAATGACTGTTTTTAAAAGACATAGCAATCTGCCTAAGCTCCTCTTAAGATAGGTCTCACACACACACACACACACACACACACACACACACACACAATGTAATAGCACGTAGCAGACACTAGATGTCATCCTATGCAAATGCTTTAAAAGACAGCCAACAACCTTCGGTGCTGTAGTGAACTGCTGCATGCAAGAGGCCATAAGATTCAACATCTTCCCATGAAGCAATGCACCAAATAGCTTGGTAAGCATGTTATCAATTAACTATTTAAGCTTTGGTAAACCTAAAGTAAAAGATCAGACTGCTTAAAATGGAGTTGGATAGAGACATTGTTACATCATCATCATCTGTGAAAATATTTCCTAAGATAACTGTACACACTGGAGCTGTAATAGATTCTGCGTTTGCTATGTCGTATATTTTAGAGAAAAATCTCTACTTCCACTGATTTACTCCACCCCGGCTGGTGAGAGTCCTTGAGCAAGTCATTGAATCCCTACCAGCTCCAGGAGTGATGCTGAGCAGCTCACCATATGTTTTAACCTTGATGTAGAAAGCAGCAAGGAAAAGATAAATACCTCCTTCAGGGATCAATACACTATCACAGGATCACCATTCCTGCCAAGTTTCATCAGTCATCTCTGGGATGCATTCCGTCACAGCCCCAAAATCTGAGCTAAATTTCTCTTTCTAAAAGAGGCACAGAAATCCTCCTGAGGGTCATTCATTTCTCAAAGTCCACCAGGCCACCACATGCTGCATGTTAGCATTACTTTAATCAACTCTACAGTGGTGAGGCAGGCCACTCACAGTGACAGTCAACACAGCAGCGGTAGTAGTCCCTGTGGAGAGCAGCAGGGCTCGGCCTCGACAGAGGATCAGAGATGATCTTGCTGCTTTTTTCCCTTTGAATTACTGCCCCGGAACATCGTGTAAAAGCCACTGGGAGAATGTGGCTGGAATTCAGAGCTGTGATTAAAGAGGGCCATCACAGATCATCAACAGTCCACTTCATGGCTGTATCTTTCAACATTATATACTATTGTCTTGGGACTGTGATGGGCTGTAATAAATGAATGAATGAAATGAATTGAATGTGGCAGAGTTTAAGGTGTAGTGACAGAAGGTGTATACATACTTTTTACAATATCTAGCAAGCTATCCATCTAACCCCAGCCCGTCCTGTCTCAGAATACCACTTTGTACTAGAGGTGATTTGATAACCCCCTTTACACTTGCCAAACATCACAATTTTTCTAGGAGACCCCCTGGGCTGACAATTCTCCTATATTCTTCTGATTCATGACCATGTTTCACACCTCTTCCCCTTTTAGTAATCATAATCCGTTTCTGGCCCTGAAAAGTGATTAATATGCCACAGATTTATGCAAATTTATATTAGAGTGTGAATTAGTTATTAGAGACAATACTGCTGTTGCATTTAACTTATTTCATTTTCATTCTTTATATGTCAGCAGACTGTAGAGGATAATTTTTCAGGAACAGGACCCTGAGAACCCCCCTTTGGTTTCTAAATCCTCCCTTCATTTGAATTCTCAAGGTTGGCAAGTGTGACACCCGTACTTTCAGCTCAGAGATGCATGCCTGCGACAAGTTAACTACTTAGTCCAATAACTCAATACGTAATTTAAAAAAAAAAAAAAAAAAAAAAGATCACAAAATGTCGAGAAAGGAAATACTCATGTACATGTCTGAATTAAAGTTTTTCCCTCTTTAACCAAACTAAACCGAGCTTTATTGTCTTGTTAACTCACAAAACACACTATGTTCAAACTCCACACCAACAAAATAAAACTCACCAACACAGTCTTGGTTTGTCTTTCCACAATAACATTTATGAATTGAGGATGTTTGCCGACCAAATCAGAGTAAGATGTCAAAATATTCCAGCTCTACACACTGTTTGGTCCCTCTGCCGATACCCCACTCTATCCCCTCTGGCCCCTCATGTCTCTGGTGTCTCCTCCTGTTGTATCTTTTTCTCTGGAGTTGTAGTCCTGGTCTGAACCACTGTAAATCACCTCTGTGATGTATCCCCAGTCTTCTAATTAGTATAGAGAGCTCTCAGAGGCTATGTCTAGTCTCAACCTGGTGTTCATCCATATAAGCTCCCATCAGCATATAGATCCACTTAGCTCCATGGCTATCTGAGCTACTTGCTAACAGCAGCTAGATGCTAAAGCCAAAGACAGACATAAAGAAAGCAGCAGTCAGCAGTTATCCTGGCCCCTATAGTTTTGGAGCTCAAATTCAGTCTTATATGGTGTTTTGATAGTTCATACGCCAAGCAATTAAAAGGCTAGAAGGATAAAAATAGGATAAAAAAACATCTGTTTTAGCTCCAGTCAGTGTAACCTGTACGCCACTCTGCTGTCACACATCAATAAAGACAGGTGACCCTCTGTATGACCCAGATGAAAAGATCCAGCTAACAAGCATGTGCCTCACTGCTGTGACAGCAGAGCAGAGAGCCAACACATCCGTAGATGGTGTGTCACCACAGAGCAGCAGCTCTAAGGAGACTGAAGAGAAGCACTTTAATTGGGGCCCATGTTGTAGACTGAAGGAGATGAAAAAAGACCAGGTTGTGGGTCGTTATCCTTCAAAGAGTTACGGGAGAGGAAATGTAGTGACTTAACAATGAGAAGCTGACATTTCTCAGTATTAGGTTAGATATCAACAATTCTGATGGATTCTTTTGAAGAGCTGCTATTGAACTACATCCGATAAGTGATACTGTGTGGCATAATTTGTGGCAGCTGTTGTGTGGATGACCTTCCTTTACAATGCTGGAATAAGCTACTTTACTCAAGCAGATCACTTCTGCAGGTAAAGATGAAAACACAGCAGAGACAGTAAGTGCGGTGAGCCGAGAGAGAGAGAGAGAGAGAGAGAGAGAGAGAGAGAGAGAGAGAGAGAGAGAGAGAGAGAGAGAGAGAGAGAGAGAGAGAGAGAGAGAGAGAGAGAGAGAGAGAGAGAGAGAGCCTTACCACACAGAATATTTTCAGGTAACATAACAGGGTTAGGGGCTCTCTGACACTCCACTGAATAGAAACAAGACACAAAAATTCCCCTCTCCAACCTCTTTGGCACCATTTCAAGTCAACACATGATGGCGTGAAGGAATGTAAACACACATAACATATATCAAAAGGAGCTTCTTTGTGATTCTTCAGTTGTCAGATAATTGAATGCCTGGACTAACTGGCTGAAAGCATCTGGCCAGACTAAGTAAACAGGAAACGTAGTTTCCTTTACCAGCTACTGTAAAAAGTGCTCCTTAGTACGGGACATAAACTGACTGCTGCTGTTTTGCTCATCCAGCTGCAACATACAGTACGGTATGCACGCCTCTACAGGTCTGCAAGTACCCTCTAAATCCGTTAAAGGAAATTTCCCCCCTTTCATTCCAATAAGCCTTTTTTCTTGATTGCACACTCAGTGAGTGCTGTTACACTTACACCAGAGAATCTTTCTAAACATGGCACATTTGGGTACATGCATACAGCCAGTGAAAGTAAATGGAAAATGGATAACACCACAAGCAACAGTTTTTCCAGCTGTGAAAAAGCAGAAGCCCTAGTACTGCTTTTAAGTCAGTAGGGAGATTTTATCTCAGGCTTTTCTATGATAAATATCTCCCCTCTTTCAATGTTTAATGTTGATGCAATGCGGTGCAAGAAAAAATTATGCCAAATACTTTTTTTTCTTTCTACGACCAAAGCTCTATTGTATCTGCAGTGGTAGTTACTCTTTAAAATGAGAGGTGTCCAAAATGTAACTGTTTTTTTCATTATGTGGGCACAGTGGGCTGAGTGACATTTTTGAATATGCAGGAAGTTAGTCAATTAAGCAAACTTGGGATCCTAGTACTACGGGAGCCCTGAAAGGCAGGTGGAAAATGAAATGCGTATTAAGAAATACTAGTACAACATTTTCTAACTTGTTCTTGAGTCAAAAACACAGGAGAAAACAATTTGATCACACTTGTGTGTATAGTAGTTTGCTTTTGGCCTGTGGTCCAACATTAAGTTGCAGTTTTGGACCTCCACAGGAAAAGGTCTGGGCTATACAATGCTCTTCATGAGAACATGTTCAGAACTGTCATTGTAGTTTCGCTAACAGTCTCTGAAATGCATTTGGAATAATTAATATCAAAGAGATTAATTTTTATCAGAAAAAAAACAAACCCTAATGATCTTTGCAGAGAGGACGAGTCATTAAACGCGAATTGTTACAGCTATAATTTGCTCTCTAGTCATCCTGTCAGTGAGGGATTAGTCAGCTTACTGGTGCACACATTCAACCACACACATTCAAGTTAAATGCAGCAAGCTGTTCTGTGTCCGTGAGGGGGTAAGAAAACAGGTGTCTTTCTCGCACACCAAAAGGGGGCATCTGCTGGCACACACAGAAAGGCGTCGTACACCTGCAGGCAGCTCACTAATCTCAGTGATCTCCAGAAGTGATTCACAGCAGAACATGTTAACACAATTTGTGTAAAATAAATGTGTATGCACGGAACATGTGACGTTACCCAGAAGCTCCATGGCATCGTCCTCGTCCTCCATCTCTTCCTCCGCGATGGAGGGAGCAGGGCTGTGAACCGAATCAAATGAGTCCTGGGACAACATGGCTGCCAGGAGCTTCTTGTGATGCTGCTGTTGCTCCTTGAGTCCTTTGCTCTTTGTTTCCATCTTCAGGCTAGAAGAGACAAACAGAAGAGGGGACAAAAAGCATGAAATCGGTGTTTATTAAGAGATATTAACATTTACACAAATCACTTGTTGCTGATCATTTTCCACACACAGACCCTAAATAGTACTGAAGAACTGAATGTTCTACAATGATCCAAAGTACAGGTACTGAGAAATATACTTACTACAAAAATAGCATGTTTTATAATAACTGTGCTCTTATGGTAATTACATCCTCTTATCCTAACCTTTCAGGCTTTTATCTAAGCTGCCTGAGGTTCAGTACATGTTGTATTTGCCTCGGTTATGTGCAGATGTGTGACTATGTTTAAAGTCTTACAGTTTCACCACTTGTTGCACTTGGCAGCCATTTCATGGCACTTGAAGGACAAAACACCATACAATCATTTCAAGTGCCATGTACGTGCAGAACACCTTGCTGTACTGTAAATGGTTAGCAGGGAGAAGATCAGAGGGGATAATAGCTCTGAATGAGCAACACTAACCAAAAAATAATAGCAGATTTTTTAGACGATGTGGGGTTAAGAAGAAGAGGTTTTGACATGAGGTGCCAAAAGCATCCCCTGTAGTTTTTATTCAGCAGGAGAGCAAATGATCAAATTCAAGGTATTAAACAAAGATGAAATGGATGACATGCAGGGGGAGAACTTATTGTTTTAATCTTTAAATCATAAAGGAAAGCACAGGGAGAAGCAGTCATGAAATGTTTATACACATCTGCTTCACTTAATGTGGCTAAAATCTAGTAATGAAAAAAGAATGCAACTGTTTACCATATGCTTTCTGTTTCCTGACACTTAATCTTCATATATTCATACACTGTGTTTGTTCATAAAAGCTAATATACCGTCATACTGTGGCCATAGATATAGGCAACAGCATGCAGCTCTGGAAATCTACTAGTTTTCTGCAGAATCCATTCCTGTTTATGCATTAGCACTCATCACCACATAGCTTACAGTTCCCAGGCTGCCTCCTGGGCTGCTTTAAATTAAAAATGAAACATGGATAGAAAGAAAATCAAGTTCTTCTGATTTTTTTTTCCCAAATTCATTTCTCAGTTGAAATTGTGGTGCATCTGTCTAAGCCTGGATCATGGAGAACGGCTAAAAAATGACCAAGTTAAAGCTGATGTTACATTTATGAAGCCTGACTTCTGCGATACCTCTATATTGGAGAACTTAATTTCCATATCCCACAGGCTGAGGGCATGGATTAGAGCAGCGGAAGAGTATTAATTTGATTCTAATCTTAGTTTAATGACTTCTATTTACAGTTAATGGAGAAGGGTCAGAAGATGACAGATATTGCTTCATACTGTCTGCATGGTATTTCTGTGATAATTAAATCTGCCAGCATGGACAAGGCAAGGTGGTTAGTGTGATATTAGACTTTAGACTTTTATTCATCCCACAACGGGGAAAATTCACTTGTGACAGTAGCAGGTAGACAGACATAAAGTAAGTGCAAGAAAAAAAATGTGCATTATATACATTTAAATGAAGTGTAAAAGTATTGCCTTGTTGAAGGCTGGATACATAAATAAATACAGTGTTTGAAATAAACAGACTCAGTGTGTAAGTAAAACATATATGTAAAACATAAATGAATAAATAAAATAACAAAAATTAGAAAATACATGTGATGTCTTCCAAAACTCTGTCAACTGTTCGGGAAAAAAGTTGAACATTTTCCGGTAGTTGGAATCATCCACATTATGGGCTCACATCTCGTATGAAAATCTCTGGCTCTGGTATAAATCAGTCATTTAAGACAATAAATACAAAATCACAGCAGGTGTTGGCCACAAAGCTGGCTTTCCCTTGCTATTTCCATATCCTGATCTTTCCCTGTTATTATGTAAAATAATGAATCAGGATCCAGTCTTGTTTCAAGAAAGAATGTACGGATATAACAGGAATGTTAGGAAAGACAGAAGTACAGTTTATTGCAGTGGCAGACATGAGATGGGGAAGTCCCATTCCACTGGACAGACTCTGTCAAAATAAGCCATTTCCTTGACTATACTTCTGCCACAGTTGCATCTGATTTCCCATGTGCCCCTTGCACTTATCTTTCCTGACTTTGCAGCCAATCATACAGAAAGTCACCAACGCCACCTGTCAGCTCTCCTTATGCTCCACAGTGACAGGTGGGCTAGAATGAGGGTCAGAGGCAAGAAGATCGAAAATGAAAACAAGTAAACTTACCAAAAGTGAGAAAAGAGAGATGGACTGGTTTGACGAATAAGGTCAGATACATGACTCTAGACTGAAAGTGTATGAGCACCGGCAGGGATGGCCTTTTAAGGCTCAGATGGGATTTTAAGCGAGGACAGTACTGGTCTTTGCCAGTTTTCCACTTTGTCAGAGTGTTCATTTTGATCTCATCTCATCCAAATTATAAAACCAAACCAAATCTTTCTTTTAATATGATCTTAAATTAATTGTCTGACACTCTTGGCCACTCTCTAGACAAAATCTAGAAAATAGCCCTTTCTCAGCCACATTGTATTTGTTTTCTTTGCCCACCTCCAAACTTCCCACGCCCCCCCTTCCTTGGGAAGCGAGCCTCAGTTTGGATTCCTCTACTTTACACTATATCCTCACCTTGAGCAAAACAAAAAGCAAATGTATTTATGTTTTTCCTGATCTACCTATTTTTTACTTCATGGCTCAGCCAGAAAAAGCAGTTCAGAGAATATGAAAGCGATCTCAATCCCAAAACCGGATTTGAAGTGGGAGCAAGTTCCCCGTAAACGCAATTCAGAGTTGATATAAATGTCTGCTGGATGAGCCAAATACTCCTCCGGTTGATGAGAGAAGGAGCTGTGATTATTTTGGGCTGCATCAGTCCAATGTTTCTCACACTCATAGGTAAACAAGAAACATCTCATTTACAAACACACACACAGAGCAGAGCTCATCAGTAGGCCCGCACACACATCCCTATCTTCCAGCTCAGACTTCTAACTAAGTGATTTCTTCCCATAATCCACCCATACGGTAAGCTAATGAGATTAACACTGTGTGTATGTCAGCTCAGGCCCCACATGATTTATGGTTTTATATCCAATCCTCCTCTAATTAGTCACATCAGCAGCTGCGGTGCACGTGACATGCACGCGCACTCTCTCACACACACACAGCAATAGTAACATCTAAGAGGTAGCAGGCTATTTGGAACTATGTGTTGGGGTGAAAAAAACCTCCTGAGCAAGTGACAAACAAACAATTTAACAATTCAATACATGACGCAGTAATTTTTTTCAAAGACAGGCCATTTTTAAAATAACAAGCACAAAATTCCTCTGGCCTTGAGCGCACAGAAATGAGGTTAGCTTTAATTTGAAATTGGGTTGAAGCAGTATCATGGCAGGCATGTTTGATCACGCCTTTGAAATGGGATTATCAACCCCATTCAGATGGGCACTCCTCAGGCAGCACAGTTCGAAGTCTACCTCCTCATTTTAGAGAGGCAACAATAGCTTGGTGAACTTTCTTGAAGTTTTAAACTATTTTTTGTTCATTGAAATGATTCACACACGCACACACGCGCACACACACACACACATATAATGCCAACCTCCCGGCAGGGCTGCTGTCTCCACTCCAGCACACTTCAGTTTTAGCCCGAGGGACAGGGGGATGCAGCATCTCAGCAGCCAGCGGGTCTGCGTCCTCTTCTGACCGACCGACCCATTCCCCCACCACTCGAGGGCGCAGCACTGAATTGTAGCCTCCCAAGTTCTAAAAGAGAAATAAAGGAATGATAAGAGGCAAAACAATAGACTGGAGAGGGCACACAGAGAGAAAAAGATGCTGATTTAAAATGAAAAAGAGCACAGTGGTGCAAACTTTATTTGAACACAATGGACTTTTAAAGTGCACCACATTATTGTCTGAGATCTGTCTCACTACTATTCTGCTCCCAAAGCCGGCTGATGCCCATTTACAACTCTACTCAATACAAAAAGTAAAGATGTGTCAGTTTGACTTTGGCTTAATTCAGGAGAGTATCAAATGCTATTGTCTGTGCATGATCAGAGCAGGTGTTTAGTATTCACTCCCTGTACCGTCCCACAGAAAGGAGGGAAAATCTCTGGGCTGAGAGCCAAGGACGCTGGACATATACTGCTGCTGCACTGAGCAAAAAGTTAAGTCCCTGTCAAAACATATGCTGTGTCTCTCACACAGGTCCATCTTTTCCAAACCGCTCAGTGCGTGTCCAGCCTGGGCAGTCGCTGCACTATTGTGTTGGGAGAGAATTGGGGCCAGACGAGGACAAAAAGACGGAGCTCAGACAAAGCTTTGCGCAGAGGATGCACACTGGAGATGGAGGACATGCTTACTGAAGTATCACTCTCGCATATCACTCCCAGGAGATAGCTGTTCATCATCAGAAAAAGAGCTGTGCTGCTCTGTCAACCAAGTGAAAGTTATGAAACATGGCTTCTGTCTGATGTAGCGTGAGTGATGCTGCAGAGTGATGAGTGACAAGAGCTCCATTTCCACATGACAGTAATGCCAGTGTGTATATGAGATTAATAAGGACTCTGGTCTCATTAGTGTCTACCTGATCGAGCTCATCAGAGATGGCGATGCCTGCAAAGAGAAGAACGTGGTTTAAAGCACAGAAAAGCATCTAATACGGTTCAAAATCCCAGCTAAGACAGATTCTGAGCTTAGTGGTGGGCTTGTAAGATTAGCTGCTTGATCTGGTTTTCTCTCAGGATTTACAGTGACATTTACAGAAAGGTCTACACTTAATTTCTGTATGTTAAAATGTATTAAGCACAGCTCAGATTGTGTGTGCATGCCAGGCAGCAGCCACTTACTGCGTGACAGACTCTCTAGGGCCTTGCCCAGCTTCTTGCTCTCCTGCAGGATGTGGTTAAGCTCGTCAAAGTCCCGGCTCTCCCTCCAGTCCCAGGCTGGGCACTCGATTGACCGCGGCACTGGACATTACAAACAGATGCAGACAAGACTTTCACATTCATTTTAAAATAGTACTGAAAGTATCATGTATTAATGTATTAAAATGTGATCTGGATAATACAGGATCCAATCATGCATTTGCATTAACAACTGATCATTTTTAATGTCTTCTCGTTATCCACACTGCGATCAGATCTCTGTTCTCAAGATGAAAATCTGAGAATGAGTAATTTGAAGTGGAGGCAAATCAGCCCCAGACTCCTTTCAAAATAATCAGTGTTTTTGAGTTGAGAAGTTAGGGGAACCACTATAAAGTTTGTGATACATCGTATGTGACAGATTCTTGATTATTTGTTCCTTCTTGTAAATCAGGCACACACATTTTTTGTAAAAAAATAAAATATCAGTTTGTTCCAGTGTGTAGACTACCCTGTGAATAGATCATTTACATGCCTTCTTAAAGCAGATAAGTAGCACAGATTACTAAATTCTTACTGAATATCATATTTCACCTGTACGTATGTTAGATAAATCATCTTATGGTGCTTCAATGGCACAGGATAGACAGTCAGAAAATGTGTTTCTTGCATCTCTCTCACTTGCTAAATTTAAAACAACAACTTATATTTAATAAGCTAAAACTTTTGCTAAAACTCCCACAGATTTCATTAAATCACCTCCTATCAACAAATGCCAAAAATCACCATTGTTATGCTCTGTAGCAGCATTTACAGCAAACCACATCAGTGCTGAACTCACTGAACAATGCATTTCCTTTGACTATCCTACTTCAAAAAGGTAAAAGTATATGAATTATACATAAAGGTCAACTTGTGTTTCACCAGTTAAATGCTTTTAATGTGAAGCTACAGCAGTTGGAAATGTTCGGTTTGCATTCGCAGTAAAATTCAGACAGCACTCTACAGACAGTGAGTGTCTTTTCTTGTGACAGCACCGCTGATACCTGGTCCACCGGCTTTTTACAAGCAAACTAGCCAGTGGGAACATTTGGTCACCGCTGCAACCCTAGAACGTCATGCTTTTTTGGGACCGTCTGAGCACAATGTGCACCAGACTAGTTCCAGATACGGTCCAACAATTCCAAGCTAATTCTGATCATGAAGCATTTACACCTTGCATAAACATGTACTTCTACAGATCACATTTTAATACCAGGAGTAAATAGGATGAATTTGTTTGACTAAAGATTAACAGTTACAATGACAAACACATTTTTTGAACAATAAAAAGTGCAGAATAAACAACCACAGTGTTGTTCTATCTGTAAAAGCCACATATTGTGAATCAGCGCAGTATGGAGTGGAAACACGAGCAGAAAAGTCAACATTTGTCTTTCAGAAGCGCAGGGCTCAGTGGGTGTCGGCCAAGGGACAGTGTCTGTCAGTCTCTTTGATTAACATTCAAAAATAAGTCAAGCAGGAGCAGGAAATGACCCACATACTGTCCTGACATCCTGCCCACATGTCCTCTAGCAGCATCCCTCAGCTTCTATATGATGGTTAATTTATAAACTGACAGACATTATTTATAGACAGACAGAGTGATATTCTTTTATGGGAGAGGGATTACTCCGAGTTCATCCATATCTAACATTCTTATGCTCTGACATAGCTGAATTTAAATTAACATGAAAAATCACTAGTGGGTTATGATTAGATGCCAAACAAATGTACTGGTTGTCTACCACACTGCCTGAACAGACATGCTGACTTTAACATAATGTAAAGGACTTTTGCATGCATGCTTGAGTTAAACACATGTGGTGATAGATGTGGAGGGTGAGCGTCGCCCTTCTGCTTGAACACATGCATAAATAAATTAACCCATGAATGTGAATATTTGACAGCATTGCTGCAGCAACCTGCCATCTTCTACCCTTGTTTACCCTGACTAAGCTGCTTGGCATTGTAACAACCATAACACAGAGCAAACATCTCTGCCAAATGCAGACTGGAGCAAAAAGAAAAAAAAAAAACTGTCATTACTTCCCAGAAAGAGTGCTTCTGTGTCCTCTCTGCTCTCCTATGTGTGCATTGAGCTGCTGCTGCAGCAAAGGGCTGTGCTGTATCTTAATAGCCTAGATTAAGGGTTAAGGATTCAACTCCCACTGGGGCCGCCCATTAAAGCATCACTCAAGTGGGACTGAGGCACAAAGCCCAGTATCTGTAAACAGAAAGAGCGGCGCCGCTGGTTTCCTTGATTTTTCCGTCTTTGTGACACCTTTTGTCTTGCTCTTGCTACACAGCACAATAATGATGAGCGGCAGTTCTTTTGATTTGAATTTTTCATGAGTTCTGCACACCAAAACACCTCTGCATGTTTTTTTAATGTGATTTGACTTTAAATGTAGCTTTGAAGGCTTCTTACTCTGAAGGGCTAGAAGGAAAGCTGCTAATGTTGGTAACTCAAGCACACCTCGATGTGCTGAGTGTTGCTGCTAACTTTATTCTGACTTTTCCCTCTCACTTGGTTGCTCCTCCTCTCTTCATGCACTCATCCCGACACCCCTTCTCTTCTTGATTGTGAGAAATGCCCCGACCGCGGCCTAAAATAGACTTGGTCTGGCAGTGATGGAGCCTGGTGTTAAATTATTAAGGTGGTCTATAGCTCTGCTTGCTCCCTATTTGACCTACCCTCATTGTCTCAAGTGTCATACTTCATTTGAACATCATAGCTGCAGCAATTTATTACAGGACTAAAAAAAGTTACTGCCAGAAAAATCTTCTCATCTGCATCCATTTTGCATTAATGTATTAAGAATTTTGTGAGCAATTCATCTTCAGAGTGTGTAGCAGCACAGCAGCAAGTGTGTAAAAATGGGACTCTATAATGAACTCATCTGCAGGCCTCCCAGAGGCTGGAAGGAGGACGCTGGACTATACACTGTGACTAACTTTAATTAGATATAATTATGTCAAATTAAAAATGGAGATTAAAGTCAATGGAGCGTGTAATTGCGATACAAGTGATACAACAGGTATGGAAAGCATGCAGCTTCATATTCTAAAGTGGATGGTGTGTGTATGTATGTGTGTGTGGAGGAAATTCAGAAAGTAGAGCACCAAAAAAAAGAAACTTACAAGACTTGGATTCTGGTGAGGGAGGAGAGATGCTCGAAACAGCCAAGTCGCTCTTGGATTTTTTCGGTTTCTTTGGGTGAATTTGCCATGGCTTCTCATAGTTGCTGTGCTCCCTTCGAGGGTTTTTGCATTCTGTGTGAAGAGATAGTCACAATTTCTGCTCAGAATGCCCTGTTATGCAAATTCTAGAAAGCATAAATGGAGGCCAAGTTTACTCTGCAGGCCTTATGTACTCTGTAGCAAATGAATATAGATGCAAGCCTATAGTCATCATAAACTGTGTGCATTGTGCAGAGGACGATGTGCAGAGAAGTCGTTCCGCACGTGTGAGTACATTGTGCGTGCTTGCATCTGTGTGTACCGACCTGGGGAGCTCTGCGCCCAGAGTGCTGCGGAGCCAGAGAGAGCTCTGTGCAGCTTGCCGGGGCTGTCTTGCTTGGTCTGCAGGTGATCAATGAGAAAAGGGATTGGATGGTCTGGAGTCTCAGTTATCAATTTGGTCATCAACTCCTACAGGAGCAGAGTAAAGCAGAGAGCAGTTAGATCAAAGTGGCACTAAAGAAAGAGCGACAGAGAGACAAAGAGAGAGAATGGCCAGTGGAGCATCCACCATGTGGAAGTAGAGAAAGACAATCAATCGCTACAAGCATTACAAGTCTTGTTTTGAAGTTTTTTTTGTAGACTTCACTGTCAAGGGAGGGTATGTGAGGAGAAAGAAACGGCCAGAGCGATGGAATAATCCTCTTATCTTCGTTGTAGTCTCAGGAAATGTGCAACAACAAGTGCCAATATCCCAAAAAATAAGAAGTCGAGGTAAACAAGACAACACTACGTCCCCAAAGATGGTAGCACTTCCCTTCTGTGTCAATTAGTAACGAACATGTCAGCAAGCACCATCAAAATCCGATCAGTCTGCCAAGACACAAGGACAAACAAACACTGCAGCCTTTGCTCAATCTGTGCATTTTCAAAACAGTGTTATGGAAGAAAATCACAGCATTCCCTCACAAGGCTCCAGACCCTATCTTTACACTGGCTGCCCTGGTGCGTAGTGTTGTTAGGAATATTGAAATATAAATAAGTATTGATATTGAATATCTAAAAAGGTCTAAATATTGATTTTTTGCAGTATCAATACTCCAGTAGACATATACACTGCTGTAATGGCCATATTTCCTGCAGAACTAAATTAATTTAGATGCTGTTTTTAACAGTTAGTACAAAGCCTCACTAAATTTATCTATTAAGAAAATCGGAACGTTCTCATTTTTTTCCTGTGGCATCAATATACTATCAAATATAGATTTCTTTGTAAGGTTTTGATTCAAAGATAGAAATTCCAGTCTCCTGAAAATACTACTGATCATGACTGGCTAATGTCGGTGTTGGGAATAATAATTTTAGTAAAGTTAGGACAACACATTTCATCCCCAATACTTGTCTTACATCAAGTAACACTGTGATGATAACATGGTTATTAAAAGAGAAAGAGGTCAAAGAGGATCTGAACAGTTAAAATAGTGAGAACGTTAATTTTACTGTGAGGAGATGAGACACTGAAGAACAGGGAGGTAGTGAAATTATTCATAGGACAGACTCACAATTTGTGACTCAAGATCGAGAGAGTCAAGAAGGCAAACAGTGGAATCATGCTGCAGAGGATAGGAATCAAGGAAAGCACAAACTGAGTCACACTAACAGGTGCTGAGGGTAAAGGCCACATCTTAGTCTGCATGCTAATATAAAATCCGTTGAGCTCACAATGGGAATTCAGCATCAAATGCGCCAGTCATGTCAGAACTAATCATGTCCCGTCTCTCTGCTTTGCCAAGGTACACATTCATAATAAATGAACTTTATAACACACTGGGTGAAAATACAAATGTAATGTGAAAAGTAATGACTTTTTTCACACAGAATGCCAAAAACTACTTTTGGCACACAGCAAAGTCTCGCTTTTATTACAGCTGTAGGAAATAAGTGTCCCTTCAAAGCTGATGTGTGAAGTGAAGTGAGCCCATGTGAACGGCGCTGGCTTGATATCGTATGAGTATCGGCTTCGTTTGACCAGTTTAAGCCAGCTGGAGCAGCTGAGGATGACTACAGGACACTACTGCAGAGGGAAAGAGCCATTAGTGGACTGCAGTGAATTGGCAATTACTGTACGTATGGATAAAGCGATTGTGTGTGTGTCGAGAGCATCAACTGCAAAAATGTACACATGCAACTCAACAAATTCATGTAGACGGATGCTTTGGAGTATGCTTGCTCCTTACATACATGTTCATGTGTCTGCATGTGTGTGTTTCAGGGGGCGTGGCGAGCTACAGGGAGACAGCCTGTGTGTGTGTGTAAGTGCTGGCTAGCCTTGGCTGCAGTGCATGTGCTCAGAAAGCTAATCAGGTAATTGGTCAGGGGGACATTCCTGCCCTGCCCCAGTGTCTACAGCAGCTCTGATAGCAAACAGCATGTGAATGGACAAATGGAGAGCGTGCTGAAATGTTTCTCTGCAGACTGAGAAAAACCTACTCCTCTGCCTGCAGGAGATAAAGCTCAAGTGATCGACTGGCCCCTCAAGAAAGAGAAATTATGTTATTTTTGAGGAATAGCAATATGAAAGATTCCTGAAAAGAATGTAATGCACACTGAAAGTTTAGTAAAGCATCTCTCCTCATGACTCCATTGGATTTCTGTGGCCTCTGTCTAACAATTATAAACCACTAATGATGCTAAGATGTAAAAGCTGTAATTACTGCTTACTAGCTCTTGTGGGTAATTTAACTAACCTACCAACAGTAGGTCTATAAATGAAGGTTGCAATTTGGGAGATTATACAGGAAGCCGAACTGGCAAAATGCTGTCGAGTACCGCAGGGTTTCCAACTCTTACTAGTTTTTTGGGAGGAAGGGGGTAAAGGGAAGAATGTGCAGTTCTTTTTATGGAGATCTTTTTATGATTGCGCTTCCCGGTGGAAACGGCTACGAAGGAAAGCATTAAGGAAACTGTTATTTGGGTACCTCTGCATTCTGCCCACGTCAGTACAGTAAAATGCTCGTGTGCCAACATATATTGATTGCACATCATGTAGAGTGTTTTGCATCTCGTATGATACAAACTGCTGAGGGAGCTAATGCACCCTCGTACCTTTGTGTCATTTACCATCTCCGATGTGGTCATAAAAAGACAAAGACCCATACAAACAGATCTCATGGTTGTCTTCATGATGTATACATCATATCAGTTGCACATAAAAAGTAACCAAATCTGACTATTTCACTTTCTATGGTAATAAGGCGCTCTGAATAACAGTCCTGTTTCATAAGCCCATGCTGTTTGACTCATAATTATATTTTCTTTGACAGGAACCATAGTAAGATGTAGGTTCATATTTGGGTCACCTTCTTTATATACAAGTAGACTTAATGCTGGTTGCCTAGAAGTGACTTGCATCAGCAAAAGAAGCATTATTAGCATATGTTGCTGTGTGTGTGTGAGGGAGATAAAGAGAGGCAGAGAGTTTCAGTGCTGGCAACAATGTACTAAGCAGTACAACAAGTGGCGTGAGCAGCAACTGAGACATGCAGTCCATATCTGTGCAGATCTGTGGTTGGGGCAAGATATCTCTCTGCCCCCAGGCAGTTTGGTTTGGTGGCTGTAATTGACAAGCTGTCAGCTGGCCAAGAGACACCCTGCGTCCTTGGAAGCTCTCAAGGTCTCCTGCCCGAGGGACAATGACAATCATGATACTTTCACTGATGCTTCCTGCATCCCTGCAACTTCAACAAACTCCCCAAATTGAAAGTGGTGATATGAGGATAGAAAACAGGGATGAAGTCTGAAGGTCACAACTGGTTTAAAGAACAGAGAGAGAAATCCACTGAGAAAGTTTCACAGTGGTATGAAGGGGAGAAACGATGAGTGAACAGGGAGGTGATCTCCGGTAACAGAAGGCACACACACCCTTATCAAGCGTCCTTAAGAGATACAACTCCTGCTATTCGCTTTCTGACCCATCGACACTTCCCTTTCTGTAAAGGCTAAAAAAGACAGATCTGTCTTGTGGGAATCAAAGGAGGTATCAGTGAAACAGTGGAGTGAAATAAAGAAAAACTGATGCAGCTACATAAGCTGTGTGATTTAAGCGACTTGGCCTAAGATTTACTCCTCTCTTTCTCTTTCTGTGAGCGGATGAATTTCCACCTCAGCTGCTGCAGACTCCTGGTGGACTGTTTGAGCTATGGATGTCTGGACGTGAGGAGACACTGAGCCGGCTCTCTATGATGTCTGCATTCCTGGGAGGCAGTGTATCTATTGCAATCTACTGAAACGAGACAACAGTATCTGTTATGCTTCGTGTGAGGAATACTGCAGAAATAAACTGCATACATTAATCATATATTCTCCTGTTTGCCTGTTTTAGAATAATTGTTACCTGCAGAATATTTTGAACTCAAAAAATGAAGGCAGGAGCTCTGATCAACTATAAAACCAGACATATTTCTTCAGCCTTTTAGTGTAGCAACAGCTCTTCCAGGACTCCCAAGAGGGCTTCATGTCCCCGCAACCAACTGTCATTGATTTACCTGCTGTTTGTCAATGAAATATGACAATACAAAGGGGAATCTAAGGTGACATTTCAGTGTCTGTCCAGCATGCTTCATGTACACAAAGAGGTCATTACTGGGAAAAAAAAAGAGAGAATGATGTGATGAGAGAGCGAAAGATGCCACTGGAAGAGATCCAGACCTTGAATAAGCAGGCAGACGAGAGCAGGAGAGATCATGCGGAAGAGGAGACGGTGGGAGCGGCAATGTCACCTGACCAGGCTGGCACTACCAGATAATAGTCATCAGAGGAGATGCTTTTATCTGGCCCACACAAGGAATAGATGCCCTCACTCCTGACTCACTCCATCCTGCAGCACTGACTCCATTTTCATCACTACGCCCCATTTTTTGCAGAAGTAGAAATATGGACATGGTTTAGCGTACAAGTAATGGGGCACTGGCCAACCATCAGTCAATTGATACATTTATCAGTTGAGAAACCTCTATCTACAAAATGTGGTCATTTATAGAGTGACAAATGCTTAACATGTTTCTGCGTTATATGTGAATATTTGCAGATGTTTTTCTTAGACATACCACTGAAAATAACGCATATTTGGGTATTGCTGTATTTGCATTTTAACATTATTCCTCTCTAGCTTAATTTCTGCTACTAGCCCTTCTTCACTTTTGCTTCCCACATCTGTTGTCAACAATCATGTCTTGAGCCACACAGTTTGCAAATCTTTCTTATCACCAACATGACCTTCAGGACGTTCCAGGAGATTGAACTGAGGGTACACAGGATCCTGTTCTGTCTTCTGTCCTCATATGTGCCTATGCTTGATGAAGATGTTTCACATCGATGGGGGTTAATTACCCATCCTTCCAAACCTTAATAAAAACTTCACACTGCCAACTGATTTCTTCTTAATAAATTATTTTCTCACACTGTATAGACAACATTAATATCCGATCAGTTACCTATACATACTTGCCCATACAATATGTACATAAAAAATACAGGGGGACTGGCAGGAAGGTAGCTCCACAGAGATGTTTCAGAGATCCTATATCAATTTCTTTGAGGAAGAGGGTTACTTGTGTGGGAAGAACTGAACTGAACTGACAAAACTGCCAGAGATCCTTGTGATGTGATGACTGTGGCGAATGTTAGGAACAGATCTCTATTCATACAGGACAAACAATTACAACTACCAAAAACTGTTTCAAAGTTACATAGATACAACATAGAAAAATATATACTGTATAGGTGCACATGGGAAACGACAAAATCTAAACCCTCTTTATACAAACATACACTGCCATTAGTTTCCAGCTGAGCAAATAAAGGGTACCTTTCAAGGTTCTGCATATCAGATGATCAGCTCTAACACACCACCAGCATGACTATCAATTACACGCAGCAGTCATCCTCAGGCTGTGAGTGGACATGATAACATTAGTAGCATGCAACAAAGCCACTGTACGCTCTCCCTTTCTCTTTACCACACGCACTCCATCCCCAGTCTTACTCCGCACTCTCTAAATCGTTCTCATATTGAACTTCACTCATCCTCTCACTGCCTGATCTCCCAGATATCCCTTGTCTTCCCTCTTTGCCCTCTTCCTGTACTCCCAGAGGACCTACCTGGCCTTAGGCTGCCTGTTCAGCTGCCCATCTCGTAGTAATTACTCTAACTGTGCCTGAAGGGGAGCTGTATTAACCCATGCATGACTGGATGCCTGGCATATCAAGTCACAGCCTCTGACAACAGTATTACTGACCTCAAAACGTGCTACATTGATCTGATGAGGACACTGGCTGGGTGTTGTCTGGCACATTTTTTGTTTAGAGTTGAACTGTTTACCTCCCCTGAATTTTGATGGTGTTTATTTCTAAATATGAAGTCCATTTTGTCCAGCATTCCCCCCAGAGACAACTCTCTTTTCAAAAACAAACTACCATAGGAAATTGAAAATCATTTACCCTAAATTCACAGTACTGACTTCAGCATCACTTCAGCAGCATTTGCATTTTTTTTTTTTTTTTTTAAATAGGATTTTAAAATTAAAATGAGCCATCTACATTTCTGTGTTTGGATCTAAATATGTTACAAGACACCACCAGCATACAAATGAAGGATAAACTTGGCAAGAGCGAACATTGTTGATATGTGGGCGAAGGTCAAGGGTTCTGAATGGGGATTTCAGTTTTGGTTATTTTTCCATTGATAGCCCTGCAAAAAAGCCAGGGGCCACGTGCACAGGAGATTCTGTCACAATGTGTTTGCTGCTATCATGGAAATGAAACAAACACATGGCCATTGAGGCCCCATGTCTCTATCAAACAAGTCAGCTTCTTAGTGACATGTGCCAGACCAAAAAGATCTGAGAGAGGAGCACCCTGAAGTGCAGCTCTTTGTCAACAATGATGAAGTGACGGGTAGCTGTGATGTAGCTTTCATTTGTGAGGGCTGTCCAACAGTCTGTGATCAGAGCTAGAGCTTCACTTTTAGCTTGTCCTTCTTCTTCTCAAAGGGTTTTTCAATGCATTTAGTGACAGTAGCTCCTGCTGGCATGACATACTCTGGCTCGAGGTACCAAACTAATCCCTGACCATCTACCACACTGACTGGCAGCCTATCAGTCTCAACAATTTGCCTTAGACTGGTGTGCATCACACTTCCTCCCCTGGCCAGCAGCTGTTATCTTTGCTTTCTGTGAGCCGTTCCTAAGCAGCCAAGTGCTTGTTCTCAATGTGGCTTGGCTTAGCGGTAGTGCTAGCAGAGTCTTTGTTGACCAGGCTTTTATTAGTCTGTTCTTCACGCACAAAATAACTACCTCAAAATACTTATAGAAGTATTAGGTGCACAGCTGTAAAGTTGCAGTGGAGTGAGCCATCTTGCTTCCTTCTCATCTCTGTTGAGAGTTGCACATTGGCCGTAGTGATGTATGAATCAGGGAGCAAAACTGCTGTTAGCTAGTTGTCCATGCAGCTAACACGAGTGGTTGTGTTTATACCACCAACACAGTAGCTCTGGACCAACAGGACAAGGAGGTTTTGAGGAATAAGCATCAGAATTATAGCTGGGCAGACGGGCAACAGAGCCAGGCTTAGCAGCTTCCAAGACGAACAGAGGCCAGTTTGATGCAGAAGAGAAACAGTGACTAGTATGTCCAACAAGGCTTCGACTGTGGGGAAGCATGAGAGAAGTGACTTGGTAGTGAACAGTAAACTCAAGTAGAGCAGGCTATCGCTGCTATACTTTTAATGTTGTTCATAATGGTAGTAGATGGTAAGCCTTATATTTTCTGATGTGTTCACAGCCTAAAAAGTTTGAAAAACGCTGCTGTCCAAACACGTGTACAGGGTAAAAAATATTTTCCATGGTTAACAGATTCATGTTTGACCATCGACATCCCTTGTGATGAACCAGCTGTCATCACACCACTGAGCATAATAAAAGTACCTCACCTCTCATATTGGATTGTATATATATATATATATATATATATATATATATATATATATATATATATATATATATATATATATATATATATATATATATATATATATATATATATATATATATATATATATATATATATATATATATATATATATATATATATATATATATATAGTATAATATTAAATTATCACTTCTTTGTAATAACTGTTCTAATTCTGCAGATTTTTTTCCTTTGAATGAGTGAGGTATAAACATAAAATCAAATAACCCACAACCAAGATGAAATTACCAGGTTATTATTACCAGATGTGTGGGAGGCATGCCAATGACAAAGTTACCCCGACAGACAGAAATGTTTCCAGGTGTGTTTGTGGATGTAATAAGACCTCTGGTGGATTCTTCCTGACATACAGCTGAAGCCCTCTCCGTGTGCTAAATTGTCTGTGTGTGTTTCTGCTAATGCGTCTCAAAGGTCAAGAATAACAAAGATTTCAGCGCCAGATGCCTTTGAGTTGTGACACGTTTTTCTTCCCCTTTATTTCTACAGCTGCACCAGAATTCAAATCAAATGCAGGCCAGCTGAAGTGAAACTCTCACATTAACAGTCATTATAACAAATAAAAAAAATGATTTAAGAAAGATACAAAATTACAAATACAAATTCCATGGATACTGAAATTGGATGATTTCACGGAGAGGAAGACAGAGCATACAGCTACAACACCACGTGAAAGCAGCTGAAACCCAATCACACCCCGTCCAATAAATTACCTCCTTAGAGAGTGGATCAATAGGTCAGGACTGTGTGTGTGTGAGTGTGCGTGTGTGTGTCCTATGTCCTGCTTGACTGAATGACCTCTTTACAGTACAGCAGATTGGAAACACTACACAGCGAGCGGGATGGAGTGGATGGCTCCACTTTATAGTTTCCTCTGAGAAATCTATAGGGAGAGGCAAAGTCATCTAACTTTACTATAAGTAGCAACACTAATCACAAGAACAGAGCAGCATACCGATGTAAATTCCCGCACTTAATCAAGATGTAGTCTCAAACTGAGTGCAGATTCAATACAAGTGCCCTTCTTAGTCTTTATCGATTTAAAATCTGTAATTCTCACAGAGCAGAACTAATTGGGATCATTGTTCCGTGTCAAAGGAAGTGTGAGGCTGGGACTAAACATCTCTTCTTAACTGTAAAAGAAGGAAAACTTTGTATACACTGCATGATATAAGAAAATCAAAATGTGACAGTATTTCATTGTGTATGGTTGTAGTTTTACTAGATTATTTGTGCAATCTATTAAATTGATCACTGGTCAAAATTCTCTGATTCTAGCTCAGTTAACGCAAACATTTTATGGTTTCTTCACTGACACATGATCTTATGTAGCCATGCTGGAGTAAAACCCAGAACATCATAATTAATCTGTGATCATCATACTTTCAGCATGACACTGACCAATCCCTTTTTTGTAATGTCATAGCTTCAGCAAGACTGGGGCAAAAGACCATAAAATTACACACATAGGAGAGGTTATCCTGTCAAACACATGTTTAACATTGTGAAGGGGTCCTGGCTCATTGGGCCCCCTGCATGTTTCAGAAGTCTACCCACTCAAAACACACCTGATTCAAATAATCACCTAATCATAAAGCTCTTCTGAGGCCTCATAACGACCTATTCATTTTAATCAGGTGTGTTGGGGCAGGGAAACATTCAAAACATGCAGGACCAGGACTTAACATGACCTGAAACTAACCAACTATTTGTATTGCCAAATGTTAGCTCACTAAACCTGACCAAGCCGCAGAAGAAAACCGAAAAAGGTTTTCGGTATTAAAGAACACAGTACAGAAAATGATGATTGAGGTCATTTATAATTATCCAATATTGAGTTAAATTTACTGTCTCTGTACAATGATGTCATGCTGGACAACAAGCATATATACAAGTGTGTATATTGCCTGATGTATCGATGTAGATTTTTTTTTATGCCCCAATATCAGTAAGAGCCACAGAAACCAAATATTGTTTGGGTTCGAATAAGAAAAACAGAAATGTTCATCAGCTGTGATACCAATCCAGTTCATACCTTCGTTAACAGGGCTCTAAGATGTGACCATTTTGTTGCATATGCCCAAAAATCTGAATGAAATGTAGCAGTATGTTTTAAACAACTGAAGTTATCGTCTTGTTCCATGTGTGAATTAAATGAAGAAAACCACCTTTCACCTTTATTCCTGTTTACAGTCATTTGATAATTGAACTAATCACAACCCCTTAGTCGAGACCAATACTCAGTTAACAACAGATATTATATTCAAGCTAGCAAAAGTCCTGAGAGGAAAAAATCAGACTTCACCACAAACAATGAAACCAATACTTCCACAGCAATGTGTGTTACTTCAACATATGACTGTTACACAAAAGCCAGCTCAATCCGGTGACATTCTTTGGTCTAGGCTACATTTATATAAGCCATCAGTTCAGTCTGTTCCAATAAAGCAGTTATAAGGCCTCAGATATGATTGACTGATCACAGCAGGGGGGAACATGAGAGCAGGTTTTACACTGTCTGCTGAAGGCAAATACTGCTCCATTTCTTCACCTACTGGTCCAGTAACACAAGTATAAATGTCAGATAGAGCCAATAGATCTAACCCAAAACAAAACAGGTAAGGGAGACTTTTATCCTTTGTGTGTTGCAGTAAGTAACACACATACATGCATGTTAATCCGTATAGTTTCAGACACTTAATGATTCACATTGTAAAAAGATACAGCTAACTGTTAAGTGATTAGAAAAGAGTAGGTGTTCAAGAAGAATATCAATTTGCCAAAATGGGAAAGTGGCTGACAACAATCTGGACTGCAATTATTTCAATTATTATGAAAGGCTGCTTCACTTTTGGGAAGAATTTTCAGCCAGTGTTGACTCAGCTTGCTATCTCTGCAAAGCAACCATTTCATTAGCGAGGGGGGAAAAAAATCAATTCCATGGCGAATCATAAGCTGTGTCTCATCAGAGTGAGTAAATGAACCCCCCGCTTGCTGTTACACAGTCTGTTTAATACTGCAGCTGTTTGCTGGGGGTATGAGGTAGAAGTGTTGAGTGGTGGAAATAAAGAGAAAGGAGAGTGATTACATTGAGTTTACACAACATGAAGCAAGGGACCCAGGGTGTTAATGTGGTACTTTAACATACACGTGCACTATTATCTTAGATGTTACACAACACTGGTTTACACCTTCATACTAGTGTTTGTCAAGTAGGGAGCAACTGATGTCATTTGTTCAAAATCAAAAAGACCGGTGGGCGACATGTGCAGTAATATATAAGGTTTTTATGTCAAACTTTAGAATAACCACTGCTGGATTGTAACTAATTACAATCCACTCAAGTAATCTACTGTGCTTAAGTACAATATGAAGGTATGTAAACTTCACTTAGGTATTTCCATTTTCATTTGCAATTTTATTCCACTGCATTCACTTGATATCTGTTAACATTTATACAAAAATAAATCAGCTATTATTAACGGTTATGGTGTTTTATTATACATTTATTATTCGCAGCACTTATATATAAACAAAAGTAAGACGACTCTTTAATGAATGATATTATAAAAGATTACCCTTTTTTTTGTTAGCATGGAAACCAACCAGATCAGTACAAGTGATGGTACATTTACTCTTTCTGTAGAAACTCTCAGTGGCGCGTTCATGTAATAAATGTCGTCTCTATTCCTTAATTATAACTTTTGCGAAGGAGGCAGACCTGGATGGGAGGATGTATTTGGTTTTTGTTGTGCAATACAAATAAGATACAACACTGCAGACCATCTCAATGCAACATTGTGGCTGCTGTTATAAACTTTGTGACCCGGGCTGCAATTAATTTTCATTGTTGATTACTCCACCTTTTATATACTACTACTACTACTACTACTACTACTACTACTACTACTACTACTACTACTACTACTACTACTACTACTAAGTAATTGTTTATTGTAAAAAATGTCAAACAGTTGTGAAAAATTTCCCAGAACCTTCACCAAAAAACATTTACAAATTTCTTCTTTTGTCAACAGACCGAAATCCAAAACAGTATTTTGCGGTCATGAATGTAAAAAAAAAAGCGGCATATTTTTCAAAGTGTTTGACTAAAACAATTCTGAAATGATGACTCCATTATCAGAAGAGTTGCCAATTTATTTTCTTTTGATCAATGAATGAACCAATTGTTACAGCTCTGTTTGTAACAGTGAGTAATGGAAAAATACTCAGTTATACACAGACTCAGTTCTACGATGTGCTCTTGTGTTCGGAAATTGATTTGCGTCGTTTTAACGGAACCTTTGTGTGTCTTGCACTCATGTCGAATGGCAATCATACTTTCAGTGAGGTCCTTTTTGCTTTAAGCAGCGTAGCAGAACAGCTGTATTATGACTTCTGCTGCACAGATTCCCTACATCTGATCAAACAGAAAATTGCAGGGAGAATTCCTGCCTCTCTTCTGGATACTTTCTTCACGTCTGACTGAACACGGATTGGTTTTCTTTGGGACAACAAGGGTTTTTTTTTTTCCAACTGCAACACCAAGGTAGTGGCTGCAACGTTCTCTCACGATAGGAGTGGCAGACCCAGGAGAGGTTTCACACAATCTCCTATTACTACAACTCTGTCACATAATGGTCAGTTTCGCCTGATAGTCCAAGTTGTAAAATGCAGCCTCACAACACACCATTCACGGTCTAAATGCTGTGAACAACTCAGCAATGATCCATGTCCGTGTTGGTCAGAATAAAACCAACAGAGATTTTGCTTGGTAAAATCTTTACTACATGAGCTCACTGATCTTGGGAACAAAGGCGTTTTTGATCGGCTTCGCTCCGCTTTAATCATCTTCCTCTGTCACATGAAGGAGACACAATTTAAATGGGCGAGAGGCAAAAAGAACAGACAAACAGAGACAGGGGAGCTGAGGCACAGAACAGAGGGGGGAGACAGGTGGAAGAAGAAGATGGAGGGAGGAAAAACAAACAAGGGAGAGCACACAGAGGACCATCATTGTGCCGTTGAGCCTCACTGTCTGCTGTGGCCACACAAACACACACACGCACACACAAACACTTCTTCACTGGTGTAACGCTACTCTAGAGTCTCTGTCCACGGTGCTGAAACACGCCTGCTCTCACATCTGTTTAACATGCAGCCCGTGTGTGTGTGTGTGTGTGTGTGTGTGTGTGTGTGTGTGTGTGTGTGTGTGTGTGTAGCGCAGAAACTGAAATGTCAGCACTTCTGCGCATCACATCATGTGCATGTGAATCACACGTTGGCATAAACACAGTGCACGTCTTCTCACTTCATCCCCAGGTTGCATTTCATAGTTTTTCAGCCTTTGTTTGACAGATCTGCTGGGGGAGGAGGAGGGGGAAAATAGAAGAGCTGGACAGTTTGGACTACTCCGATCATGCCTCACACCTGTGTGGTCCTGCCCTCGGCAAGAAATCCAACCGCAAACAAAAAGGATGAAGTCATGCTCTCCCCCGGTGTCGCTTAGATGCCACACTGAGAGAACAACACACAGATTGATTGACAAACAGACGGAGAGCCAGGTAATCTGAGGATGTTCCCTCTGAAGCAGCAAAGCCTCCAACTTAGACAAACTGTAACACTGCCGAGTCAGGCAGTGGCAGCAAACACACCATCCTCTGCCCAAATGCAAATCACTGATGAAAAACGTGAGGGCAAAACACAGCAGCCGATATTAATTCACGTGTTTCTGTGCCACAGTAGAAGGGAGCGCAGCGGGACGTTCCACCAAACTGCATTTCAAAAAAAGATGATTTTAACACCAGTACGCGTGTGAGGTTAAGGAGTGATGATCCAGTCCTCGGTTACTTCAGTGTGGCAACTCACATTGCAGATGTGCTCTCCTCATTAACTGGCACTAACTAACATGTAAAAGCGGATTTTAACACATTCTGGTGCAAAACAATGGCGCTTGATGAAATTGGCAGACAAGAACTTCAGAGTTGCAATTTTGGCGGACTCACCTCGAACAGGGGTCCGATTTTATTCTTCTCCAGATACGACTGAATTCTTGACTGTTGTGGAGACGCCATGAAGAAACTGTTGTGCCTCGCAGGAGCTTTCAGCGGGATGAAATCATGAGGTGAGCCGGTGTCATTCGTCCTTCAGGAGAGAGGCGTCTCTTCCGACTCACACAAACAAGAAGAAGAAAAGAAAGAAAAGAAAGGAATGTCACCACAGTGGGGTTTTTTGCGGTTAAGTTCAGACGGGTGGCGTCAAGTGTGGAGCAGGCGGCTGTGAGCCCGGCTCATTGTGGACGACTCAGCCCGGGACCATCCCCAGTTTGTCGCCTCACTGACTCTCTGGCGGCAGCTTCCCGGTAGAAACCAATGGCGCGGCGGCTCTGTGACAGAGCTTACAAATCTTCCGCTCACTGGCTGCCAGCAGTGTGGACGGTGCCACCGCCACTCCCATTTATCCGCCGGGCTGAGTTCAAGCTGAACGCGGAGGGAGGAGGACGGCCGCGCTCATCAACTGCGACACAGCACGCGCACCGACGACGATTAACGCAGGTGCAGTGCGTCCCGCTAATTAATGTGGGAGGAGTCACGCGATCAACATGTGTTTTTACATCCAGCGCACTGGCAGGGGAACCGCGAGCGCCTCACTGAGCGACATACACCAGAGTCAAGAGTGAAGGAAACAGGAGATGGACTGGTGATGTGAGAACATTTTCAAACATCCATCATGGGCTCAGTGAGAACCAGTGTTAGGGCCAGGGGTCATGGGGAGATTATACACGTCAAAAAACAGTCAAAATGTCGAAAATAGCTTCGAAATGCAGTTTTTTTGTAGAGAAAAAAAAGTCAAAATGTCAAGAAAAAAAAGTCGAGCGAACATGTGAGATACAGTTTCGACAATAATGATATTCCAAGACTTACAGTCAACCATTTTCCAGTACATCACCGTGCTCAACCAAATGCCTTCTGTAGATGAATTTTTGAGACTCACAGACGTTGTATCTGTTTTAGCTCATAACCACAGTGTAGTTGTCAGTATTTGGACCTCGAAGAGATCATTACACTGCACACCGTGGGCTCAAGGAGTACACACAGCTGTCAGTCGCTCCCCTAACTGGATTTAATGGACCAGAAGAGTTGACTTTCTTATCAACATTTTCTCTCAGCCCTGGCCCTAACAGTGTTGTCATTAAGATGACACCATTTTGCCCCCACCACTTTCTGACAGCGACTAATATGAAAAATAACGTACATGTACGCCAAGAAATGCAAACAAACGAACAAAAACACTTTGCTCTCCAACAGTACGAGCCGTTGGAACTGATTCTCTTTGTGACAGAACTTGTGACATAGTACCTTGTACGATATGTATACTATACATGGTAAACTAAGGCTAAGGAAGATAAGACCCATGTGGAGTTAATGTTATTACATGTGATCAGCACAACCTATACTGTTGGTTAAAACCAGAATAGATTGGTGTAGTTTGAAGGCCTAAAACCCAGAAATCAGTAGGCATGCCGAGCATGAATATGGAGAGTCGTCTACTCACTGGTCCGTCTTTACAGGCTGACTTTGTTTTACAAACTATTGTAACTCTAATTTTACATAACATGTAAAGTAATTGTGTATTAAGACGCTTAGTCAGTCATTCACAAAAGAGCTGTTCACCTGCGAAGATTATCCTGCTGAACAAAATCTGTAAGTAGCATAAACTTGTCTTTGCAGGACGCTAACAAAAAATCAAGTATCCTCTGATGAAATACTTTCAGTGACCGTTTGATGCTCCTTTAAGCAATTTTTTCCCCACCTTCCTTATCTCTTACCTCATACAGATCCATCATCATATTGCGTAAAACTGTAAATGATTTCCATCTGAGCTCTCATGTCCCCACCGCTTTTCAACACAAACTAAGAGCAATTGGATTCAAAGAAATTCTGCCGCAAGAATCAACCATTTTCACGTGGATGTGACAGAGACATGTACACAGGGAGCACTGATTGAGCTTATTGATGTAGTTTATTACCACTTGTTTTGTTTGCATAGTAGTGAGCTAGGCATCCATCTACATGATACATCCAATAATAAGTAACAGGGAGAGACACTTTAATCCTGAGTACTGTCAATATAAAATAACAGAATATATCTCATAGCTCTACTTCCAAAAACCTATTGTGTGTTAATACTGATAAACCATTGAAAATCTTTATATGCATGCATGTAACAGACAATGCAAAACAAGGGCATGACACATTTAGCACATTCGCACACTAAATATGTATATTTACAAGCAAATAAACATCATTACAAAGACATACATTCATATGGTTATCAATACTTAGAGAATTCGATAAAACGTAGATGTCATAGCTGAAGTCAGGCAGACAAATTATTGGCTAATTGGAAGACAATGGGAAGCCGAAATTCATCCAGTATCCTTTTAATCAATATTATGTTTTGTATCTCATATGCAAATGAAGCTAATAACATGAAATGCAAATGTCCCTTGTGAAAACAAACATGATTTTCAGCCTGCACAATTCAGACAGGGAACTGATGGGATTCATTCCAACTCATTAGGCTAATTTAACTGCACTCTCAGGGTACAAATCTCTTCTTTTGTCACTCTGAATCATTGTCTTGTCAGCTGCATTATATGAAAAAAAAAAAACACATCAAAATATGTATAAAGCACAACAGTGAAAAATATAAAGTATTAAAAATACTATTTACGGTTTTTAAATCCTATTTACATTCAGGCAGCTAATCTGGACACATAAAAATGGACCCAATAACTGTCTTTAATTAGGTTGATCCTTCATGATCCTCCATCATCCTCCAGCTTCTCCTCGGCATCTTCCTGGATGCAGTGCATTATGGGTCACCATCTGGGGGTGGAGGCTGGCACAGCTTGTACAACCTGGTCAGAGACACACACAAGCAAAAAGGCACATAATGAGATTCTAGTATACAGCTCAGTGAGCACCGAAAAAAGATGTGGTACAAAGCAATGATCTGCACCTGATCTGCTGAAAAATGTCACTTCCCTGTTTGGTGCAAAGGAAATATAACCAGAGATTAAGCTGCAGTCTCACGAAGAGAAAACTGTCAGCACCGGGAAAGTAATTACCCTTTGCTGAGCACATCTATCTCAAACAACATTAACTATGTTCAAACACGTAAATAATGACTTCAGAGTTTAGCTTTTACCCTCAGTGTTGGTGTTGGTACAGAAACAGTATACACTACAGTCTGGTAATATCTTCGAAATAAAAACATGAATTATGCAGCAGTTGTTTACATTTGCAATAAAATAAGAAACGCAGCATCCGGCTGAATGCATTTTTTTCCTATAACCATTATGAAATAAATGTAATCCTATCATCTCTAATCCTTCTCACAGTCAAGCATTATATGGTCTATTCTGCTTCCTTAATGAACAGAAAACACTTAAATACCACATTTATTTGGTATTATTCAGAACTGATCAGTGTTTTCCTAAATCCCTGTACAATCTTCTCCAATACCAACTGCATCCTAATCGAGCACTACTGTCTCCTGCAGTTTAAATAATCGACTGCACCGTTCACGTCCTTTGCTCTCCACGTCTCATGGCTGCAGGTTACACTCAGTAAAATGTTACCGTCTCTTTTATGTGCAGCTGAGAGAACAACCAGCACGTCTCACGATCCACGCGGCACACTTACATATTCTGCGGCAGTCACTCACACTGCAACAATTGTGACATAAACCTACAGAGAGTGCAGTGATTTCGCTCTCTGACCACAATGTCTCAACACTAATCATCCCGCTTCTTAATTGTATTTGTCAATTTCACTAAAAGGTTCAAAAGGGCTGCCTGTCACACGAAAGCCTATATGTCACAGCCAAATGGCTGAGGCAGTCCTTGTCCTCATCTCGGGGCTCCTGAGTGCAGGGAGCTCCCCTCTAATGGAACCATTTGGCCACAGTCCTGCACAGCAAAAGCACACGCACAGACATACACCACTGTACAGAAACATGCACTCAGAAAAAGTCAGACTGCACCAACTAAAAAAAGATGGTTATTATAGGATTATGTATTCATACTACTTACTATTTGTTTTTAGACCCAAGACTTTCAGGGAACACTTAGAACACTAATTATTTATGTATTACTCTGCTTATTCTTGGGTCAAATTTATGAAAGTGTATAGAGGAACTGAGAGCAGAGGCTGTTTTTTTAAAGGTGCTGTGTGTAGGAATCAGCCTCATCTAGCTGTGACTTTGCAGATTGAAAAACAAGAGGACCTGCTCCCTGTGTGGATATTAAAGGAGTCATTCCAAATGACACGGACAAACTATGGTTTTTAGTTTCAGGTGATTATACAGTATACAAGCATTATATGAATTCTGCACCAAATCCTATACAGTGGACCTTTTAAAGTCCTTGAAGCCTGAAAGGTCATATTGACAATATTTTTATGTTAGATGCTGCCAGATTTAGTGGCTGAATGTTATCAATAACACCTTTAAGTAGGGATTTCCCAATCAGGTTTTTTTATCCCGATCCAAGTCCTTTAATATTGAGTATCTGCCGATACCGAGTCCCGATCCGATACTTAGTCTACGCACGTTCAGCATCTCTTCAATTGCCTGTTTTACATGCTCTGCTGTATGAAACCCATGAAACTAGCATGCATACCGACATGTTGTAATTCGAAAGTGGATATGGATATAACGTAATTTAATTTCAAGAACTCCAGGTGAGGAAGAAAACCCTGATCCTCTACCACGGAGATGAGCTGGTTATCCAGAGCGATTAATTTAATTGGCTTCTCTGTAATATTTTATCGTACCAAATGTGTAGTATGAAATGCAGCTCTTTTGTTACCCCCCCTCGCAAAAAGTCGGACTGCAGATGTTACATGTCACTGTTGGATTACTTTCACTTTCTGGTTTAAGTTATTTCCACACTGCAGACATTTAATCCACAGGTTTGCCAGGTTTGCCAGGTTTGCGTTATGCGTGCGTCTGCCACAAATTGTGCTCTGCCGTAAAAAAAAAAAAATCAGCCATGGGTCCACGTTCAAAATTACTGATCACCGATCAGTGGAAAAATGCCCATATCAGCCCCGATCCTGATCCTGCAGATCGGCAGTAAGCACCAGCATCTGGGATTTAAGAGTCAGCACAAGCTATGTACATTTCTTATGCTTTCTTACTTAGATCACTTGACCTTTACAAAAAAATAGCTATGTCCGTTATAGAACAAGCCCTCTTACAGACTTTCCACACAATCTCTGACTATCTGCAATCATAAAGAACTATTACTGTAGTTGTGTGCTTCGATTACGGACTCTAAAATGTTCAAATGAACAAGGAAGAAAAATCAATTCCTGGTTCCAACTACGATGTGGCGATTTAATGCTCATTGAGGCAATACACATCTTTCTCTCTCCCCAAGTTGATTTTAATGCCTAAATTAAATTAATGGAAACAAATGCCTGCCTGGAAGCAAGGGGAAAATCACTTTGACAGAATGGCCAGCAGTGATGCAATATGTGTGATTTGCCGTTAATGAGCTATAACATGCAAAGCTTGCAGAGATCCTCTCATGTACAATGATGTACGATGTTGCCCCACATAAATACATGATGTGACTGCAGTTTTACCTTGGGACTGATGACGGTGTGCGATCCCTCACTCCCAGGTTCTTGGCAGAATTCTGAACTCTTGCCCCCTGTAAGACAAACACACAATGACAGTTCATGACTTCATGGATCAGGATCAAAAAACCATAGAAAGAGGAGCTTATATAAAACCTCAGGAACACAAGAAGCCCATGTCTCAGTGTAACGATTGGAGGCCATCTTGGTTCGAATACACCTCTCGTGGAGATTTTGGATTAATATGAGTTCAAAGTGAGGCTGCTTCCAGTCAAACCCAAACTGCTCTATAAAATATTGCTGGTTGTATATAAGATGTGATGTTGCAAATATTTTAAGCTACAGCTGCTTTCTATCTTGAGTATCCGTCTTCTTTCAGCCATGTTTGCAAAAGAGCACATGCAGAGTAGCCTTTGTGAGGAAATAGAAGCAAGCAGTAAGGCATTTGGAAGACGAATGGTTCTTGTTCTGCGTATGTTGCAGCATTTGATTATTCCCAGTCAGGAGCATGTCTGCTCTTTGCTAATGTTGCTGTTTGCTGGCAGCAGCGCGCAGAGTCGGCAGATACACGACTGCAGGGGGGCAGGAAGCCACTCAGCCTCTCGATTCAGAGACACGAACACCTGCACTCACACAACACACCCTCCGCTCTCTCCATCTCTGTGACGCACACACGCAAGCCAAGGCACACAATCGAATCATTGCTCAAAGAGGAGACGCTGATGACCTCTTTGGATAGAGAGCAAGCCACTGGACAAAAGTACATTAGCTGACCTCTCGGTTACAACTCCGCTGTCTGCCATGTCACTGTCTGCCCCGAGTTGCGTCCTGATAGCTGGATAGCATCAGCAATTATTCGATGCCTATCACGGCCATCCATTCTGATGCCTCCAGACAGAGATGCCCCCTAATGTCCCTAAAGGACGCAACACCCAGAGTGCATGTGACGAGACAGGGGAAAGAAAACTTTTTTTTTATTACAGTTACTTCATTTACAAACACAAGATCTCTAAAACCAAAAATATCTCATGATGCCTGAAGTATTATAAGAGTGAATCATGCAACACTTTCCTTTTTTGGATTTGTGACTTTATGATACAAGTTTATGGATCTTTGAGGTAGGTAACAAAACTCAGAGTTTACAGCCATGCTAGCAGCTCTGTGTGACTGTTAATTAGGAGCAGGGTTGCTTTGACAGTCATATGGTTCATTGACCTGGTTAAACTGGTTAAAGTTAGCTCATGATGGACAGATGGTTCTTCCAATTACCTGCCAACTATTGTTGGAACGTGCCTGCCTTTTTCCAAAACGCTTTCCAAGGGTGACTACGCAGATGATTCTACCTAACAAACCATCTGGCACGTCAGGTTAAAACCAAAAACGTTGGACAAATTAAAAGATTTGACGTTGTGATGGTGCCAAATAAAAAAGTTAGGATTTCTGCAGGACATACATGCATGCAGCAAATTTCATGGCAATTCATCCACCCAGTAGTTCAATAAAAGAGGAAGATTGAGGATTGCCTCTAGGGAATATAACTGAATTTACAACATTTCACAGCAATCCATGTGGTGGAACTGTGGCAACAGATCAACTCAGCAGCATTGCTATGCGAAGAGTTAAACATATGTTGGACAAAATTATACAAAAGTTTCAGTTGAGTTGTTTCTTGATTTAGGTGCCCTCCATTTGAGTCATGTTTTGTTGTACTTTTTTTACTTCCCATCTTATTGCTGCCTTTTTTTGCTTGTTGTTACTTTTGTTACTTTTCATGCAGAGTCCTACAATGCTTTTTTACCGTCACAAACAATGACTGCATTCAAAATGCACCATGTGTGCATTAACATACAATTATACGAAACATGTTCACATTTCTACATTACTTAAGAACCGCAACCCAGTATCTGTTACATCTGGATTTGCAGGCTTTCACTACATATAACCCTTGTAAAAACAGTTCTAACGTGTCCCTTGCATGTTATGAAACAAGAATAATAAAGTCCAAAAGGGTGACTCCATGAGTTATCTAACTAGTTTAGATACAATACATATACTCTTCCTATACATTCCAAATATGGGGAATTATTATGCAGACATTTACACCTCAAGCTGTGATTGGATCCATTTCGCCCCATGCATTCTGATTCTGAATGATGCTGTCTGGTCTCGATAGATGGGTCCTGCAGTGCACATAACCTCTCTGTGAATAGGTATGACTATTCAGAGAGGAGCGAGAGGCGTCATCCAAAACCTGTGTGAGATTCCTATTCATCAGATTCATCAGCTGATGTTTGAGAGCAATGACACACACACACACTGTCAGACTCCCCTCTGCTCTCTATCAGGACCACACCATCTCTCCTCAGAGAAGTCTAGGTCAACGATGACGCAAGGACACACAAAATGTCCAGTGATGGTTGCAGAAAAATGATACAATCAAAAAGTAATGAAAAGGTTCTGCTCTAGAAAGCAGACATGACAAATGAACCCAAACAGCCGATTTCCATACAAGCACCTCTTCATATTCCATTAAAGATATCTCAAACCACACCCTCCACAGCACATCTTTTTCCAGCTACACACAGCTGTACTCAAGGTCACACAATGCACAGACTTGCATCCTCCTGGCTGGCAGCCCAGCAGCTCTCTGAGTGTAGAAATTAAATGCCTCTCCTCCCGCAGGATCTCAGCTTTTCCACTAACCTCTCCTCTCACTGCAAAACAGCAAATATAACCAGCAGTCACAGAACTTCGGATGAGAGTTTGAAATAGTGGCCAAGACATGGTCATGGCTGCAGCCTTTTGTGGGGCGAAAATATGTGCGCACGGAGGAAAGTAATGGGAATAACGTCCCTTGACCCCTAATAGACATGCCGAAAAACTGACAAGCTCCAGACTCTCAGCCAATCTGTTCAGTTTCTCATTACTTTTTTTTTTTACTCCCTCATTTGGTTGGATTCATTTTCTGGTGGCAGTGAATGCATATCTGATAAGATCGAAATCAGATGGGTGAAACAGGGGAAGAGGCAGAAGAAATTATAACATAGGCAGCAGCAGAGCTGATGATTTCTACTTGTGGACAGCAGCAAACACTTTTCATAACCAAAAGGAAAAAATACACTTTTTCATTTGGCTGCCTTTAAAAATTGCATTCCCAGCGAAGTCAAATTGTCTGAGAGAAATCAAACTTTCACAGAAAGTAAAAGCACATAACTGCTAATCTATTGACGCTGTTAAATCCATAGCTAACACTTTGTTGGCAGCCTAGTTTGACTCAATCAAGCATACATTTTATCTAATGAATTTGGATGCGGAAATTGTGTGGTGGATTGAAGCAAAAAATTCTCCCAGAGTGAGAAAGTGTTACTCCAGGGAGTGTTGATCATTGTCGACATAAAGAGAGGCTATATATGCACATGGTAACTAAGTACGTACCTGTTTCCTCATGACATCAGTGGCCTGCATGATGCAGCGAGGGGGAAGGCCGTGGTTTCGGGCCAGCAAGATGGCCTGCTCCAGTGTCACACTCAGGGTGCAGCTGTTGGTCAGAGAGGAAAACATAAGGTCAAGCTCAAACCTCTCTAGCTGCATATTCATCAGGTTCTTACTAAGGATATGGATGATGAATGATGTTGCATGGAAATTATGATATAGAGTACTGCTCCTGTTGATCCCATTTTGGGAGTATTCCTATTTCAGAGATGCTGTACTATCAAAACAGTCTGTATTCGAAAGTGGTGGATGTGTCACAGCTGCAAGGCTACCAGACAGCCAAACAAAGAGTAAGTTGCATTATTCGTCTTCCATTTCAAAACCTGGTGCCTACATTACCCACAATGCAGCTTAGCCACTGAGTGACATCACTGGATGCAGTTTATCAGATGAAACTTCCTCTGGAGCCACAGAAGGGTTTATACAACTTTTTTCACATATGCAGTAGTGCTCGCCAAGACCTGTAACCCCACCTTTTTGGTGAAATTAGTAAATGTACGTAGTAACATTTCGTCAGAACTATCTGACACAATAAAACCATATGCCGTGACCATAAACACGTTCTCTGACTCAAGACTGTCTAACTCTCAACATGCTTTCATCCCAACAAAGCAGGCTTTGCAGCAGATGGAGACTGAACGGGAGATCTGACGCTGAAATAACATCAACAGAAAACAAATGCATGCCAAGACTCAAACTCTTGGCTTTATCCAGATCTGATGAATCTTTGACAGAATTCAGTGCAGCTAAATCAAATCTCCCCGCTCGCATTTTGCTCCACTTGACACCTTGTCATGGCCATCACACCCCCCCCGCTTCACCTTCGCTCATCTCATCGCTAATGAATCATTTCACTCGACGCTGAAATGTCACTCAGTGAGCAAACATCGTGAGAATAACAAACCTCCTGATCTCTTATTGGGCTGAGTGGGGGGAAAGAAGGAGAGGACTGAACATCATCTCGGACTTTCAGCACTTTTCACATCATCAAGATTGATACTTGCAGCGGCCGAGAGAAAAAGGGTCCAAGGACGAGTCGGCGTGTCTCCCTGTAGCAGAGGTGGTGTACTCTCACTGCCATGGGTGTGATGTGTGCAAAATGAGTGCTGACGTGAGTCTGTGATTCATTAGTTACAGCAAACTCACACACACTCAAGGCACACATGCAGATAGATGACAGCATGCGGATGAATTCTTGGCGAGCCAGTGGCAGCTATCAGAGCCCCTGGTGACCTTTCTATGATAACAAGCTGTACTCGTATATCGATCCAGGGCCTTTTCACTGCAAATTGAACTGTCTAAAGTTCCACTGCTGCCAGGCTCGGTTTCTTGGAGTTACGTTGCCAAGGGGCTGCTGAGAAATCTGAGCAGTTTGTTTAAATATATCCTTCTCTTGTGGAAGGATTTCACACTGACTGAGAACAGAAGTTTTGTTAAAAAAAAAAAAAAAAAGGTGTGCGTTTTGGAATTTATTGCTGCCAGAGGCCATCAACATCAGGATTTAAAAGTCCCTCCAGTTGCATAACTTTATGACAGCATGACATGATGTGATAAAAGTAATGAACTCAACAATCATCTAAGGTGTGTGCCAAAAGATATCCCAGCGGAGAATGGCAAAAGATGTCCTCTCGCAGGCCACCCTGGAATATTTTAAGCACCCATTTTGAGCTTTCAACACCGATAAAGGAAAGGGGGGGAGGGGAGTCACCCACAGAGGATCTTTAAATATCTCTTCAGCTGGAGCAAGATGAAGGGACTGCACAAAATCTGAGTGTGTCAATGTGTGCGCGTGAGGCTGCACGGCTTCCCTTTTCATTAGGGCTGGTGAGATAGTACGAGGTGATTTATACCCATCTGTTTCATGTTGTTCCAGCCCATATCCCATTTAACCCTCCTCCAGAGCCAAGTCCATGCTGATAAATGAGAAGAAACGAGAGAGCGACACACAAAAAGAAGGGGGAAGGAATGAGAGAGAAAATGCAGAGAGGAGCGATGAGCAGAGGGGAAGTGTAAACTGAAATCCCCACTCCGAGTAGAGGTGATTTTACATCCACATAGCGATACGTATCACATTTTTCTTTAAATTCTTTAAATACACACAATTGAAAGGCCTGTTTCGTGTCACGGTCTGGTTTTCACCAGTGTTTTCAACAGTGTCCCTCAGAATAGACCCCATTACCTTTTTGGTACAAATCTGGATAAAAGGATGATCCGGGAATTATTCCTCACTTTCTTTAAATTGTGAGATTGGGTGTTTTTTGACAATTTTATTATATTATAATATTATTATCCAAATAAAAATCCAGATCTAGTAGATTTAACATTAACTTTTTTTTGGTTCAGCCAAATCCCCTTTTTTCTACTTTGCGTTGGACTTTTTATACCTGACCCATGCTCACGAGTCAGAAGTATCAACGAGTCAAAAACTCATGCTTTCCGATGGTGGGAATAAATTGCAAAATAGGAGATTTAAATACATAAAGAATTTAAGGTGTGGCTGACTCCCTTTCCCTGTGGGGTGTTGTTTTAGGCATTTTTGTGAAGAACTTGTAATTGCTATTGGATTAAAAAAAAACATACAATATATCTTCTAGATCGCCCTAATTGCCTTCATGCAAATTCCTGCTTGAACCCCACTGGTGTTATTTACTACAGTCCATAACAAAATAAACAGTCGAGCACAATATGAAACGAAAGACCTTTGTCTACTGTCATGCAGAATATATCTTCGAATCGCACAGCCCTACTTGAATTGTGAGTGTAATGAATAAAAAACAAGGAAAAAATGTCAAGTGTTTGAACAATTTAGTGCCTTGTACCTTGTGTATGAGGCCTTGTGCCATCGTTTTAGTTGCTTCGATCAGACAGGAGCACTCTTTTAGCCTCCCTAATGGTTTTTGTGGGAGTGACCGACAAAAAAAAAAAGTCTGGAGAAGAAGTGAGGAGCACAGTGCATTGCAAACTGCTGATGCCCCCAAAATATCTCGCTTTCACTGTTATTAAAACTCATCCATCAAGTCAACTAATCCAATCAATAGAGCCTGCGAAGGCTGCCACACTGATAATGCAATTTCCACATTACTAATCTACTGGCTTGGTTTCATAGGGTTTTTCAATTATGCCAGATTTAGTTTGCATGCTCAAATTTACATGAGCAATACAGAGATTCTTCTATATGTATATGTATGTGTTGTGTGTGTCTCATATATATCTCATAATTGTGCCTATATATATATATATATATATATATATATATATATATATATATATATATATATATATATATATATATATATATATATATATATAAAATTGGTTTGTCCATACATAATGTGTATTCTGTCAATAGTAAGGGTCATACATAAAAACCTTGACTGTCAGAGTTAATAGCATTGATTTTCTGTGGATACTTAGAATCCAATACACCCATCAGTCTGCAGCTTTGGAGGGCAAAACAGTATTTTAGGAGAAAGCCAGTTCACAAATAATCCTAAACATGGCTGGTCCTGTCACCTGCTGTGTCACGGTACACTTAGCCTGCCTGCCTGGGTGAGTTGTGGCCAATGGGTATAATTGCACAGGCGCACACATGCATATACACACACAGCCTGTGGGTTAATAAAGTAGCAGCAGTCACTGCACAGACAGGAACTTTCTATTAGAGCTCAGGCAACCAGGCGGCTCCATCCATGGCACTTTATCAAGCCATCAGTCACATTTGGCGATCGCATGAGCAGGCGTGTGCGTGAACTTGTGCACATGACTGAGACAAAAAGATATGGAAACTGTCATGGGATGAAGAAAGAGGGAACCGGTGTGAGATGGGTGGGTGAGGGAGAGATGGAAGCTGGGACTGGGGATCAGTGGTGACAAACGATCAGGATATTTCTGTCTCCGTGCATTGATGAATGGTGCCCTCAGCTGCAGGTGAATTAAGCAGCCATATATAGAATTCAATGAGAATGGAAGTAATTGACCTGTCTCCTTCCTGTGTAACATGCTATGCCTGCTTAGAAGTCCCTAATCTGGTCTGAGAAACAATGGGCCCTATTAGCAAGAATATCCTGCTGGTAATTAATGCAGAGAAACATTAATAGAAAAAAATCCCTGCGGTAAGGAGGGTTCTCATGGAATTGAGAGGTAGGCATGAAGGATAAAAGAAGGTGCACAGAACCAGTGTGGTAGAAATGATAAAGGTGATAGGAAGAGAAAGAGAAACTGCAAGAGAGCTGTCAAAACAAAGACAATGATAAGCAGGGATGTATAATTGAACCGGAGGCTAGAACTGGAAGACTTGTACAGTATTACTTACCGATGAACGCCGCTGTTGCACATGACAATGTGCGTGGCTCCCAGGCGAGAGCAGAGCTCAGAGGCCACAGTGAGCAGCCCGACTCCAGAAGCCCCGCAGGCGGTGTACTGACAGGCAGCGGTGCGGCGACAGCTGATAAAACTCTCCATCAGACGGTAAAGCTCCTCCAGAGCGTTCAGGGGACGCATCAGCTGGGCACAAACAGAATGAGATGGGTTAGCGCAGGATGCAACACCAGATCCCAGCTTGTTTATGGGCAAAGTAGAGCACAAAAAGAGTAGATGTGCAGATTGTGAAGTGCTTCTGTCAGGTAGATTCAGATTGTGCTGGCAATGCAGTGCTCACAGATTTATGATTCAAAGGAGCTGCTCACTGGGAAAACACTGGCAATATTTTTAGGCTGTATCATGGTTACTGAAGAGAGGGACAATCAGCTGACTCTCTATCTGGCTTCCTTACAACTTTTAAATCTATACAGTAATTTCTAATTCCTAAATGAATTAAAAAAAAAGAATTCTAGAACTGGGAGACAAAAAGACAAAAGCCTTTAAAACCAGGAAAAGACAATAATTGTGCCACGTGGTGATATAACAACATCTAAAATAGTCTCATATCACAACAATGATATTATATTGATAAATTGCCCAGTCCTGGTTCCTATCAGCTTCAAAGTACAGGTAAGACAGGCATTTGTGTATTTGTTGTCCACTCTGGAGGTTCCAACATGTTACACGTGCAAACACTTCCACATTGCAGCTTTGAGATCTGATCCCATTCTTCAGTTTTTCCATGATGTCATGAATGCAGCACAAGGCAGTTCTTACCTTATCTATGAGGGCAGCTTTGGGTGCAGCGCTAGGTGGCATGTTGGACTGATCCAGGTAGAAAGCCCTGGGGGAGAAACAACAGTTCACATATGGAGAGAATCTAACAGCAGTCGCAGAAAAACAAAACAAAGTAAAGCAGTAACCCACTGCAGTAGATGTTGTTTAACAATCAAACACATGTTTGTTTTTCTTATTTAGAAGCCCCACTGCCTGACAAACACACTGTGGCACGCATTTCCCTGCATCATTAGGTCATCGGGAAAACTGGCTGCCTTTCTGGGAAAAGTAGGCCACCTGCTCATTATGGAGCTCCACCATCCGCTGATCAATCATGAAAGTAACTTGGGCACAGCTCAGCAGAAACACGGACTAAGCATCTCTTGTCCTGGGCATCAATCCAAATGCCACTGCCTCACTCATTCATGGAGTACAGACAGATTTGGTGACATTTCCCTTTTCCGCACACTGGAGGCAGCACTGGACCAGTATCCCTATGCAGACACAGAGGATGTATGCCGCAACGAGTCCATCTGAGGTGGAGTGCTGCTGGTGCAAACTCAGCAGTCTGCGACTCCATCAAATCTCAGTATGCCAGCAGTGGACTAAAAATAGGTACACTACACCACATTAAACCCCCTTGTAATAAAATCACATACTCCATTACTTCTTGCCAGAAGCGATAATGAAGTACAGCATACGGTCAATCTGTACAGCACACTTTTGTGAGAGCGCAAACAGTCAGGAGAACTTGGTTTTAGTGGATGCGGCACTGCCAGAGTTTGAGGGAGGGAGATTGTTTACAAGAAGCAGTGAAGCAGAACTCATTCATCTGCATTCACTCTGCTATTAGGTGATTAAAATCAGGCCAAGGAGGCATTCATTATGAGTGGGGTACTTCTGCCTGACGTATTATTAATGAAATTAATCAATCAGAGCTGAGTTACCACATCCCTGATTCAAGATTTTACAGTGATTATGAACCAGCCAAGTTGAAATGAAAAGTCATCGAGAGCACACAGAAATGTAAACACACACACACACACACACACACACACACACACACACACACACACACACACTGACGGCACAACATCGTTCCTCATCCTTCTTTTAAACAATATATATCCTGTGACATTTACCATTAACTGTTTACATTTTGAAAAAAAACTGAAGTTTAGCAATCTGTAACAGTTAGAAAGAAAGGACCCAACCACAAGACACACACAGGGGCAAGTGGGCAGAGGAGCATGCAAGTTCGCTTCTGGACGGAGGGTGCTGTTCCCTGCGGTGCTGACTGACAGGTGCTCCATTTATTCTTTGTTTTGTTTGTTTTCATATACGTTTGTTCTAATTTGTTAAGTGTCCTTGGGTACCCTGAAAGGCACTACTGTATATAAATTGAATCTATTGTCATTATCATTATCATCATTATTAATACAAAAATTGCAAGGAATAAATCAGGAATACAGGAGGCGCATGAGGACTGGGGAACAGGCACAGGAGCACAGGAGATGTGTGGTCGAAAACAGGACTGGCACACAGAGAGAGAGAGAGAGACACTGGGAACAGGGCGCTGCTATCAGGGCCAATGTGAGCATTATTCATCATTCTTAGTATCAAAATGTATGGGATTTTACTACATGTATATATATATATATATATATATATATATATATATATATATATATATATATATATATATATATATATATATATATATATATATAATATATATATATATATATATATATATATATATATATATATATATATATATATATATATATATATATATATATATATATATATATTTATATATATTTATATATATCTTAAGAGACAATTTTCTCACTCTTAAGAGACAATTTTCTCACAGTCTGAACCTGTTTTACTGTTTTACTCCTATCTATATTCTGAAGGTTTTTACAGAGAAGCTTGTTCATACACCATCCATCGCCTGATTTATAAATCATCTTATTACTCTCAACATGAAGAAAATTGTATTTTCTGATGAAAAAAAAGATATCCAAAATCCCCTCTGTAAAACCTCTTGGCTCTAATATATCAACAGAATTGAACCAGAGTATTTTGATCCATGTTTTTTAACCAATGGTAAGATATCTGTTCTAATATATGCACATTATACTATACTATAGTACTCATTTGCACAATTATACATCACACTTATGAAAATTAAATGTTTTACTTCATGTTGACATCTCTTAGATAAAAAATTACCCTATTCTATTAGTGTATATAGTACACTTACTTAATCTTTTTTGGCTAACACGGCTTTATACCTACAACAGCAAGTTTCCTATTCACTTGAGCTCATTCACATATAAACTTAAGATGCAACACAAATCTATTCAACACAGACGAGTGACTTGTCCGTTTTATATCTTCACTTGTTGAAGGTTTCCACCTATTCAATCCCCATACGGAAAATTATCCTTTAACCTCGTGGCGTGCTCCACTAAATGACTGCCAGCAGAGTTTGCTAGGGGTTCAGATGGAGCTAACAGCCCATGTAATTGTTTCAAGATGGCCTTATCATTCAATTGATGCTCACAAGTTACTCTGCACCTCATGAGGAATACACACCTCTTCAATTCCCCTCATAAAGTGGTGGCCACGACTGTTGAACAATCTATAAAAGACTGTGTTTGAGGATCTAAATATTTGATTTCCTCATTAAAGGACTGACAGTAAACACCTGGATTCCACATTGGTTCAGTATGTGTTGCGATGTGTTGCTGTGGAAAAACAAGCTGCTGAGAACACCTCTCTCCATGCCGCATGTCTCAAAGAGATCTGATTCATCTCACCGAGTCACTAAGGTGAATTCCCCGTACATTTGGCGACGGGATGGACACTCTGCTTATCGATGCCATGCCTGGACTGAAGGTTAAACTGCCGGTGGGAGCCTCAAGAAGACTTAGTGAAAGCCCCTCTGCGACAAAGCATGAGTGTAGTAATCAAATAGTTGGAAAGTCCACCAGTTCCTTTGTGGTCTTGGTATTATATTGTACGGGCTTACACATCTTTCTCTTAAGAGAAACGACATTAAGTGAAGCAATAAAACAGCAATGAAACAATACAGAGAACAAAAGAAAGTTTATTGGGATTCAAAACCTTCTCCTAAAATCCTAATATTCTGACTCTTACTGCAGATGTTTCTGGTTATCTGTCTCTTTCAAACGGGGTTCTACAGTCATCAGACTTTACCTTTAAAGGTCTACAATATCTGTCTGAGTCGACTGGACCAGACTACTGCAGATGTGCACATTTGTTAATCTCTTTCAGACTAAATAAAAGCACCTTGTCGTGACCTTGTGCACCTCCTCCTGCAGAAACAAGGTTATTATACCCACTGATTATCTCAACGCCTACTGTAAGAGTTCTAAAAATACCATCAGCCACAGCTTGAGAAGCAGGGCCAACTCTCTACCTCTCTCCTGGAGGTCTCTGATGACAAAATAATAGGAGTCGACTACGAGTGATGTGTGGTTTTAAGAGGACCTGCAGTACATCTTAGCTGAAGTTCTTTTGTCAGAAACATTTATTATGGATGAAAAATGACATTTTAAGCCCACACACAGTAAAAAAATACAACACTGTGTGGCTCAATTACACTGCATGCACCTTACGTACATAAGGTAGAGTCTATTACTTCCCAGGTTCTTCAGCATCGAGTGGCCCGACTTGCATAAGACTGTTTTAATTTCTTCTTATCACTGGCATTCTCAAATATTAATGCTAAAAAAAATAACAGCTCCCCTGGTTAATCCAGGTACCCTAAGTTCTTTAGGGTAATTTTACACCACTCAAAATTTCAACCCACCATCTGTCAGCCTATGTGCATCAAACACAAAGGTTACATAAACTGTGTGTGATCAGGCTCATTATTCTGAGCATTTCCCTTCTTCATATTTTGCTTGAATCAAGGAAATTTAAGGTGAATTTTGCCTGCAGCTCCTTTTGCAATAAGTCATAACCGACAACACACACACAAGCACAAAGAACCTGCCAATAGGTTTTTACATGAGACTCTAATGGAGGATTTGGCTGCAGGCCAGAGATGACCGGCTCTGCATGTAGCTTGTTTTATGTTATTGGGCCGAAGAGAATACTTAATTCTCTTTGTTGCTGCTTCCTTCATGACAATATGACACTTGAGGCCCCTTTACAGCACAGGAGCATTAGTAGTCAGCTGCATCGTCAAAAAAGAGGGATCTGAGGCACAGATGTTTCACAGAGAAGCAGCGTGGGAATGGGCACATTGGCATGACATCCTCCATTTGAAAAAACCACAAAGGAAGCTAAAACGATCCCTGAAATACCTCGAGTCTTCTGCGGATTTGGTTTCACACCCATTCGCTCATGAGGACACGAGTTAAGTGTCTAGGATTTATGACGGTGTATGTGATCCTGCAGAGGTGCATGCTGGTCCATGTAAATCACTCACACTGCCATGATGGATGACACTCAGTGTTATTAAATCCCCAACAAACCCCTGCAGTGTGTGGCAGGACCACCTGAGGGCTAATGAGGGCTTCCAAGGAGCCTTCGCATGCGACATGGTGATGCTTCTGCACTGACACCAGATAGGTGGTGTGTGTGTTGTGAAGCGTGTTGGAGGTCATATCCTTACCCCATGCCTACTTCCAATTTACACCACCAGGAAAATATTTATGACCAGCTATATGTCAACTGTAGTCTAATACGGCGCACATGCCAGCAGGAAAAATGTGTCAATTCTTTGTAGGTAACAACTGCATGCTTATAGTTTTGGTTCGAAAACACAATAAATCCCCCAAAAATATTTCACACATATGCTGAGTCCATTTAAGTCAAGGAACTGCAAAGTCATTAGTGTCAGTCAAGAGCGGGAAACTAATGTCCACTCCTTGACACCACAAGGCAGATTAGTGTTAATGGGGTCTTGGTGTCGCAGCCATCTGAAGACATATTATCACTAAATCATTGTCAATGAAGACGCACATGCAGTTACTGCATATATTACAATGCAAAAATAGCAACTCGCTTAAAATGGCGAAAGATTAACGGCCCTGACGCTGCACATAAGGAGACACAAAGCATTCTCGGCTCCTTGTAAAGGTGATTTTTTTTTAACTTGTTGAAAGGTGAGTCAAGGTCTTTTTTTTTTATGAAGAGAAATGATAAAGAGAACCAGGTTTCTAATGCTCAGCCTCACCAGGCTTCATAAACAGGGGTTCAGTGGATGGAGCAGAACGAAGCTCCACCACCAGCGCTCTTGTGGATTGGGACTCCCAGCGCCTGTGCAAAGACCATAGCATTTTCATCACTTCCTAAACCAGGCAGAGAGCGCTCTGTTTCTGTTGTTACTGGAATATCACGAGGTATGATTGCTCAAATAAGAAGTATTTTTCATTCTGTGTGGAAAACCTAATATGTCTCAGGTTAGAGGTGGAGCCATCTGAGAAAACCCACCTTTACCAAACTAGCTTTACAATACTAATGTAAGCCAGATGGGAGATTAGGGAACTTGCTGCAGTGGCCACAGGCCATGTTCTTATGGCAGCCATTTTCTTCACGCTCAGGGTGGGAAGATAAAATTTAATCTGATATTTAGCTAACAAGCTGGGAATCTGACAGGCAAGGATAGTCCAAATCTAGAGGGACATCTGGCCATATTTCAGGATAAAACAACATATTTGATCACCATTAGTTTCCATTAGACATCTGAGAATGTAAGCTAAGCTAATTCAACCACTTCCAAGGTATTGTTACTGTTTGATAATGCCGTAAAAAAAATGCTGTAAATTAATTCTAAAATATCAGCACACACATCTCTGACAGATGTGTTAAAGCTTGGAGGTGAAACACATTGGCTTTAATCAAACAGTAACATCAGTTTAATGCTAAGGTGAGCTATTGGGTTGTAGTAACATAGGAAACCTGACGACACATTATCATTTCACCACTTCCCGATCATCGACTGAAAAGATGATGGATAGTGAAAATACGGAGGGAGATTGGGACATATTTCAAGATAAAACAACATATTTGATAACCTGTTACCAGCCAACTTTAGCATTCAACCACTTCATAGCGAACAGTGTTATTTAATTACGTCCAGTGTGTTCCACTTACATGCTTAAATGTTTCCCAGATGTGCGTAGATATTTAAGAATCAATTCACGCCTTTCCTGTTGTACAGTGATTCACTATCAAACAGTCACTTTAGCATGGAAGTAGATGAATGCTAACATTAGCTGTTGTCTAACAGAAGCTAATGGTTGTCACATATGTTGTTTTACCCTGAATTATGCCCTATTGTCCCCCTAGATTTTCACTGTCCATCATCTGATCAGTTGCTGATCATTTGGAAAGTGGTGAAATAATAATATTTTGACAGATTCCCAACATTTATATGACTTGCAATCCAAAAAACAGCAGCATAACATCAGCCAAGCATTCAAGCGTCTAACCCTGAGCATGATGTCAAGGTAAAATGGCCACTGTGTAAATATGGTCTGTTGCTTTATTATGCATCACACTGCAATGCCCTGCCCCAGGGAGGAAGAGAATACCATCAATAACACAGAGCAACGCTGCTGTTTGAGCTGCAGATTTGTAGCATCATATCGATGTCGAGGACAATGGTGGGATTCATATTTGTGTGCTGAGCAACTTGAGGTGACGTCACGCTATCTATGGTCTCTTGTTGAGCATATATTGTGGAGGTGTCTTTGGAGAACAGGCCTGTCAGGGAGGCTCAAATATATGGTTGTAGCTGCACGATGGCGCAAGCAGAGGTTGATACATGTGTATATCAAAGCCTTACCTGAGTTGGCAATCTAACAGCCAGCAGCATTAATCATACAGCCCTTTATCCTGCTTATTCGCTCTATAAACCCAGGGTCACTTCTGAACAACAGCGAGAGGACCGAGCTGTGCTCCAGCCACGGGGCAGCAGAGATAAAGGGCAGAGTGATCGAGCTCACTACTGTGCTGTAAGTGACACTCTGGCCTGCAATGAGCATCAAGCATTTCTGCTTAACCAAGACAAACTGCACTCCATCAGTGTGATTACCGATTCCCTTTCAGCTGATGGGAGAGCAAACACTGCTAGCAAAAATGACCTAGAAGCTGTGACTGATGACTGTTTAACTGTTTAATAAAGCATGGGATACAAAAAGACTGTAGTAATAATAATATGTGAAATTTGTTGGAGGATGCCATACTTCCGAGTTTACTGCTTATCTTTCAGTCACCATGCCGTCATTATACAGCATCAGCCAGACTGTGTAGAATTTTAATATCCACATAAATCAAGTAGTTTTATCAAAGGGGCCATAAGATGTGGAAATCTTACTACTGCCTTGTGAAACAGTGCCAAATATTTCCTCACACCTGCCAAATGCATTTCAATTAGAGAGAAAAGCCTAATGCAAGCAGTGCGAGCTCCCTGCCTCAGCCATGCCAGAAGATATCGATTTTAACACGCCGACTTACACTCACAGGTTAGTGTTACAGCCGCGGCATATGGGCATGACACACATACGATTCACCGACAGAGCGTATACTGCATTCTTTCACCATGCTTTATGCACCAAGCGTCTTTAATCGATAGCGATTCCCTCCTGAAACTTCCTGTCAATACGACCAAAATGAGATAAAACCACAAGCCTGTGATAATCTCTCCCTCTGAATAAAACATTTGCAGACTCTGTGCTGCTTCGCCCCTCTGCACACTGCCCGTGTCGACTCCTTTTGCACACTCGCCTCCTCAAGCCCATCATCCTCATCCCTCCGATGAAATCTCCTCCATCCTTCCAACCTGCTCTGGCCATCTATATTCCCCTTTCGATTTCCCCTTTACTGTTCTGTGTGTCTGGGTCCTGAAGGAAAAGCCTTCTCTTTTCAGGGCTTTTCATTTTTCAGATGTTGCTTCTCCCTGCAAGAGTAGACAATACAGGCATTTGCTAATTCAGCTCACAATCTGTGACAGAAAATGAGAGGCAATTACTTTATTCCCTCTGTGTCTTCTTGCTTCTGCATCATGCGAATCCTGCAAACAACTAGGCTGTGACTTAGCAAACTCAGTACATGTCAGGGTTTCAAACCTCTTCTCCCCAAATGCACATGACAGCCGAGTTGGTTCATGAAAGCTTGAAAACATGCATTCATCTGGCTAACGCTGACTCCAGCGGCAGCAGCAATGTGCTTGTGATTTGGCAGCAGAGTTTATGTTTTGAAGACTTGAGTGACTTCATCAGGAAGTACAGGTTTGCTTGGATCATACTGTATCATGGTGCGTGTAAGGAAAGTGTAAGCCTCATAGTGGTATCATTTACCACTCTGAAATTGGATAATGCCCACAATGTAGAGCATGCTAGCAAAGTCATCAGGGGAGAAGCACAACAAAAAACATGCTTTCTTTTTGCCTTTTAACTTCTGAAAAGGTCACATCTTGACTGGGTTCCACAGCATAATGAGCGACTTTCTTCCTCATTAATTTAATTGAAAATAAATTATCCCGATACAAGCATTTCTAAGTGAAAATGCAAATTTTCATCCTCATCGCTGTTATTTCTCCACATGCAATGTTAACAGATAAAAAATTCACTTTCAACTCCTAAACAACAATGTCTCAGCGCTCATAAATTCACATTGTGGCCTTAGGAGTAATGGGAGTGCATTCAGGGGGATCGACGGCATGAAACCACTCAAGAAATCTCAGCCCCTGCAGTTCATTCAGTTCAGTATTGCGTGTGCTGTTTCTGTCTGTCAGTCAGCCTCTGGCTCCGGCCCATAGTGTGGGTTTAACCCAACACTGCCATGGCCGGGCTCCAAGGATAACGAGGTGCCTGAGGTTGGAACGCAGCAATGGAGAGAGGAGTGACATCACAGGCTGGTCTGTGGTCAGCCCGAAGACACATGGAGAAAGAAAACTACTGCTAACATTACATAGACAGAGACACTATATTCACTGACTGGTTAAAAACCAGCTGGGAATATTTACTTTGCTGTGATTGATGCAAGCAAACAACATGTTTCTGGTGCGGGTCACCTGCTATAGTTTTGCTTAGTTCTTACTGTATTGTTCCATGTGCACACGAATGACTGAGCAGTAATGCTGAATTAAAAGTGCTACTTGGTGTATGAACTCCCAAAGCGTGGGCCGGGGCCCACTGGTGAGCTGTAAAGGTAATGCAGGTGGGTCATGAGAAGTCATTTAAAATGTATCTTTATTAAATTTGAAGCATGAAATACTTATGATTATTTTCTAGTGTAAATATTTAAACACAACAATTTAATCATGCTGTTCTTCATTTATCTGACTTATTTTTATCTGGTCTTGAGTTCCCCATTGATATGTATGACATCTACTGATCTTTACATGCACTGCTGGGTGGCATTACATGAAACACAATTCTAACACAACATCAGAACTGCATGTGTTTACACGAGTTGATTTACCTGTCTGTGGATGGATTATTCATTTGCACTATACGGCCTCTGCCTAACCTTCACATAGATGTGTTTTCTGTTTCTGAAAGAATTTAAGTTATGTATAAATATGAAGCAGCATGAAATAACAATATTTAACTGAAGGTCGTATGAGTACAATTCCCCCACTGTCAGTCATCAGCTTTGCGCCTTATATGAGTCATTCACTATTTTGTGTATCAACAGCAGTGAGGCAAACTCCTGCTCCTGCAAACTTTTCATGTATGTGATATCATGTAAGAATTGATCCTTGTGTACAATACATATGTTAACCCAACACCAGCTGATTCACATATAGTAGGTACAAGCTAGCTAGGAAAGCTAGTTGGATCGAGACAGAATCAGGTAATGAGATTTAAAATGAGAGTAGAGAGTACTTAAGAGGAACAAAGTCTCTTCAACTGTTTCACTCCAGTTGTGCCGTTGAAGCACACTGTCGCCCCACATCCCTACCCAGCACCCCTCATGCTCCCCACATCACCAGCCTCACTCGCTTGCCTGTCAGTGCACATCTGCTCCGCATTACCACTGGAGCCTCTGCTGTCAATTCAATTAGGCTCATTCTGCACAGGTCATACTGTACAGAAACATACAGCATACGTGCACGCATAGACAAACACAGGCTGTTCTGAATCACATGGCTGAGTCCTGGATGTACGCTTTGAGTAATGAAAGCTTATTAAGATAATTTCATTTTAAAAGGGTGCTGCAGGCGCCCTGACACAATGTATCTCTCCCTGTGGTTCTTAATTAGAATAGTGACATTTTAGAGACTGATCATGCAGTCCTTACTGCAAACAAGGACTCAATAAAATGAAATGAAAGAGATGCCACAAAATGCCAATACTGCACTATTAAAAGGTTGTGGAGTCCCAGAAGATCTAGTAGACAATATTATCACATAAAGCGATGGAAGGACAATTGCACTAGAAGGATTTAATGACCCAGCACAATGTGGTATGTGTGGAAATCTGACAGAAATGAATGCTTGAAATTCTTTTCACTCATCCTGCTAAACACTACGAGCAAATTAAAAACCATCCCCGGAAAGCAACCCAGCAAATTAATGTTTTTGTCGCAGCACTGATGTACTAAATCATTCGCCCCCCCCCCCCCCCCCCAATGCAGATTGTCCCTAAATAACATGATGACGTTTTGCTGTTTTCTGTGTTTAATTATCCACACAATCAGCAGCAGATGTTTAGTCGAAGCCGACGTGTTGACTGGTGGCCCTCGGTATTCAGTGCGGGAACTCACTCTGAACGGCTTTCCAAGAGTGTGAACAGTTCTTTCTAGATGGTATCGGAGAGTATCATTTCACCTTGATGAGCAGTATCTATAGTGAGTAGACTGGCAACTGGGCTGGCACCAAACTTAGATCTATGATAACAGGATCAGATGTAAGTGTGTGTCTATAAAAGTCATTGCAGGACATTTTTGCCAGAGCCACATCTCATTTCTTCAAAGTCTACAATATTTCCTAAAAGATGAATTCTTAATGTGCATCCACAGACATCCTTTCACATGCAGCTGGTTTAAATGTGACTTTCCTTCATGTAGCATCTGATACAAAACTAAATTGATATTCAGACAGCATGCCATACAGGCCTGACACTCGCTCACACATCCAGGAGATTAAATAAAGCCAAGCCTTTATTTTCAACTCCCAGAAGTGTCCATTTCTTCCTTTCTGTTTGCACCTCATTAAATTGTCCATGCCTGGCCAATCACAGAGGCTCTCGGGTGTGCGGCAAACCAAACGGGGTGCGAGTTAACCGAGTGCAGCAGCTGTGCAGAGGCACTACATCAGCGCTGGTGACACGCTGGGAACTCTCATCCAATCACTGTCGCTCCTGCTGGGTGTGTTCGCAACCAATCATAAAACATTCCTGCTGTGTCTCCCTCAGCCAATCACCTTGAGGCCCTGCTGGGCGCTGAGAGTCAAGCACGACTGGCGCAAGTTGTGTTGATTTATATATTTAAGTAAAAGAGCCATATCACACAGCTTCAAAGTAGTGAGTGTGTGTGTGTGTGTGTGTGTGTGTGTGTGTGTGTGTGTGTGTGTGTGTGTGTGTGTGTGTGTGTATGTGTGTGTGTATGTGTGTTGTAGAACATACCTCAGTCTCTTGTAGTACTGTTTTACTTTATCCAATGAGGCAGCATTGATTTGGGCCTGATATTCTTCCACTGACACGTTGTCTCTGTAGTAGTAACCCTCCATACTCTCCAGTGCTGCACACAGATCAAACCAAAGAGCGAAAGATAAAGTAACATTCATCTCTGTACTCCATGCCGACTTAAGTTCCCTAACCAGGCTTCCTGTACCTTGCGTGAAGAGCACAGGGTAGACTTTGATGCCCCCTCCGTTTCTCAGCCGGTGAGGCAGCTGGGAGAAGTAGAAACTCTCAAGGTAGAAGCAAACCTTCAAGGTCTGACGGGTGCCCTCGACCTGGTACGACATGGGCATGTCTGCCAGAAGAGATGATACATATTTAGAGCACTCTTTTAAGCTTAATCTTAATCTTTCCTAAATTGTTGCAAAAAAACAAAATATTAATAAAAAAACAAAATGTCAAATGTAAGTACATACTGGCCACCAGCGGCTCCCCTTCAAATTGCTGGAAGCAGAAGGTGACCTTCTCCAAGTCGATGAGGGCCACCTGAGTGTCCTCCAACATGGCCTGCTCATCAGTCTGACGAGAGAAAGTTAGCATGCTAGTGAGAGTGTAGAGGTGAAGAAAGCATTCGGAACATTTTTTGGTCAAAGAGACAGCACACAAATTACAAATTAAAGGGGATTATCATCAGCTGTACTCATCAAAGTCTCTTTACAGTTCCTGGGGATTACTACTACAACTGAAAGTACACATTAGGAAGAACAACCCCTTTGTAACAGCCTAATTACAGCCAAGAAACTTAAATTCTGGGAGAAAAAAGAGGTTCTCACAGTCAAGTAGACTCTTAATGAGTTGATCAATACCCTGCTCCTTGACAGAAATCAATTCTTGTTAAAGAATCAACATTTACTGTTCTACAAGATCGGGCTCTTACTAATGATTTAAAGGCTGAACATTAATCCCTGAGGAACACCTCAGAGAACTTGTGTTGTTTTGACCACCAAGTTGTTTTTCACAGGATCTAGCCACTCAGGATCTTAAAGGGGCAGGAAAACAAAAAAAGGCACCACATGTATTCAGGAGGACAATGCATTCTGTCCACTGAAAGAGCACCACAGAGGGTTTCATCTACCACAGGGGCATCCAAAAGGACACATAGATATTGCGATTTTGAAAATATGTGTATTAACTATGCAGCCCTAATCTTTACAAGTGTTAGACAAGTGTTATTTGAGGACCTCTAGTCATTTGTAAAATATTGAAGAGGTTTTCTGGGATCTTAAGCCCGTGTGAGCTCAGCAGAGGTCACATGATAACATTAGTTGTGTACGAATCAACATTTTAGTGCTTCAGGGTTGTATTTCTTTCTTTCTTTTCAAACATCTGTATTCTGTTGTCAGACATCTGAACAAAAGGTTGTCATATTCAACAACAGCCACAAAGCATCTGTGGCTTGACATAAATGAGCTGCAAATGCATAGTTATGCTTGGAACATTATGCAGAAAGTGGGCAAAACAACCCTATAATGTATTAATATTGTGGCTGCTGAAGGACAGAGACTTCAACTCTTAAAGTCGATGCTAATAGAGGCCTTGACATCATAATTATTAAATCAGGAGTTCCCCCTGCGTGTGTGACAGCGCATGTATGCCCATGTCTTCGTCTGTTTTCACGTTCGTTTCGGCTGGTTTGTTTATACCTCTGATTGTTTGTACGTGCGCTTGTTTCCTTTTCAAACATGCACTCAGCATCCAACACACACACACGCAAGCACATGCGCTCGTGGCGAAAGCGAAAGTGCCCCCAATACATTTCGGACCATGACGCCCCGCACTCCTCCGTCACACCTCCCTTCCCCTTCTCTTTCTTCTTCTTTCATCCACCACATGCAGAGGGATAACCAGAGCAGTGGTGAAAGAGGATTAGGGTCTTTTTTTTTTCCTAAAGACACATTTGAGATGGCCGGACATGTGACAGAGGAGGACCCGCTGCCCTGCCAAGTGACGTCTGCTGCGTGTGGGCAGGTTCATCTCATGGGGCGTCACATAAACACACACATTCAGCATACACAACAAAACCTAACACAGTCACACACATCCACAGCATCCCAGTTTTTGTGCCTTTCATGTGGTGCCCTGAAAAGGAGTGTGCCGAGATTTCACTGGAATCACCTGCAGGTACAGAGACCCTGTTTTGTTCCGCGGGGACACTTGAAAGAGAAATGTCTTGAGAAATGAAGGGGGAAAAGAGAGAGAGCACTGCAGGATGAAGAGGGAAAATGAATCAATGATTTCTGGGGATCTGACGTAAGCTGCCAAAATACACTTTTAAAAGCACTTCCTGTGTTGCTAATTCCCAGTGAACAAAGACAGAAATAGAAAACTAAATCGAAATACCTCACCCCAATAAAAACATGTTTTTCAATGTGGTTGATGATGAGAAAAGAAATAGATGGAAATAGGACGGACATAAATGCTTTGGAGGAATATGTTACAGTCCTGTTGCAGCTTGAGAAAAAGTTTCTCTATCGTGGCTGAAAACTTGAAAATTATTTAGAAAATTCTTGGAGGGAAAGGTTAATATGGATCTGAGCGAGGTCACGGTGTGGGCGCTTGGCCTGATTTCAGCTATCCAAGGTGGCTGTTCAGAGTGAACTCCTTTTCAGATGGTCTTTTCACTGGACTGACTTAAATCCAGGTAGTAGAGAAAAGCCAAAAGACGACTCGATTTCAAGTTTTCCAAAATAAGATCAAAGACTCACATACAGCAGTCAACATTATAGGTTATATTCTAGTTGTTATCACTCATGAATTGCATTTTATTTAGGCTGCCAGGAGTGTCAAAACCTTTCCAAAACTGTGAGATGGTGATTTGGATTAATTTGAGAAATTAGCATGTTAAATCCACGTGCAGAGGTGCAGAACAGCTGGTTAAAAGTTTAGCTCTTATGCTCCGAGACCCTGGAACAGTTATTTTTTTATTGTATTTATGTTGTATTATATGATTCTATTTTATTACATCAGTTATTTAATTATTTTAGAATATCAGCTAATATTGTGTTATTTCCCTCTCATCAATTGTATTAGCTTTTAAAAAATTCTGCTTATGTCTGACATTAGGTAATATGTACCAATTCAAGCAACAAGTTTACATGACACAAATGAACAGAAGTTGACAGTAACTGTACGAGTTGGACCTTTTCAGACCTGAATTACAGTTTGACATTCTTCCACAACATCCCCAGACAACAGTTCCAGCACAAACAATATCCAAATGATCAGACCACATCCTTAAACAGTTCATCCATCAGCATGGCAGCGAGTGGACAGTGACTAAATTGTTATTTTTGGGTTAACTTATCCTTTAAACTCAGCACAGCAGCGACTTTGCAGCCTGACAGAGGCATCCTGAATGATGATCTTAAAACTTAAACAAATAGATGGACGATGACCGTTTTATATCAGAATGTGAGCGCTACACATACTGGTACACACAGATAAAGCCTCTATATACAAATACATGTATTGTTATATTTGGCCGTATTTCCTCAGTTTTTAATTTGTGTATTCAGACCTTTTTTTTCTCAGAGTGTCTGTTAAAGCGGATTAACTGAGAGCTGAGGCTGGTCTGGTGCTCACCAGATTGGGGGAGAGGAGGGACTGGAAGTGGAAGAGAAGCCCAGCGCTGGCAATCTGCTCCAGCCAACGGCGGCTGGCTTCCTGGGCCTCCTGAAGGTCCTGGGGGTCCGAGCCATCCCCGTCCTGGTCTCTGCCTACATTGTGGAACTGAGAGTGGACACATGAAAAGAGGTCAAAGAGTGAGCTGAGGTAAAGGATCAACCAAAAATAGATATTCTCATTATTCAATTCCAAATCAGATATGTGTGTAGTTTACCTGGTTGAGGACGGCCAGTAGGTGCTCTGAGAAGGCACAAACAGCCGCGACTAGAGACTGACAGAACACCATATCTCGACGCAACTGGATCTCTGAGTCTGGAGGGAAAGAAAAAAGGACATGAGGCTGATCGGACAAAAGAAGTTAAGTACAAACAATAAATCCAAGTAAGAGGAAAGTGATGTTGGAAGTGAATCTCAAAATCAGAAGTGTAAAGAGGTGAGGTAAACAAAAAAAAAACAAAAACAAAAAAAACAAGGAGTGACGAGCAGCATGAGTTTGTTATTACAATTAAACTTCTCAGACTTTATAGGTCAGGCTGCGCTGTGGTAATTTTTAAGCTTTCAATAAGGAGACAAAAATCCGCGGCTGCTTTTTTTTTTTTAATCTGCTGGGTATTAAATATTGTATCAGGGAAAAAAAAAGAGAGAGAGAGCAAATGACAGGTGTGCCCGAGCAGAAAATAATTGGCTGCCATAATGTCCTGAGAAATAGGCCCCCTGAAAAAGTTCAGCAATTCACTGAGTTAAAAATGAGTTCATGAACTCCTCAGAAATTAATGATGTGTCACGAGAACAACCGCAAACTCTTTGACACTATTCACTAATACCACCATACCTTAGAAAATACATATACTTTTTTTTCACTTTTCCTTATTAATATATAGTTCCTGGAGACATGTAAAGGAACACATGATTGACATCTGAGCTTTGCAGTGCTGCAAGGTTTGATGTGGATTATGACAAGAACACAATCAGAAAATAAACTAAAATAATGCAATAAACATGTGAAATAAAGAAACAGAGGGGATACCATGGTACCTCATATTTCTACTCCACTACATTTTGGAAGCCAATATTTGACTTTTTTACTCTATGACATGTGTGGGTTTGCAGATTCTGATTATGAATACAGAATAGAAACATGAAAAAGAAAAGAGAGAAAAAGGAAACATAAAACAGAAGCAATGTTTAAGAGACTTTATTACAATTACTTATGTTTTATGTATATAATGCTAATAGCTTTTAACTTTAACTTTATGCAGGACTTGTAACAGGACAGTATTTCTAGACTGTGTTATTGTTTTTACTTAAACTCAAAATCGACATCTTAATAAATACTGATTGCACAGTTGAAGTGACGTCATCTGCATATAGATTGGCTCCCCATGAACCTCGCTTTCACTTTGCTACTCAGCCTGTCAAAGGGCTTGATTACAGAACAAAGGAAGCACATTTGCCTTTGTGGACTCAGAACAGGAAGATATATTGTTTTCCCATGTTGCTATCCCCAAGTAACAATAGCAGAACTGGTGAAAGTGAAGAGGGAGAGTGAAGGAGTGAAGGGGTAAAACAAGGGTGAGAAGACAGCATTCACTCTGCCCCCCCAATATATGCTTCTGAGAAGGTTTCTTACTACTTAACCAGGATTTAACAAAAGCAGCCTGCTTATTAATATAACTGTGTGTTTAACTGTGCCTTTCTGTAGCACTCAGCACTCGGGTTTCTATGTCTAACTGGAATTCTTTTGCTTTTGACAGTAGCCAGGCTGCTAGCAGTAGCCAACAGTGAGACCACAGGGAGGAGGGAATGTTGGAAAGTCGTCTATTTCTGCTTTAAGTTTACACTGTTCTTTCTTCTTTAAACAGCTCTCTGTTTGGATGTGTGTTTCTGATTTCCATTCTCTGCTTGTTCTCTTTCCCCTCTCATGTTTACTGTTTATTTTTTGAGTGGCTCATTTCGTTGCTCACAGAGTGGTTCTCCATTGCAGGACACCGTGTCTTTTACAGTGGTTTTATTTATTCATTTATTTGCAAACATGCAGTAAAATTTCAGTCGTGACAATATCTGGTGTTCCTGTCTTCGTGCACGGGGAGAGTAAGACAAACCTGTGTACTGTAGCAGAACCAAGAGCAGCCGTGTCTTCACCTCTGAAAAAAAGAAGAAATAAAATCAGTCCAGTGAGGGATTGAACAACCTTACAGGACCTCCCAAAGAGCTCCTCTCCCAGACCGCCGTGGTATGACCTGTGCAATAAAATCGACCCCTTCAAGTCATAAATAGGACGATGCCGTATTACTCTTATGCTCCATCGCAGCTCCACAGCTGTTTATCCTCACATATAAGAAAAAAAAATAAAAACCAGCCACAGGCAAAGATAATAACATAAATCCGTATTTGTTTATAGTCATATCAGAGCTGCGGGAAGCTTGGCAGGACGCTTAGCAGCATGAAAAAGCCATCATGTGGAGAGGTAGGGGGGAAAAAAGTGGTGTACACAGGCCAAGCTGCACATTAATATGAACTCTGCTTATTTGTACTCTCTCAGTTGTGACCGCCAGCTCACCTTTCCCAGGAGTGTCATGTTGCTAGCTTCAGGCCCCGGCTGTTTGTGTCTCAGTGCGTTTGCCCCGGGTGTGTCTGTATGTACAGTACGTATGTGTCTGTATGTGTGTTCAATCTGAGTGCCAACAAACACAAGACTGCACACTCCCGTTGTGGATAAATGAGGCTCAAACTCCCTCTGTAGATATAAAAATCTCCTCGTTCTGAAACCTGCTAGTTTTCAGCTCCAACTCTGTAGCTCAAATTTATGCATCCCACGATGGTTTCCGGTTAGAAGTTTGAAGAGTGCAGCGCAGTTAGCGGTTTGGGACAGCCTGTACCCACACAGCTGTAACACGGGCTATTATTGCATCCAATAAATATGATGAGGCACACTGGAGAATTGGTACATTTAATGTACACTACCTCCCAAGCCTGGCGAGCTTTTTCGTGAAATAGTGCTTGTTCACATGACCCTCAAGTGCGAAACAATATATGACAGTAATAACTTTGAGTGTGTCTAAGCCAGTGCTGTGGGTTGCTGTAATCAGATTACATTTGTTTGCAATGCAGTAGTGTTTGTTTAACGTTTTGCCGTTCATTCAGTACTGCGGCAACAGTCAATTGTTTTTAATCGGCTACACCTTTACCCATTATTCTGTTCAGGTGCACACTCACCCTCAACAAATTTGGCGATGGTTTGCGTGAGGGTCTGAACGCTGCTGGGGAGGTTCCAGGGATCCTGCTTGATGTGGAGTCGCAACTTTTTGGTGCAGTTCACCTTGGGCTCCATCTCCTGCTGAAACTCTGGAACACACACACAGACATGCACAGAGAATTGGCACAGTGGCGGTATTTTAGTGTGGAAACAGCCTGCTAGTGTCGAACTCTGCAGTACATACATCATTCTAGACAGTCAAGCTCAACCTATCAGCTGCAGGAACAAGAAGAAAACATACTTTCGACTGGAGGGGGAATTGAAATAGTGAGGAAAGAATAATAAACATCTTGATCGATTCTCTGTTCTCCCTCTTCTCCAGCTCTCTTTCTCCCTGACTCTCCAGTTAGCCCTGTTCGCAGATTTTTATTGGCATAATAAAATTTCCCTTACTGAGCACATCAAGTTGTTGAAAACTATAACACACTTGAATTATTCATCAGATTGATTGTTCAGTCAACAAAACATTTCAGCCAAAGACGATCATCAAAAAAAGATGACAGAGGCCAATTAATTATTACACTCTCATCATCGTTCACTTTTCATCCTCTATTCCGCGTTACATCTCAGTCACTCTTCATGTGTCTCTCCTTGCATTTGTGTCATGCTTTCATCTCAGTCTCTCTGAATGAAATGATAAAACAAAATATGGGTCAGATAGAGCCGCAAACAAACAATATTCTTCTGTTTTATAAATGTATTCCACATATTCCTTGTTTTTGCTTTGGCAAAACACAAGTCTAAAAGTCTGTGAGCATGGCACAACCCCTCTTAAAACTTAACAGAGCGGCTTGTGATAAAGTTTACTTTGCAGACAAAAGCAAAGAAGAGATCTGTGATAGAGCGGTGGCTGTTTAACAGAGGCTTCAAGAGGGGTTTGGAGTGTGTTTGTGTGTCTGAGGGCGAAGGAGAGAGTTAGGGATCAGATGCAGGAATGCTCCACTTGTTAAATAATCCTATTTGCTCCCTTATCAACCACACACATTACAGGAGTGGAGATGGATCAGCTCTGATCAAGGCCTCCACATCCCTCCTGAGGGCATTTATGTGCACACACACACACACACACAACGGGAAGACCTATATTCCGTTCAAGCATATCCGCGCTCACTGGAAGACAGCCTGAGATGAGAGGGGAGTCGGTGTGCCAAATGAGTCGGGGTGTGTGGAGGCTTCCCTCATCCAAACATACAAAATAATCTGCTCCTCAGCATTTAGTGCTGATCACACTCTATTAAAGTCACTTTCAAGATCATAAAATAGGCAAAATTGCTTCATATCAGGGCTTATTAAAGTCTTACGTAACACAGTACAGACCACCACGATGCAAAACATACAGTTATCATTTGAGCAGAGCAGCAACACAAGACAGAGAGAAAACAACTGTTTTTGAGTGTTTCCTCTATCCAATCTTCATAAATGGGATGAGTCACATGAACGAAACACCACGGATCATGCAAGGGCATCGTACGCTACTTTTATATTAGTAGTGGGAAATGATAAGGCTGCATTTAGCCCCTTCCAGCAACATTTCCTACATCTTCCTGCAAGAGATAAAACTTAACAACAGATGAGTACGGTTAAACACCGAGGCCAAGATGAGGTTAGGTGGCAAGTAAACGGATAGCAGAAATAAAAATGAACAGATATTATACACGCACAGGAGCAGCTGCAGGGTCACACTTTCCATTGACTGATAAGTGGCACTACAATAACCGTAAAGAGGAGATGAGTGTGCAGCAAAGTGGTGCTGTTTCAACACTATGAAGTGCTTCGGAGTGAAGGACGGAGGGATATGTGAAAGCCACAAGAAGTGAAAAGACATTCACTTTCCCCAAAAGGAATACCTGGGTGAGACAATTAAATCAGTGCAGCAGCTGCACCTTCACAGTTTGTGGAACGCTGAAAATCTACGTTTTCCTCTCTCCCAATTATCGTAGTTTTTTTGTATTCATTCATTTATTTTTCCCAGTCTGGGACTGGAATGGGCACCAGAGCTGGAGCCAAGCAAGCGGGCAACAGAACTGGACTCTACAGCCCCTATAGACACAACCGAGGTGTTGAGACTGAAGAGCAGAACAACAGTAAACAACGGTGTTGCTTTCCACTGCTCCACACCTCTAGGCAAGTAAATGGATGAAGTCTGATGCTTAACCTGCAGCGTTTCTACTCAATTGATTGGTAAATAGCAGCTAATTTAGGCCATTCAACATTAGCTTAAATGTAGTGACACAGGGCCAAGTTGTTTTTTATCAAGATTACAAATTAAAAGGACTAAAGGGATGTTAGAAGGGGGGTCTGGATGGGTATTATTGAAAAAAAGAAGTGGGAAGACATGAGTGAGGAATGAGGCGAGGAGAAAATGTTTTTTTAAGCATCTGGAATCCACCAACAATACTCCCCCCATGTCTCTACAATCACATCTGTGCAGACACACATTACACAACAGGAAGCTACAGCCCACTTGCGCAGGCGGCAGCCGCGACATTTTCATTGCGTGCTCTGGTTTCTCTCAGTGATGGCGCTGGATGGGCTGGGGAGTTTCTCCAATATTATTTTTCCTCTCTCAGGCCTGCTGTGCAGCCCAGCACGGCCCAGGAAGCGGAGCTGCACCATCAAACAAAAACACATTCCACACAGGAAACACTTCCACTGCTGCGGTCAAATATAATTTTGATTCTAAAAGAATAACTTTGACATTTCTTGCTCAAGCTGTTTGATGGCCTGATGCACTGTGTAAAAGGACCCAGAAGCACATCACAGTACTGGTGTTTTACCTTGTAATCCTCTTCCGGGTGTGAAGCACTTGGTCTGCTCGAACGCCCGAGCCACCACTGCTCCTCTCAGCATGCTGGTGATGGAGTCCACCTGAAGGAAGCACAAAGGTCAAGACGGCGCACTTACACGATACAGTTTCACACTAAGCTGAGATCAAGAGCATGAGGAGGGAAGCAAAAACTGCTGCCCAAACATAACCAACACCTGCTTCTCTCACCCTCTCTGAAACACACACACACACACACACACACACAAAACTCCACAGAGCCCCAATGAATACAATTTGCTATGCAGTATGTAAACAAAGCTGTGGAAACTGCGCTACAATAAAACAAATGACGGGAAGCAGCCCAAAAGTGCAGAGACAGCAAAGTGCAGTTTGTTCTGCCTTTCCACTGCCGATGGAGACATCCTCCAAAAGCTTCTTCTGAATGGTATATGCATGTGTGTTTGTGTGTGTGTGCTAAAGAGTTTGTAAGCGTAATCCGATATAGTCAGTCTTTTCTTCAAAGGTCTCAGGAAGGTCATGGGTCAATTTAAGGCTGTCATGACTTCCCCTTCCTAAAGAAAAACAACAACGTCTGAATAAATGTGACCTTTAAAACATTAAGTTGAAGTATGAGAATTGTTTTGTGTTTTAAAATAGCAGAATAATCATGAAGTTGTGCATTATTTTAATGAGGCTATTTGCAATCCATCACACAACACGATCAGACAACACAATGACTTGACCTTTCACCTTAATAAGAGAACCCAAAAAGTCAAATGTTTTTAATAAAATATAAGATTTAAAAGGATGTTTACCTGCAAGACAAACTGGATTTCAGCAATGTTCAGGGACAGTAAGAGGTACGAGAATGTGTTTTTTTTTTGTTTTTTTGGTCTTTCCACTAATACATTATATCAATCACATCTGTACAGATGTTGAGCTGACCCACCTGACTAAAGAGATGTTCGAGAAAGCTGTGAAGTTTCTTCTGCTTTTCATGGGACAGCCACACACTGGAGGGCATCTCATCTCCTGCAGAGGCATGGATACAACTTGTCAGCATTAGTACACTCAAGTACTAAACACATGCATGTTTATTTACTGCATTTATGCATTTAGTACTGTGTGTGTGTGTGTGTGTGTGTGTGTGTGTGTGTGTGTGTGTGTGTGTGTGTGTGTGTGTGTGTGTGTGTGTGACAGAGACATCCTCAGACACGGAGGGAAAGCATATTTGACAGGATGCACAGCTGTGTAAGATGTTAATGACAAATCCAGCTGAGATGTGGGGCCAAACGGCTGTCTAATCCAATTAGATTCAACTTCAGGCATTTTTGTTCTCGCCTTCTCGATGATATAATCATGCAGCAACATTATAATCATGACCTGTCACTTATGAGGCTATTTTGCTATATACTGGGAATCAAACAAGTTATATTATTTCTATCTAAGTAGGTCCAACGGTGTGTGTCATGTCATCTGTGTTGCATTTTTGTACCTGAGTCCATGTCATCACTGTGAACGTAAGAGCTGCAGTGGCTGCTGCAGATGCTGGTGAAGGAGGCGATGGAGTTTCTGTTGCTGTTACAGTCACTGAGAAGAAAAAGAGAGATCGATGTTAAAGCTAGGATGTTTAATTAGTCTGTGTTTAGATGTGTTTTTTCTTATGTAAAATCTTGATAGCAATCGATACAGCAAATGCTCCCACTTCCAAAAGAAACAGAAACAGCAACTAAGTGATTTCAGTTGTCTCATTCATCAAAGAATTATATTCCTTAAGCTAAAAGAACAGCTATGTTCTTTTATTATGTTCATTATTATAAAACTAGGTGTTTTCTTACATAGGAGTGAGACATAAGGGTAGCTGGATATGGTTAGCAATGACAACAATGCACTGGACTCACACTAAACAGCTCCTGGGCCTGTTGTTCAGCAGCTTGCTAACTTTTTAGCATGAAGCACACAGGCCCACTGCAGCCTCTTTAAAAATGGCCACCTCATTGGCTGCTAGCATTAGCAAAACGCACACAAGCTTGGCTTTTTACGATTGTGACATTTGACCGAGTCGTTCATTTGCCCTCAACTGCACCCCAGCAAGAGCTACGGGGCAGTCGGTGTCTGTGTAGTCAGGCAGTGTGTGTCGTTTCATATGTTTCGGAGATTTTGCTCTGAAGGGAGGCCTGGGGGGGGGGGTGGGCAATTTTTCGGATGGATACTTTCAAAATGTAGCTTGTTTTCGCCGGTTTCTACAATATCAGCGACTCCAGCTTTAAGGAGAGAAAAATATTTATTTTATTCGGTAACTGTATGGTATATCTACTCACTTATCTGACTGTGGCCAGCAGCAACCACAGTATGGTATGCCATTCTGTGGTATGATGCAATATTGTATGGTTTATTATCTTCTATTGCTATATAAATAGAGCTTACTATTACTGCCATGCGATACTACTGAATTTTTTACAGATTTCTGTTTTCATGGCCCTCTCTCACTGTTATTCTTTATCTAAGATGTTCTCTAAGATCTCCCCAAAGCCTCTTACGTAACATTGTCCCAGTTCACTCTTACCTATATGAGTCTCTGTTGCTGATTGTGTCATGTCCAGAGTCCTCCTGCTCATCCCCTGCCACATTGAAACACACTTTCTTCCCGTTGCGCTCCCCCTTCTCCCCCTCGCTCTCCGCTGATATGTAGCTCTCTGGAGTCCTTGCCTCTGTCGCCGGAGGGTGGGTGATGGAGGATAAAAGGCTGACAGAGAGAGGGAGAGAAACGGTAACTAAAACAGCTATGACATTCATCCAAAACTCGAGACAGCGGGATGAAAACAGCTTCTTTGATCAGACTAATGCAACACAGAGGCTATAACATTTGTCACAGCACAGTTACATATTGAACTGTACATCCAGCATGGGCAGCATGTGCGTGTGGTTGTCAAACAGTTGAGCGAGAGGGCCAAACAAAACTTGTTTGTGCTCAGCTTCCGTCACAACAGCTTCAGAGGCACGGGGTATCCACATCATATTAATAGGCTCAAACATGGCGCGGGGTACAGCTGTGTCAACATGCCGCGACTCCAGTGCAAAGATCAGCTCTCACTGTTACCGCCGGCCTGTATTGTATCAGGCCACTATCAGAGGAGCAGGAAGAGGCCGGCCGGGATATTTTCACAGTTGCAGCAACACATGGTGGCATTTAAAGCCATATTCCAATAAATGCTGGGCTCTGACTTTTTTTTTGATCTCACTCCCCACGCACACACACCCTGACACGCCATGTCTGTTTACATTTCAGGCTTATTTTAATTTGCGTCCGCTTACATTTTCCATTGTGTCATAACATCGGCCTTAACGACATTTGGAGGCAGTGCGGAGGGGGCTGCTCGAGGCCGCTGAAGTAAACAACCTGTCTCCCTCACGCTGTCCAAATGCATCTGAGATTTTTATGCCTTTCATGCTTTTAAACACCTCTCCTTTCCCCCCTGATTCCTCCCTCCAACACTCTATTGACCCCCTTTCTCCCCATTCACAGCCTGACTGGGCCACAGAGATGCCCTCATTATGGGCCACTCCAGGAGCCACCACAAAGCCCCTCCACAGCAGAGTGGCATTCCATCGCCATGGAGAAGCTCTCCAGGCTCTGCGATTGGCTATTGGTTAATAAAGAAGCGAACGCAGTTTGGGGCCTTTGGGGCGCAAACTATCGGAGGGAGCGAGGGAGAATAACAATGACTGGATCAGAGAACAGGGCTGCAACAGAGGGGGAAAAAAACAGGCCAAAGTACACCGCTGCTTATCTCGAGCAATCAGAAAGATCTCTTAATCTCCCACAGGAAGCTCCTCAACCCACTTCGACACATTAAACCATTAGACATCAATCGCCTTCATTGCAGCTTCTAAGTGCATCTGCATTACAAAGCTCCCCATCAGGCAGTTTCGCAGTGGGTTATTTGCATTCTTTAATCCATACTGAGGTAAATGAGTCAGAGGGCCCTATAGCGATGAAACTGCCACCAGCCAGGATGCTATTAATGATGCGCAAAGAAGAGGGAAAATGTGCGAAAATGGAGGTAGAAAGTGGGGAGGGCCTGACTTGATCCAGGAAGGGAGGAGGTCCTGATGTAAAATGCACGTCCACACGCAGCTGTGACCCCTTATCTGTGGCCCCCTGAGGCAAAGGGCCACGAGTCGCTTCCTCAAAATGGATTCCTCAGGAATCAGCCAAGATGTTATGTAACACGTCGCTCTGCGTTCGGTAGTTTTCCTTTCCTGAATTACTTGACTATATTTGTATTCTCCCGTGAACGTACCTCAGGCTTCCTCTCTTGACTTTGGGTTGTGACAGGGGAGGTTGACAATAATGCACCAAAGAGCCCTCATAAATATGGCCACTTCAGTTCATTATTTAATCATTACTAAGTGGTGCTGTCAAAGCTAGTCACACCCAGGACAGAAAGAGAAAGAGACACAGAGTGAGGAATGTTGTGTGCAGACGGCCGTGCAGAAAGCAAGACAGAGCAGAGATGAGGCAGGACAAAGAGGGCAGCGTGTGTGTGAGCAAAACAAGTGGCGCTGCTGACCCCAGGCTGGTCAGCAAACAGGTTAATATGCAAACTAATCTAATGAAGGGCTCAGAAGTGTTGAACACACCCACAGAGGTCAGATCAATGCGCCCATACTAGCAACACATCCCATATTAGTTCCACTGCTGCCCGCCCACACAGCTCACACTCAACACTCCTGAAGTGTGCATGTGTGCGTAGGTCTGCATGTTTAAACAGATAGTGGATGGTAAAGGTCATTATCCCCTCGCCAGCCGCGTCACGGGCCATTTGAATGCGCGCGGACACAACTACGCTAATTGGTAGCGACAGGAGCGTGACAGAATTTGTCCGCCGCTCCATCTAGTGACTTTTAATGTCATTCTCAGAATGCCGCCGCCTTCACTGAGGAGACTTCTAATGACTAAATCAATCAGATGATCACCTAAGGATTCAAAACACACTCATCTATTGTAATCAGGGAGCTGCCCGCCATTAATCTGCAGGTGGAATCTGACGCTGTGACCACTTTAGCGGTTTTACACACACTGGGAATGTGTGTGCATGCGTATGTCAGTGGTCCATTGTTGCTAAATGGCATTTCCAGAGGGCACCTGGCCTAATGACACACCCTCTAGTTCATTGAGATTGTGTTTCCTGTTTGGGGGTGGGGGAAGTCGGACTGGAGCAGCGTTTCCCATTTCCTTTCCGCAGCCTCATGCCCTTCCAAACAATGAACCCAGTGACCACACGAAACACAAGAGTGGCGAGCCAGGAAAACACTGATCTAACATGCACATGCCATATCGGGTTTAAAATCCTTAGCATAAATGAGGCGTGAGCATACCTTTGTGCACAAGTTGTGCAGACATACTGCAGAGAAAATCCACCAAACTGACACACACACTCTCTCTTTCTCTCTCTCTCAAACACACATGCGCGTGCACACACACACACACAGGTGCTAGATGTAATGACCACAATGTATGCCCGCCCAGCGCCAGATGCAGCACAATGAAAAAAACAGGCTGCTAAAGTTACAGCTTTTATATGAGGCAATCTGGTTTCAGCGGACACTTCCAATCAAGTCGAATAGAATCAGCGAGTGAGTGTCTCTTTCCATCATAAACAAAAAGTGATTTGAAGTGTTTGGAAAAAAAACCCCAAAACATTCCACCCATTGTTTTGCTATTTGTGGGCAATATGTGAGACTAGATTAATCTCAGACCCGATTTAATGAGACAGAACGCTGTTCACGGTCTCACATGGGAATGATTTGCAGGGGGTTTGTGCACAGGAGAAAAAAGGTAAACGTGTTACTTGGGTGTGTTTATGTTTGCACGTGCACAACACCAACTTACTCATGAATGTGAGCACCGTGCGTCTCCATCTCCTTGACGACCGTGGTGAGTTTGTAAAGGAGCTTCTGGTAGGCGTCCAGGGTGAGCAGGTCTTCCTCTCTGAGCAGGAAGCGAAGGCCGTGACCCTCCGTCCTGCCCAGGCTGTGACCTGATGGTGCAGCCATGGTGGTGATAGTATGCTGGACGTTAACCATTGGGTTCAGTTTACCTGTGGTGACAGAAACAAAATGGTAAAAGTGCTTTCTTTTTCTCGACGTGTCGTTATTCCACTGTGTGGGTATTTTGTTTCAATGGTCACCCTGCTCAGCACTGCTGCTGCTGCGGCCTCCTTTCTCCAGCGTGTTCTTCCTGTTGTCCAACTGCACACCGAGGGCACTACCCAGGGAGGTGGTGGTCTTCGGGTAGGACACCTCCATCACGTTGATATGACAGTTTGTAGGGCAGAAGTCGCTGCTGTGGAGAGGGGACACCTTGGCTTTGGCCTGCTTGAAGGTTGGCCACGCTCTGTTCTTTAGTACCCGAGCAAACTGTTCCGAAAAAGTCGAGAACGAGAGAAACAGGTGGTTTAGTTCATAGTGAACGATTAACATGACTACTACTACTACAACTGTTGTGTATAAAGGTTTTTCTACCAAATTACCAAATAATGTCAAACAAATCAAAAGTACATTCTTGCTCCAAGAAATCACTAAAACAAAAGCTGAGTAGTCCAACATAGATTGCGGTTTTTGTACCACTTTGCTTGGTTGTTCTGCTTTAATGCTGTTGTGTTTACTGTAAATATGTTATTCTAAACAGAAGAGAAAAATCCTCAATCTAAATTGGCTTTGTTTTCATGACTGAATAAACTGAACATAGAAACTGGAAACACTTTAGAGTCGACTGGAGACACAGTGGGCTCAGGCATGTGTCAACTGCCCAATCAGAGCAGACCAACTACCGGGAGGTGACCTTAAACAGACAGGGGCTGAACAATATGAGAGCATTAAAGCATGTAAATCTATTCTAGTATTAACCCAAATGAAATCATGAACCTGAAAATGAGCAGAATATGTCTCCTTGAATAGGTATGATAATTTAGATCATCTGTGTATCTTACTGAATAAAAGGCTTAATGTAAAACAAACTACAGAATATCTGTCAACTTGACGGTGCTGTTTTGTTTCACACATGACTTCTGGCACTAGAGGAAAGGTATAAACACACATTACTGTACATTTTTCAACATTCCTTTTTTTTTCTGACAGCTTGAATATTAAACTCAAATCAAAGATCCAAGACAGACACATAGCATCATCATTACTCACACATGTGAAGAACTCCAGACCCAAACATGTCCATTTATCTTCTAAATGGTATGATATTGAATTAAGCTGATGTATAGCAGCTCATATCATCAAGTCTATGAGGTTATATGATGAAATGGTGTTTTGCTATTCCCGATTTGATTTGTAACTTCAACAAACCTCCAGAATGTGCGCCTGTGTTTTGAATTTGTTGCAGAAGAACTGTGGTTGTATTTTATTACAGTAACATCAAACATGCTTTCCGTGGACAAAATCAAATAAAGATGCTTTCAGATGATATAACACACTGTTAAACGAGTGTCAATATCCTCCTCAGTGGCTTAACGCTATGGAACACCTATAGAATATCTAGCTCACCCAACCCTGCTGTGCTGCGAGATAACATCTCCATGTAAAACAGAATTCATGGGGAGCCCGGAGGACTGCTCGGATCCAGCAGAACTGATACATATTATCACAAACACGTTTTTTTCTTTGCAACATTTGGTTGCACTTTCCTTGAACCCCCACCATCACAGGGCCTGCATCCTGTCTTGGATGTTACACAGCAGACGCTACAAGCCGCCAGGACAGTTTTTAGTAACTTGGGCTGTCAAGCAACATAAGCAGAACATAATGTATATGTTTACCAAGGAACTTAAACCAAACATGTCCTCTCGGTTATCTCAGATAGCTGCAGTATGGAACTACTGAGATGATACGCTCCAGATGGACCACTAGCTGACCTTCTCACGAGACCAAAGAGTCACAACACGTCTCTTATGTGTCTCCAAAGGTTTCTCATTTCCAGGCCTCAGGCTAAAATCTCTCCCTTGTATCTCTGTTCTGTCCCTTTTTGTCACTTCCTCCCTCTTCCATCCTTCCCTCACTTCTCGCTCCTTCTCTCATTGTTTCACTTTCGCTCCCCCCTCCTCTCTCTCTGGGGGTTTGAGAAGGAATGCTCCAGTGCAGGAGGGGATCTTACACAACAAAAGTCCTGGCTGTGGCTGTGCGGGGCTATTTATAAATGACTGGTAATTAATTCAAGGCCCACTCTAATGTTGAGTCAGATCTTTTCCTCCCCCCCCCCCCGTCACGCACATTTGCACGCATCGGGATGTTTGGCCTATAGACACATGCTTACAGATGTGACTGAAAAGCGATGGGGCTCTGTCAGCAACCGGCTGTAACCTACTTACAAACAAAGTGGCAGGTTTGACAACTTATTGCACACATACTCACAAACTGTTCACTTCAGTGACAAGTTTGTAAGACAATGAAAGACGTCTTAGCTAAATATTTCGTCTTCGCTCTGAAGTCATTGAGAACTAATTACAATGATTGGAGCATGTTAGGTTTAATGCACAGAAGCGCTTTCCACTCTGCATATTCTTAACCCCCCTTTCACACACGCACATATTGCTAACCCAGGGTTAAACAGCTACAACTAATGTTTACATTCAAGATTGAAGCGTGACTACTCTGTTTACTTTAGCCCCATTTCACACGGCACCTTTAGGCCATGTGTTTAGTCCATTTTCAGGGGATGACCCAGAGATCTTGGGGCTTAATATGCTTGGGAGCAGGGGCCAGCAAGCCCAAACGCACATCTTGCTAACAACAGTCACTTCCAGTCAGATCTGCATCAACGAGATACATGTGGTTGTTAGCGTAACGTTAAAAGATAAGTAATTAAATGTGTGTGGCCGACCCATTTGATATTTCAGCAGTGCTTACTTTATGTACAGTGATGCTTTGCTATTATCTTTCATATCTACCAAACAGTGACATCTTGGATCTTGCTTATTACTTAGTACCAAAGCTAACAAGTTACTCATTATATCACCATTTTACTTTTACAAAGGTAACATTTCTCCAAGGATATACCAAGCAACGAGCTTCTTTAGATCATGTCCGTCTCTATACAACCGTGCCCTGCTGCAAAATCCAATGTCTGTTGTTTAGCCGGGGCCTAAGCCTAATTTCTTGTTGACAAGTTTCACATTGCTGTGCTGCCCCTAGCAGATGCTTCAGTAAATGACTCAAACTTTGCAAGGGATGACAACATTCTTTGCATCTTTGACTGAGACAGTTTCAAAACAATGAAAACACTTTAAAGTGTACGTCTCTCCTTCATATTTCCTGCTTTGGAAAGCTTTGTGGCTGTCTTCTGATGATCTGCCCTGACATACCATGTTTACAGCCCACCAAGGACAAAAAGCGAATTGTGTTCTGGCAATGCAGTAATGCAGCATTACTTAATATAGTAACTGTTATATAATTACTGGAATTTGGAAATTGCAATTCTTCACATTGCTTGTTACCAAGGAAAGTATTACAGTAAAGAGTTGTTTAATAACACGTTACGGCCCAACACTTTCTATGGCCCAACAGGAAAACTAGGTCTCTCTGACTTTTGTGAAAGTGTATGAAAGCATCAAACAATCATTTAAGATAGAGAGGGTGTTTACGATTTGAAAGAACATAATGAAAAAAAGCATTTCTACTGTATGCAAGCTAATGTGAGGCTGGGTTTTTCTAACTACTCATACTTGTAAACAAACATCGTGATTGGTTCCATGAAAGCCTTCTTTGCACGGGGCTTACAGCTCCCTTAGCCTGGGGCTAAGAAGGTTCTAAGAAAAATTATAGCCCTGGGGTGTCAGTGCAGTGTGAAAACAAGCCTCAATCAAAGACTTTTATGTCTTTTGTAGTACATACTCAGTACGTCCTCCTCACTCAGGGGCATGTGTTCTTGGGGACAGTTGAGGTTGCTATAAAAGTTAAAGTGCATCAACCTCTACCTAAGTTCAGCAGGCTTTCCACTCCCCTGGGAAACGTGGTATTCATACATTAGCTTCATCCTGCTTCTGTTAATCTGAGTGTACACTGAAATGCTTAAGATGATTTTCATGGTTACAAGCTGTGTGAAAACTATACATATGCAAGATAGTTACCTTTCTGTAGTTGGTGATTCTCCTGTTGATGTGCTCCACCCTCTCACCACACATGGCACTGAAGCGTACCTGCAGCTCCTCAGGGATCACATCACAGCTGAAACTCAACCTGCTGCACATCTGCACCAGCGTGTCATCATTACGCGCCAGTGCCTCCAGGATCTGGTCAGGCAAAGGGCAAACAAAGGCAGAGATGATTAACTGATGTCTCTAAAATCCCTTTTCAAGAAAACTAATGGAATGTAAATGAACGGCCGAGCGCCGATTTTTCCATCGGAAAACAAAACATATTTAGGCCGCAGGGCTGATTCCTCTGCAGCATTTCATGAGCAGTTTAACTGAGATATATTACATTTCCATGTGCTTTTCATAAATCCACAGAGATAAGCCCAGACTGTGATACATATGCTGTACGTATGGATAAAGACTCTGACTTCCCCGATCAGAGATTAGATATGAGCAGGAAGAGAGACACAAATCTCCCAGCTGTCTTAATGAGATGCCCGATGGAGGACAGAGAAAAGCAGAGGAGGAAATGTAAGAGCAGAGTGAAGCACAAGAAAACGCATGCGCCCCGACAGCGTTAGCAATATTAAAATTCAACATCACACAGATCTCAGAGGACATCCTGGACTGCCGGGGCAGATGTTTAAAATAATACTAACATTACTTTCACTTTGCAGGGCTGGGAAACCACTTACAGTCAGAGGGGATGTGGCAAGTTTTATTTTTATTTAAGTCATCAACTTTCATTTAAGATGGTGCTTTCAAAGACGTTAGAACTCCAGGGCTGTAAATCTAGATGAGTGAGAGACACCAACGTGTGATCTCTGCTAATTTACCATGAACAAGAGACATCGTGTTCATTATGGAATCTGGCATAAACATGTTGCAGACTGCATTTTATCTTCCTTGCCGGCATGTGCGAATGTACGTCTGGGTGAATTTTCTTTCCTCTGTGTGTCTTAAATCAGTAATGATCAGTGAACATCGCCAGTGGGATGTAAAAAGCATGCACTTAACACAGCTGGGAACTAACATGACTAAAATAAAAGCTGTCCGTTTTAACTAGCATCAAGACGCTTCATCTGCACAGCAGGAGAGCTGTTGGCTGTGTCAGGCTGTGCGGAAGTTACACTGTAGAAATTGTGCGTTGTTTCAACTTTGAGGAAAGGAAAGATGCCATGACCTGAGTTCTTGACTACAAATTCTGCTAACTTTCAAACAGCAAACATATATAATGAAATATTATGACTTATCAAAATCATTTTCAAGTTCAGAGAGAGAGACAGAAGCACTGAATAAGTAATAAAACACGTCTTTCCATCTCTCTCTGTAATCCTAAGACAGCCATCTTGACATCAGAGCCTTGAAAACACTAGTATGTTTCTTAAGTTCCAATGTGAAGCTTTAGGGGGGATTTAGAGGCCGAAGTGGAATACAATACTCATAATCCTGTTTTCATTTGTGTTACCTGAAAATAAGAATTGTCGAGTTTCTGGCTCTACAGAAATGCTCCGGAGGGTGAGGTTAGGGGCATTCATACAACCTGACCCCTAGATGCCACTAAATCCTACTCTGATCTTTAAATATTAATAAAATTAATTGTCAAATTAATTTGTGTACAGAACACCAGAAACCAATCTGTTCTCTTCTGCTGGAGAACAAATGATTCATGTGATTAAACATGAATACAGCAAGGAATATGCTCAGATAAAGATCATGTCAGCTGAAATAATAAAGGTTTTAAACTACATGTTGATTCTTGGACTATACAAGACAGCACTTTTGGGTAAAAGTGAAAACATTTTGTGTTTACATAACCAGGGATGTAATATAAAGAAGTCCTGATGATTTTACAGAAATGTGAAACTAGCTTGGTAACAAATGTGCTGGTAGATCATAATATATCATATAATTTAACCATACATTCACTACAGTTATACTGTGGACAAAATACCTTAGCAGTGAGACTGAAGAATCCCTTTGGTTCCACCATCTTTTCCAGCACGTGACACTTGATACCAGCTGTACTGTCATACTCATACATCACTCCGTACTCCAGGTGGACGTTGTCTACCGTCAGACTTACGTGGTCCTTCTTCCCGTCGATGATCGCTATAGTGTTAAATTTGTCCATCACCTCTGAGGTTTTAAAATCACAGGAGAACATAAGAGACGGTGGTGAAACAGATCTCTGGTTATTTGCATGCCAACAGGGCAGCTCACATGTGTGAATCAGATAAAAACGATGTTATGATCATGTTTTCAGAGAAGAACACAGAGAATCTTCACCACAGAAAGTGTTTGCATCATCACAGGAGGCCTCAGACCACCAAATGTGCAGCTCATTTCAGAAGAAGACCCTCCGCGAGTGGCTTCCTTCCATCGCCCTCCGAAAAAGACGAGCAATTCCAAGGGCATTAAGTTAACCAGCTCTATGCTAACGTGGTGACTTAATATGGCAATAAATCCTGCTCTGTTCTGTTCATGTTGCTATGAAGGGAATAGTTTTCCTGTTTTACTTTCTCATTGGGATCCATAAATTGCAGGGGGAGAATTAACACTTGATGAGCCAGAGGAGCTGCTCTCAGGCTAATGCGCTCCAGATGAGCCTCATCGGAGACGCGTCTGACTTGTTAACTGGAGCTGGTGTGTTCCTGCGAACAAGCCTGCGTTACATCCACAGACACCTTGAGCCGAAAACACTTTCCCTGATGAGCAATTATTATGCAGTTCCTTGAGAATGTGATTGTATGGATGTGTGTGTGTGTGTGTGTGTGTCTGTGTGTGTGTGTTTGGTCACCTTCTACTTTACACTCAAAGCCGTCTCCATTCTCCTCAAGGGCTGGCTTCTGGTTCGTCTTCTGGTTGTCTTCCTGGGCGCTCTCACTGTTGTTGTACACCCACTTAATGGTATCTTGCTGCATAGGGTTACAAAACAGGATTTTTTTTGTAATGTTTGTGCATCATAAAAAGATCTGAAACAACTGAAACATCTATTTATACCTCAAACGTGTATTGAACTAAACTGTCTTCACTTAGAACTGAATTGACTGGAACCAGCATAGTCACAACTGTCAACACAAACCAAGTCTACTGTAGCATTCCTCTTATCTCCTCACTCTCTCTGGTGGTTAACAGGTGGCATTTCTATCCCTAGAAAGCTGGAAAACAAGCAGAATAAAACTCTGAGCGCACAGAACTCTGGAGTGTGTGTGCATGTGCGTGTGTGTAAAGAGGCTGGGGTTTGGGTTCGATGCAGCATGTTTAGCTGATTCTGCCCAGATATGGTGTGCAGTGTCACAGTTGGGTTGGCAAAGCATACAGTGAGAAGCCTTCACAAACATATGGGAACATGGTGCTTGGTGTGACCGCAGAGGCGAACCCATGCCAATCTCATCAACTCACTCTAGCGTGCCGCACCGCCCCGTGTGTGTGCGTATGTGTGCGTGCGTCTGTGTGTCTGTCTGTCCTCTCCACACCCAAGCCACAGTGGGTTTTCTGCCAAGGCTGCATGCTGTGCCTGCCGAATGGTCTGTGGTCTTCTGGTGTACAGCCGCACACAGAAAGAGACAGAGCGCGCGCGCGAGAGGGCGGCTCCTCCGCGTCCATACTTGATGCAAACCAGATCTGCAGTAGTGTTGGAACCCTGAAGCACTTCATTAAGTCTAAAGTCCCAACGGGGCGCAGTTATAGTGACACACTACACTAACTCACATCATACGCACAACCCTGGGCTTCCACTTTCACACAATTTTCCCACCTTCAACAGGTGGCATACTGAGCTTTGCTCTCTCTGCTCTCAACCATTCTACCAGGGTGGGAAAAAAAGAGAACCCTGGCTGGCTTTTCCTCCATATTTTCCCCCCATCTTTTCCTACCTCCAGGGATTTCAGCCAGCCCCAGATCCTTTCCCACCTCTCCCCGCAGCCTGCCAGTCTCCCAGAGCAGGCCCACCGCTGTGAGCCAGGGGTCAGAGCTGGAGGAGCCAAAACTACTATTATTTTTGCGTAATGACCCAAGAGAAGGAAAGAAGGAGTCAGAGGGAGAGAGAGGGAGAGAGAGATATGAAGGTGAACAGGAGCTAGGAGGTCTGTCTGTGTTTATTCTCACGGTCAACTAGTCCGTGTTTCCCCCACTTTTTTTCTGCTCTTTTTTGCTATTTCATAATCTCCCACACTTCTTGCCCTTCCAGTTTCGTTGCACAACTATCGGAACAATCAAAATACGATTCAAATCATCTAAGCTTTCCGCAAGTGTGGTTCATGGGAAATGAAAGTGTGACCTCGGAATCAAACAAAAGCTGGATTCTGTTGATCGAGTGATCGTGTGATCTCGAGGACCCATCTTGCTACGCTTCAAGCTATGTGCCAATGGCCGAACTACAGTGGTTCTGTTGGCAGCTATATGTGTGGCTAACCTTAACCTTAGACCTAACCCTAACATGTTATATCAAAACTGGAGAGTTTCATTGATTGAAAGTTAATGATCGATTGCCTGCCCTGTTCGAAACTTTTTTCAAGGTTAACTTCCCAGATGGTTAAGCGTGACAAACCATCTGGCGCACCTGGTTATAGAAACGTACAGTATGACACCCTGAACACTCCCTCTGGCTGAAACAATTCTTCTCCTTCTCCCTCACCTGTGTCGGCCGTCTGTACTTCCTGCACGCGGTGACATGAGCGATGACGCTGGCGTGGCTCTCCTTGCTCACATTGATGCCATTCACCTTGATGATGCACTGGCCCGGGTGCAGACCGGCGATGGCTGCCACCGTGCCTGGCGTGAGACAGAGGCAGGCAAAGAGACAAAAGGAGAGGTGTCAAGGGTAATAACTGTAGCACATTATCCTGCAGGTGAGAGCGGAATCCGGATGACACAAAAACCGGCACGTCCCCCAAAAAAACAACTGTCACATCTCCCACATCCTGTACACAAATTTGGGTTGAACAACATTCCTTTATTGTATTTGCAACTTTAGTTTCCTGTTTTGGCAGCTCGGGAAAAGTGTGTGAGAGGGAGAGAGGAGGGAAGTTGTTTATCTGGGGTAGACGAGGGCCTCTCTGAGGGATGTGATTCAGACCATAAGAGAACTTCAAGGTTTACAGCTATCAGAAGGAAGTGCATGGCAGACTAAATATTCCTCCCATTTGTTTTCATAGCCCCTTAAACACACACCAGGCATAGCTCACATTGCAATATACAGAATCTGCACCTCAATCGCCAAGAATGTGTAAGAATGTAAATTATCAGGCTGCCTTCGTATGAAATTATATCAACAGACAGGTCTACTTTTTTCTGAGTAGAACAGATATATGGGCTACCAGTCAGCACAAGAACCAATATGATACAAATGTTATTGGAGTCGCCTCTCTTCATGTGTATCTGTTTGCTTTCCTAACACGATTGCCAGCAGCTTTATTTACACACCCTGTTTCAGGCAGGTTTCTCCTTTGGAAAATCTTAAACTTAACAGGAAGTGCTTTGTAATTACAACAGAAACAACACTCTTTATGGAATACGTACAAAAAAATTGGGTTGGTTAAAAATGCAACATGTAAGAATGTTTGTTTAAAACATTTCAAAATGAACTTTTGATTCACCATAAAGAAATCACAGTTTTCTTGTTATATCTAACACGTCTATGTATTTTATTGTAGAGGTATCACCTTGACATCCTAATCTGAACCTCAGTTTGTGCTTACAGTACAGTACAGATCTTCATGGCCCACCTTTTCAACATAATAGGGTTATTTTAATCTTTGCTTACTGTGAGGGAAAGTTTACTTGCTGAATAACACAAATAATGCAATGGAAACAGATATTGCTTATACCCAAAGTTGCTTGTTAATATTTCGGAAAAACTGTCTGAATACAAACACTGACACAGGTACAGATAATGACATCACTGTGCACCTCAAGTTAAGATATTTCAGTCGGTGGCTGACCTACTACAAACCTAACAAACAAAACATGAAGAAAAAGAAAGCATCACAGAAATGACAGTGTACCACCGACAACGAGAGTACAGTGCCACCCAAAAGTGATTTAATGATGAACCTGTTATCTACTCCTTCCTGTCTCTCAGTGTCTCTTCTCTAATTGTCTCTACCTGCTCCTGTTGACCTCAGACGCCAGGGGACGGCTGCTGTTATGACAATCCAGGGGATTAAACACCTCCTTCATCATCAGCTTTGTCTCGGGGGATCAGAGCATCTACTTAAACACACGGCAGGTTCCCAGGCAACCACATCATCAGGCCAACATATGCAGACACTCACACGCACGCACACACACACACACACACACACACACACACACACACACACACACACACACACACACACACAAACACACACTCACACACAAACGCACGCACACACACACACACATTGGAAAGCGACAACACTTTTCTACCCTGCTATCCCACTTAGATTGCTTAAGGAAAAGAAACAAGATTCAATTCCCCTGTGAACAGCCAGACAAGGCTATGGATTGTTTTTGGATTGGACGCTATCTTGTGCCAGCCTTGATAGTGGCGCTGCTAGACACGCTGCGTGTTTGGAGAAAAAGAGGAACTCTGATTAAAAAATGATGAGTGCTGCTTCAATCACACCGAGGAACTGAACCGCGAAGAAAAAAACAGTGACTAGGCGGGCGCCCCTGTAGCTCAGTTGGAAGAGCACGTGACGCATATACAGAGGCCTCGTTCAAGTCCAGCCTGTGGCCGTCATCTCCCCGCTCTCACAAGTCACGAAAGTCACGAAAAGGCCCAAAAGAATACTTTAAAAAATGTAAATAGGTACAGGGGAATTTTTGTGATGTGCAAAGTGACTGATAACCAGATAATTTTGCATTTTGGCTGCACCATTAAACAACCAGCGGAGGCACATGGAGAGCATCAGTGGGGAAAATGGGCCTCTGGTGGCCAAGTCACGCACCCCCCCCCCCCCCAAAAAGGCTGGCGTGGCAGCTGCTTGCCAGCTGGGCCGCAATAACAGCTAGGTGACGGGAGGCTCTTTTTAGCTGATGAAGAGAGAAAGCTCAAGTGTTGGAGGCAGTGATCTCTTACCTCTCCCAACAGCGTGGACCACAGACGGGCCGAAGCCACGGATCTGGAAACCCAAGCCTTCAGCCGAGTCTGGGATCTTTACCGTCCTGGGGAAGAGTGAAAATAGGATACGTTATCACGAATAATCACAGATTAACATATGTACATATGCAGATCAGACTTACTCTCTTGGCTTGGTGCTAACAAGCACCCTGAGGGGTCCCTTGCTGTTGAAACACTGCCTGAGGAGAACTTCGACTTCAGAGAAAGGCCTGAGGAACACCAGGTCTCCATTTATGGCAAACAGCTTCTTCCCTACTTCCAGGCCAGCCATCTTAGGAGAGGAGAGAAGAGGAGAAGAGCGTACAGAATCCAAATGAAATGTCATTTTTATCTGAAGTTTTCTGCTATAAAAACAGCAATATTCCCGAAGGAGTTCTATACATCACAAAGAAAACCACACACACAATACGGGAGAACTTTTATCTACTAGTGTACAGCTGGGTCCCGTTGTGGATTTCATTGTCCCAGACTGAATATTTAAAGGCAAACACACACACACAAGGCTCGTCTCTATGCGATCCAGACCTTCTAGCCACATTTGGTTGCTACTTCAGGGCTGGAGGGAATTACAGGTCGTGTGCTCAAATTGATCACATTCGCCTCCAAACTCCTCCGTCCCATTTTCATCTAGCAGATCAAAGCTGAACACCAAAGGAAACCTCAAAAATACGGTGCCCTTTAATGCGCTCTATTTCTGCATGAAAATGCCTCTAATGTTAACATCAGTGTCCATCACCGCAAAGCCGGAAACAGTTAAAGATCTAGATTTTTCATGACGAATGGCCGAACCGCATTTTTAGCTACAAAAGGCTCCTGCTGATTGGCACAGAGCCGCTGCGAAGCCACCAGAGCTTTGCAGGACACAGTGAACCACATTCGGAAAGCCAAAGACATCCTCGGATCTCGGTGCCTACATCGTTCCAGCAGAGATTACATGGATGTATTCTCCACTGTAGGAGACTATATGTAAATCCAGGCGGTAAGAATTAACAGAATTAATAACAAGATCATTTTGAAAATCAATTTGTTCAAGAAGATTGTTGGGCTGAGTGGATTTGCAGAAACAAAAGGACTTTTCAGGATGCTTTCACGTACAGAACATGGAATCCTAAATGGAGCAAGCTTCACGTTAGCTGTGTTGTGCTCGTTGTATCCATTGTGTTGAAGCATCCTTACCTCGGCTGGGGAGCCCTTCTCTACAGATTTGATGATGGGCACCCTGTTCCTCTCTTCCAGGGTAAAGCCGTAGCCTCCATCACTAGGCCTTATCTGAGAAAAACGACATGTCCCTCATCAGCAAAATCCCAAGCCAGCAGAGCAGGACATTTTCACAGAGCGCAAACACACAGACACACACACAAGAGGCAGATTCTGGTACAGACAGATAGCAGCGACGTCAGTGTTTACTCTCTCCTCTGAGAAGAATGCTTACTGAGGTATAAAATGGACTTTTGCAGTGTTATGACTTTCCTTCTCTCACAGCTGTGTGCTTCGTAATGATTTAGTGTTCCTTTGGTTTGCTCTGCTTTGTGGGTACGTAACTGCAAAAGTCGCAGCGCATAAGACAGACTAATCAATCAATAAGCCACAGAGGAGTGCTGTAAGTGAGCGCTCACCAGGAGAGACTTGGAGATGACGTTCTCGACTATTTTCAGGTCGTGCTTCATGGGTTTGTATTTGGTGTTGGAACCCTCCATCTCCTCATCAGCAAAGAAGCGGAACAGCAAGGGCTCGTCCTTGAATTCACTCTTTTCCAACACTGAGGGGGGCAACAACAAGGTCAGAGATGAATAAAAGTATCTTTTAAAAATATTATTAGCAGCCAGTAAGAAAACTGTAACTCGAAGTTGGCTGCGGGCCGCGCCTCCGACAGAGACTGACTGGATCAATATTGTGACCAATATTCAAAATATGGAAAGAATGACTTTTTCGTTAAATCTACAGACTGATAAATATTTGCACTATTGGAAAAAATGGATTGTGTACATGTCCACAAGAGATGCTCATTGAGCTGTCATTGTATTTGTAACTCCACCAGTATAGTGTCTGAATGGATGTATAGGTGACCAACTGTTTGTTCAATGTATTTCTGTATATTGTCTATGCTCTGTCTATAAAAATAAAGTACAAAAAAAAAAAAAAAAAAAAAAGAGATGAATAAAAGTCGGACAAAGAACTGAAAGGTATGTTCATATTTCTGGTAAACGGATTATTTTCATACCAGTGTGAATGTATGTTTTCCACACGTGCACTACACAGGCTTAGATCCTGAGTTACATTATCTTTCTCAAGGTTATGCCATTCTGAGAGTGGCTGAACTGAAAAGAATATGTACTGGATTACCTCAGAACTGTTACGTAACTGTGACAAATTATTATGAAATTGGAAATGAATGGAAACCTGTGGGTGCATGGAAAACCTAGAAAATTGATTCAAAATTCAGTTCTAAACAATCATTAGGACATGACTTCTGGAAAATGGGCATGCCTATACATGCAAACATGTATTAAAAGAGAGATATTATGCTCATTTTTAGGTTCATAACTGATCCTTGGGACCCATGGGAGCAGACTGGGTATTCAGGAGGGTGGGCCTTAAAAAGACAGGAGCTTCACACAGAGGGGGAACACATACAGACAGTATGAGAAAGCTGAATGATTTTTATGAGCATTAAAGCATGAAAACCTACTCTAGAACCTGAAAATGAGCATGATACGTCTCCTTTAAAACTGTGGCATACTGCAAAATACAGGGAGAGATATATCTGACAGTGATTGGCTTAACCAGCATTGTGTGACTTTGCTTGGAATGTGCTTAAATGTAACGGAAATTCATTTATATGTCGGCCCACGCTGCAGGTTTTAGTTAAGAGGTTTAAATAATTAGTCACATGCCAAATGGCACATGCCCAAGCACTTAAACGCCATGTATCCCAAAATGTACAAATACGGGCCGTGAGAAAAGAAAAGGAGACCCCTGTGGCAAGATCTCCCTTCTGAAGGAGCCCAGTCTCCACGGCAACATAACGCATTCACCATGACTTCGATTTTTAGAAAGAAAAAATATGCCTGAGGGGAATAACAGAGTTTCCTTCTAACATTTCTTCACTTCATTCCCCTCAAGATCAGATACAGCGCCAATAGCTTTAATAGCTACATCGTCAGGCCAAATAACTCACTGGCACCACTGGTAAAAATTACCCTGAAGGCTCTGGAAGTGAGAGGAAGTTGACGGCTGGGACTGCTATGTTCCATGGATGTTCACGTAATTTGTAGTGTGGGTAGGTTGGAGCAGTTACATCACGGGGGTACGAGGAGACACGCTGTGACTCATACAGCAAAGTGTATGATATGGACTTTGTCAAGTGCGGAGTTAAAAACAACTCTGACGTGCATAAACAAACCGCAACCATGGCTACTGACCATTTCGCACCTAAACATCCATGCGTTTTCCGCCAAGTTCTCACAGCTAAAGCGACCAAAGCATGTACCCTGTGCTTGGTTACCTAAGTCACGCAAGTATGCATGAAGTTAATGATAGTATGCATGAATACAGCTGTAGCCCTAACAACACACACACACACACACATGCATACATACAAATTAATTCACTGGATTGGAAAAAATTCTATTCCTGTGGTGTGTCAAAGGGATTATAAGTAGAAGTGGAAAGTGAACAAGAGTGGTTGTGTTCTAAAACAGGATGCTAAATGCCACTTTTTTTTTTTTTTTTTATTGCACTGTTGAAATCCTCAGCAGAGAAAAAGTGCTGTACCGTGATGCATGAAGCCATTGTCGCACAGCTCCACCCCCAGGATCAGCGCTTCCTCCCTGGTTCTGCAGTCCCCCTGCACCAGAAGACACGAGGAAGAGAAAGAGTTTGGATTGCAGCAGTGGGGAAATGAGACGGATTTAAGCAAAGAGAGTAGATCGAGGAAATGAGCCGAGAGGGGAAAAAAGCAAAAGAGGATGAGAGAAAATGAAGTAGAGAAAGAGAGACGGAACAAAAGACATTGTGTGTTCAGAGAAATGTCACACTCGCGCCCTGCATCCAAAAGCCCCGAGGCCAGCAGAGCCACTCCACACTCCATCTTAAACACCAGCCAAAATTATATGTAGAAAGCAGGAGTGAAAAGCTACTCCACTGGCCTGGGTCAAACACCTTCATATGGACCACCATATGCACCACATGTATGCGCTCATAGCAAATATGCGCGCACAAACATGTAATGTCTGCCATTGATTCTGTGGTGGTCGCCATATACATTTCATTTCTTTGCTGTCATCCGGAGCAAGACTATCAATCTGTCAACCTCAAAAGCTTCCTGTCAAAGCCAATAAAGCTCAGCTGTCAAACCAATTCGAGTTTTCTTTCTTCGTTTCCTTTTTTACTCAAGTCTGACGGCGAGGAACACTTTGTTGTCTAAGTTTCTTTCCTCTGGTCCGCGTTTGAATTCACTCTCAAACATATAACAAGAGTCCGATTGATGTGTGATTTAAGTTATATATAACTTCAAGCCTTCTACAAGCCTTTGATTTTTTTTGTGGATTCAGCTTTAAGTTAAAGGTGTAATATGTACAAAGTTTAGACGTAAACAGTTACAGAAAATCATCAACACATTGTGAACAAATAACGGTGTTGCTGTTATTTCTATGTATTATGTAACCAGTTAGCCCCAGACCATCCCATGCCCACAACTCCAGTGTGAGGTGTAAGCACTAGTCGCCTGCTAACTGAGCTAATTAGCAACTGGCAGCTACAGTTATCAGCGATTAGCAGGTACTCTGTTTCCCCTTGTTTGTTTCAAGTATGAACTCAGAAGGCCATATTTGTGTCACATCTTCTGGCGTTCCTTGCGTTTGGGTCCTTTTGTAATAACCATAACATACTTACAGCTGACATACAATAACACTGTGCAACCATTGCTGCGGATGAAGCACTTTTAGGGCTTACCTGTGCAATAAGCCAGTCTATCAGCTTGTTGGCCATCACTACCGATTTGTAAGTCCTCAAATGGTAGTCCTTATCCCTGCATGGGCATAAAAGCAGAAAACTTCATGAGGAGGATCAATAAAACAAGAATTCGACCTATAAACTCTAACCGTGCCATGTTAGTATTCAACTCTATGATTCACTTTAACTGTATTAAAACCAGATGGTGAACACGCAGAGCTGTAATTGCTTGGTCTATTTAAACACAGTGACTAAAAGAGGACTAATAATTCCCACTGTCAGCAAGGCGTGGTCACTTTTCAAGCACTGGCAGTTGCGTCATAAATCTAAGGGAGTTTCTGACAGCCGGTGACAGCAAAACAGCATTCCTCCGAGCATGGCTGCGAGTGGCCCCTGTGGCGTTTGGCACTTGGGTGCCCCCATGTCAGTCTGGTGTTGCTGTTCTCAGTGTTACCCACGCAGGCGTGCAGACCCCGGGAATGCCGTCTGAAATGGAGCTGTGACTTTCCCATGAACACAGAGACATCCCCTGGGACACACAGGGGCCGAGCTGCAGGCCGGGAAAGTCCAGAACCACTGTGACTTATACCACTTCACCATTTCCACCACATGCAAACACTCACTCAGACACACACGCAACCACACACACTTGCACACAAAGTTCACACAAGTCAAACATGACATGTGGGCCAAGTTAAAGCCCAATCTCAGCTTTCTGGAGCTCCTCAGAAGCTGGAGAGGCCGAATGCTGCTCTGTCTCCTCCACAATGGAAAGTTCTGTTGTGTAACTGTATCGGACAGCCTGTGCTGGTCTCTGAGGAGGACCCTTGTGTTGGTATTAGGAACATTGCCCTGCCTTTGCCATGCATAAACCACTTGGACCAGAGGAGGCAAAAGGAACAAAGTTTTTCCTTGAATTGCGATCTTGCAGACAGGGAGATTTGCGCTGCAGCGGCTGGTGCACAGTGAGGCTGTCAAGAGTGAAAAATGGGGGGTAAACAGGGGTCCAGCGGGCAGCCATATGTCCAGCATGAGGAAACAGCAGTTTGAGGAGTAACAGAGGGAAAGGTCAGAGAGGTAGTTTTTAAATTTGCTGTCCAAAGAGGAAAGTTTGCCCTGACATTTTGGTAGCGGTAAATGGATGATGGCAGAAAATGCTGCATTTTCAAAGAATTCTTTGGAATATATTATACAGGGGATGCTGAAAGTTCAAGCCTTTATCAACTGCTGCAGTCCTGATGAATTACTCGAGTACAGTGTACCATATCGTCTCTATACTTACATCTATAAATATTGAGTTTGAGGAGACTCTCCAGCATAATAAGGAAAACTTGTCAATATTTATCTTCCATTCTGTATGAAGATAATTTATGAGATTGCTGTATTTTATGGGTTTGCAGCCTCTCTGTGTGCATTCCTCTCATTGCATTATTAAACTTTCTGCACACAGTATTAGCCAGTAGTGGACATTTCAAATGGGTGGGCAGAAGCTGCGCGGGGGTGCGGGGGGGGGGGTGTTTGTCGTGTACATTCCCGCCTTTGATTCATCGTTCTCGCTCTGCCAGGAAATTATACCTAATTAGGCAGGGGCCGCTTGCTCCAATTAAACTCTGGCATTCCCAGGCCCTGTGATGCATTGTACTGGGCTTTCAGTGAGAACACACTGCACAACAACAACACACACAACTCTAGCACACCAACAACAGTTTTTACGTAAAAGGAGGTTTGGCCTCAATACAAATGCTGATGGACTGAATGCTGACGACAAACACAGAATCACCCTTTAGGCTTTTTAGCACTTGAATCAAAGAGAAATACAGAGAAGCCTCTATGCTGGAATACTACACTTACTGTAAAATCAGCATTCCCTCTGGCTATGGCACAGTTTTATTGGTGTGAAATTAAAGCTCTTCATCAGGCCACTTCAAATGCAGCATAAACAGGCAACCTTGAAGTGGTGCTTTGCGGCTAAACACATTTAGCAGTCTGCACCGCAAATGCTGATCAAATGGAATCCAAAAAAAAATAGCACATGCCAGCATTACTGTTTAAAATGAGACTGCTCCACCTCTAATGCTGTTGGACAAAAGGTTGTCTCATCACATGTGCCAAAAATTGCTCAGTAACACCTGTTTGGCATTTGGGTTTGACTGACTGTTACACAGGCATCCCGGATGTTTTTAGTGTTTAACATGTTTACAATAATTACTAAGTTTATATTTGCATAACATATAATGGACCGCCATCCAATTTCATTGCTAAAACTTTGAAAACAACAGCATTGAAGTCCAGATGTCCCAACAGCTGTTTCGTATGTATAAGAATTGGAATCGATGTTTGGCTCCAGCAGCTCAAATCGGTGACGGGCCTTTCAGAGAGAAGGATCAATATGCAGTCGGTCACACTCTGTGAAATGCACAATAACTGTGTATTGTACCTGAATGGCCCCTAGAAAATGCTGCTTAACAGAAAGGAGGCTATTTGCAGTTGTGATGAACGACTGAGCCATGTGAACTGAACACACACAACCAAGGAGGAGAAAAATGAGCAGAAATCACCTGTACATTCAGATTTAGAAAACAGGCAACATCCTTTGACAAAACAATCACAACGGCAGGTCCACTACCAAGCTCTGTCCGCCCATATTATCGTTTAGAGAATAGCTCAGTCGCTGCTGAATTTTAATCTGAGACATTTTTGGCACTTCTAATTCATGCTCACTTGCAAATAAAAATATATGATGCAAGATTTCTGCAAAAGAATGTCTAAAAAAACATCTAGACCTTTGTTATAGTACATGTTCATGCTGATGAAGACCATGTGAGACTGGTTAAAGCTCCATTAAATGCAGTAAAGCATTGCACTTAGATGCATGAAGCCATTGCGAAATGGCTCCATCCCCAAAATCAGTGCTCCTTTCAAGCTTTTTCTACATCTTTCAACAGAATCACATGGCCTTCATCAGGATATTTTGCATAGAAGTGATGGAAAAGGATCGTATGCACACTCTCTTGGCTGTATAAATGTGTCCGTGTTGGCTTAAAGTTTAGAATTGACAGCAGCCAAGAACAAACATTTGTGCTGATGAAGACCATGTGATGTGCTTGAAAGCTCCAGAAAAAGCTCACAAGTGGACCTTAATACCAATCCACCAATAGTTAGGATTTCTCACTGCTCCTACAAAAACTTTAAAAAGATCAAGAAAAGGGACTGTTTCTCTTTCACAGTATTTAAATACCAACATTTCCAACAGGTCTCTAAATGCGGATAATTAACTCTCAAAAGCACCAAGAGAGAATTCATCACAATGCCAGCCATTAATCTGTCTCCCACATGAACCCAAACTACTCCTAACATCTGACAGACTCAGTGTTCTTCACCACATCTGTGATTTGAGACTGGGGAGATAAAAACCTGCCAGGCTCGATCACCCACAGGCCCCGCCGCACTCCATCACCATCTGTGCCAACTCCTCCTAAGTCAGGAACTCTTTGAAAACAATGAGCTCATAGTTCACTGTGTTATTTCTCTCCTCCACTTTGGTCTCTTTGTTGTGGAGCTATTTTTAGGAGCAAGAGCCAGAATGTGAGTCTACTGGAGCCCCACCTGGCTGGGCTGCAACGGAGTGGAAAGGAAAATGGCCGCCTACCTGATGACGGGAGTGAAGAGGCTGTGAAGACGGCAGAAGAGCCGAACGCCCTGAGGAAAAACAAGATGGAAGCTCTTGTTACATCAGTGACAGGTGCGTAAAAGTAGATTTATAGTAAATTAGACCTCACCTTAGATATGACGTCATGCATGTCACTCCGGGGATGGTAGGTGCCGTCGTCGTAGCGAAAGCGGTACAGCACAGGCTCGGGTTTGAACTGGTATTTGTCTGTCACTAAAAATGCAAAAAAACACAAGGGGGTTTGTGAAAGGAGAAGTGCCGGAATGAAAGAAAAAAGCAAGTGGAAACAACTCCATCCCTAAAGGAACATTATTCATCTCGCTTCAAGTTTGAAAGTATAAGAGGTTTAAAAGCATAGCAGGGCTGCACGGTGAAACAAGCTTTCAAGACAAGAACACTCATACAGAGCGGTCACAGATAACACAGCTCCTCTTCCTTTAGGGGACTTTGTCGAGGACCCTTCTCACAGTAATAACAGCTGGCTCCTCCATATTCTTGGCTGATGCCGCGCTGCTTCCATTAAAGGTTTTTATGAAAAGATATTCTATCGTTTTTCACATGGGGACTTCTGACTTGCACTGCGAGAGAGCGAGAGCTCAGAGGGGGCTCGGAGTTATTCCTCTCTGTCAGGAACGGCTCTAAAGCCCAATCTCATTTCTCTGCGAGGAAGCAATAAAGCTCCCACGAGTGATTTAAGATACAACTTGGCTTGGGGCCCTTACTCTTTCAAGGAAAAACTGCATGCGGAGAAGCATGCGCCATTTAGTGCAAACGCAAAGCCACCTTAAGCCTTGCGCGCTAAACACACTTGTTACACAAAGCCGCAGAGCAGCCACTTGAGCAAATGTGACACAAACATTACAGCAAGAAGAGATTATTAATTATAATCCCTTACCTAAACACTGTGTCAGGGGAGTGTTTAAATGGGACACCTGCTGGGACATAAATAAGATGGCTGCGTCTATGGTGTAGGCTCCGGCAAGGGGGGGGGGCGACTGTTGGGAAACTCGCGGAACATTAATTGGATGTTCCTGAAGTTTAGGTCAGGCTGTAGCAGGCACTTGCATGCTCTATACTGCGCAGCACAAAGTGAATTAGACTGTGGTAGATTTGGTTTTAGAGATGGAGCAGCAGACGGTGGTGAAGTGCGAGACAAGGGACTGGGTGTGAGAAAACCAACCGTGGTGGATGATGCCGTTCTCCAGCAGAGCTTGACCCAGGTGAACCCCTTCCTCCTGGTTGCCTGTCTCACCGATTTCCATCAGCCAGGACACAAACTCACTGGGGACACACAAAAGACAACACTTGCATGATAGCAGACTCACTCACTCACTCACTCACTCAGGGATAACAACAAACATGCACAAAATCCCCCAATGCGAAATTGCATCGCTCCAAAAGGAGGAGAGCTTTGAGTTCACTCTTGATAATCTGCAAACTGTAAAAAATGTGCTGGCCTTTGCCATCATTACAGAGAGCCTTTACAACATGCTACTAACAACATTTACTCTAAATTGATGTGACTATGGCAACAAACACCATCTTGGCAGAACGAGGAATGATTTATTTACTGTCAAGGGCCACATCTGTTGCTTTAAACAACCAGCAAGCTTTAGTTTGCATGTTTTGTCTAGTTCAACTTTATTTATTTTAGACAAACACCGTCACACTATCAACTACGAAAGGGGTTTAATTGGATCTTAGGAAGTTCATGCTAAAAATGCAAAATATGTTTTGCTGTGCGTCACTCACAACTGGGAAGAAGGAAACAAACCCGGCTGCCAAAACAACAAACAGCATCCGATCTTCTGATGGCCCAAATGAGCTAAATTGGATAATTCTCCATAATTTAGAGACTCGGACTCAGGGAGAGATAGAGAGAGAGACTATGAGGACAAAGAGAGAGAGAGAGAGAGAGAGAGAGCAGGCGAAGTAGCAGTAGCCTATCTGATTACATCCTTGATGTCCCGTCTCCCCATAAAAGCCAAACAAACACGGCCAGCGGCACCACTGGAATTCACTGGAATTTACTTCCAGGCCATGACGGAAGTGGCCGGGTGGCAGCGTCGAGCCAGCGCAAGCAATTTACAAAAGGTTTCAGAGAAACAACTGAACAAACACCACCACCACCGCTACCATCTCCACCCCCTCCCCCGTCCGTCCGGCCAACATCTTACACTCTTTAACCACTCATCCTTGGCGCTTTTCTCTCCATAACAGACCACAGGGGAAAAACACAAGTCTATAACAACGTCAATTTGTCAACCTCTGTACCTTAACCATGGAAGGAAAAATACCCCGAAATGTTGAGCTGTGCCGTTCTCATGGCCTCATGGAAGCTGAGGGTCACATGTGTGCGGGGCAGGGCAAAATGGCCAAATTAAATATACCAATATTTAAGACTCACTGACGTATATAGAGATAATTTGATGTATGTATGGGTCTTGGTGTTTGTTTTCAGACAAATAAACCTCAGCACTTTAGTCCAGCCTTTAAAAGGCCTCAAAACCAACTGTTTCGTAAATGCAGGTCCTTCTATAACCAAGCTTTTTGCTCAAGTTGAAACATTTTAGCCATGTCATGTATCTAGAATAATTTGTTTGTGCTACAGTCACTGGTTTGGAAAAAAACTTTGGAGGAAAAATTGGAAAAAAAGGTGATTTCAAAAGGTCACATACCTCCCTGAATCACTGTGTGATGACAATAGTGATAAAGCACATCAGCTAAGTTTTTTAAAACGGTTGAATAAAAGCAGCACCAATTGCTGTTTTTCCATCCAAACTCTAACTTTAACTTTCATGTTGTCATGAATATTTCAGAGAAATGCTGAGGAAACCAATCTGTCAGGGTCTTCAGGACAAAGAAGGGGACATTTCAAACATTACCTCAATATTTTAGAAGATGAGCTCATTCGCTTTCTGGCCAACAGATGGATTAGGAGAAGAAAGACTTCTACTCACATATCTGGCGGGTAAATATGCAGCTATGTTAGCCGGTTAGCTGAGCATGAGGAAACAGCTAGCATGAATCGGGTAGAAGGTAACAAAATAGTTAGCATTTCTAAACAAGCTAAATAAGTTCTCGTTGTCAGCTCAGTGTCTGTAAGCAAGGAGTCTAACTGCTAGTCGGCAGACATTTCTGTTCACCGTTTGTAGACTAAACAAACAAGATGTCGTGTCATTCAGTGAGTTCAGGGGTTAAAGGTGAATGTATTTGTTATCTCTGGAAAAAAACTTACTGGCTGCTTCCTCCTCTCTCTGGTCTCCATGCTAAGTTCTAGCTAGCTAGCTAAATAGTTGCTAGCTGACTGCAGCTTAATGTCTTGGAGAAAAACACAAGAGTGGTGTCAATCTTCTCACCCGACTCTTAATAAAGTAATAATTAATAAAGTAAGCAAGCATATTTCTTAAAATGTCAAACGATTAGTCCCTTATGTCACCCCAGGCAATACAATATGAATATTAATGAAGAGGCTTATAGCTCACTGCTTGTGGAGTAAAAATGCTGTCCACATCTACATGCTACTATCTAAGCATTAAATGATTTTTGTAGGCTGAAAGAGCAAAATGGGTGTCCCTCATAATGTCAGAAACAAAGAGCAGATGCTGACACAGACAACGAGCCTTTCTTACAGGATGTCCGACCTTTTCACTGAGCTCTTAAATGGCTTTTTAATCAACATCTCGCACGACAAGCAGACAGTATTGTCTTTGATATGTAGGAGAGACTACCGCATTGACTTCCTTTTGTTTTTCTGTTTATTCCAAGTTTAAAATTGGATGATAACTGCAAGCTAGGTGGTTGTCACACACATTTCCCTTTGTTGAATTACACTCTCACAGGAACCAAACCACAAATACGATTGCACCACTTAAAGGGGAGGAGCTCGAGACCCAAAAATAGCCTTCGGCCTTAGAAAAAAAAAAAATCCAAAAGAGAAAGACGAGGCGTGGAAAGAGAATAAAGGCAAAGCATTTCACAATGGGGGGAGTGGGCCGAGTCGAAGCCATAGGCAATGTGGCTTTCATCAGAGACATACCATGCTGGTTCCAATTCACCAATTACGCCTACATGTAATCTTCTCCAAAGTCATCTCAGACAGGGGAAGTACAGAGGGGCGAGAGACGTCTTTCTACCCACAAGTGGTCATCCAGGTGCTGGCCGAGTTGTCTGTGGAAGGATAGGTTTCCAAAGGGAGCTTCCCTGAGCTGCTTTCTCACCATACGATCCCCTCAGTCTCAACAAGGTACCCACATATGACCAACATCTGATCCTTTTAATCTTTTTAGCTGACAGATCCATTCCTCCTCCAGACCGCAAGGGATCTGGTGTTGTCTGCGCGGACCAAAGGAGAAAGTAACTCCTCATTCCAAACCGCCATGCGATATAACATGGCCACAGCTATGTCCAATTGGACTTTTTGGTTGTTGTTTTTTTTTTTCCCTCTCTCGCTCTCCACGCTTTTAAAAATAACAAGGCCTTTTTGAAATGACTGTTTAAGCTGGGATAATGTTCAGCGTGATTATTACCAGTCAAAACATCTCTGTAAAGATTTCAAACAAATGGAAAACACAGGTCATTCTGAAACGCAATGAGGCGTTTACGAGGGGAATTTGTTATGGGATTTCAAGAGTCAAGATAGGAGCAGAGTTTAAAATAACATCCAGCCAAGACTGTCTCGTGAAAATATTTAATTCGAGTTCCATTTCTTTAAAACTGCACGTGTCATCACTTTATAAGAAAAAGACTGCCGGCTGTCTCGTACAATTTTTCATTTTCAAACGCGGAGACCTCTCTTCGGCTGCAGCCAGATGTTTTCAGATTTTGTCATCCTGATCCAGCTTTGTCCCGACCTCAGTCTCACAATGTGTGCGCCACACTTAGGCGTATAATATGGTAACCACATTATCGTAAAAAAAATAAATAAATAAGAGTTTTGTGCGAGAAATGGAAAAAATAATTACAAGGGTTTTTTTTTGTGCTTTTCCAGCTTAGGAGAGCAGGAGGTGTGATATCCCATCAGGATTTACTTTTAAAAAATTAACAAAAGAACATCAAATCACAGCTAGTAGTTTGAGGATCACATCATTCCAGTGACTGGAGTTACAGCGTGTGCTTGCTAAATATTGGATTAGCAGGTGATCTAGACTTCGAAATTTCACATTCAAGGAGTTATTAAAGAGTGCTTCCCTGGACTACATTAAACCCCGGGCAAAGTCAGTTCAGACTGATCTTCTTGCATAAAAATCTGGCAAATTGATATGACAGCGAGGCATCTACATCTTATATGATGAAAGGGAAACACTGAAACGAGGGCATCAAATCATGCATGCTTAAAATAGCTCAAGGATTTTCAAGCAAAGCACCCTTACAAGTAAATACCCTCACCTATCAGCGAGTGGAAGATAGATTGGCATGTTTAGTCTCATTAAAAAGTAAACTCGGAAAGTCAAGGATGGAAAGAAAACGACGAACATGTTACGCACGCACACACATACACACACACACACACACACACACACACACACACACACACAGCTGCCCTCTGGCATAACGGGCCCCTGACTGCAGTTCCCTCACTGATTCCTCCGCAGAGAGCTTATTGTAATCTAACATGGGCGAGAGGGAGAGAGCGGGCAGTCAGCTGAGACGCACAGGGATATCTCCCCGTGATTTACGACTGCCGTTCGATGGCCGATCCGTCCCCAGACACCACACCAATAATCCTTAAATAAGATTCATGGGCTAAATCTGGCAGGATTTGATTTTCCCATGACTGAGACTGCAGATATACATAACACGGAGTCTCCGGAACAAAAAGCGCCGACGCTT